>NC_046219.1:600000-899881 GCF_011004875.1 Balearica regulorum gibbericeps | reverse complement strand
ACAAGTCCTTCCCTGTCTGTGAGTATGAGATTCATCAATACAATGAACAATATAATGAACTGTTAAAGACTATCCTGAGAGCATTGTGCATCAGGGCATGGATGCACTGGGATATAAATTTAGCAGAAGCCACTTTGCTGGTTAACACCTGAGGATCAGATAACTGACCTGGCCCTGTCCCAAAAAATCCCCTAGGTACTGTGGAAGGAGATGAGGTCCCCATAGGGCATGTAGGGAACTGGCTGGGAAAGACAGCATGGGTTGCTCCTCCCTTGGGAAAAGGCAAACCCATTTGTGGGACTGCTTTTGTTCAAGGATCCAGGTGTACTTGGTGGGTAATGTGGAAGTATGGGGAAAACTGGTGTGTGCCTCAAGTAGATTTAACCATAGGGGAGAATAACCCATGATTTGAGTTAGATGTTATAGGAAGTACTACAGCAGGAATCACATGAACCAACAGATAACAACCCTTGCAAGAAGCTGGGCAAGTACAGCAGTGACTCAACCTGAGTTGGCTTTGGTGTGCAGTAGCTCAACACAACATACCATTTTTTTCTGTCCTGGGCAACCACCATAACAGATGGAACCCAAGTCATGGACTAAATGAGCTCGATGGAGATTTAGGGACATTTCATGGGAGTGACCCATAGACTAAGGGAATGATATCTGTGTATATAACAAAGGATGGGAAAGTGGCGGAGGTCTGGAGTGTGGGGTGGTGGTGGTTAATAAGGATGTATTGGATAGTGTAGGACCTGAGCATGATGTAAATGGTATGGAATAAGGGATGGAGATTGTACTGGGTTTGGTTAGGATGGAGTTAATTTTCTTCATAGCAGCTCATATGGTGTTGCATTTTGGATTTGTGACTAAAATAGTGTTGATAACACAGCAATGTTTTGACTGTTGTGTTTGCATAGTGTCAAGGCTTTTTCTGTTTCTCACTCTGCTCCCCCAGCAAGTATGTTGGGGGGTGTTCAAGAAGTTGGGAGGGGACACAACCAGGACAGCTGGCCTGAACTGACCAAAGGGATATTCCATGCCATATAACATCATGCTCAGCAATAAAAACTGAGGGAAAGGGGGTTTTGGTAGGTAGCCATTGCTCAGAGACTGACATTGGTCTTCTTGTGGAAGGTGGTAAGCGCATCAGTTGTTTTGTTGTTTCTTTCTTTCTTTCTTTCTTTCTTTCTTTGTCCTCTTTCCTTTGCTTATTAAATGATCTTTTTCTCGACCCATGAGTTTTCTTGCTTTTATTCTTCCTATTCTCTCCCCTGTCCCGCTGGTCAGGGGAGTGAGCAAGCAGCTGTGTGGTGCTTAGCTGCAGGCTGGGGATATGATGAAAAAAACATGCTCCATTTATGTTGGGGGATCAACTTTGCATGCAGGACTCTTTTGGATTGGAGACTGAGAGACTAACTTTGTGCTCAAGAAGAGGAGAGCTGAATAACCAGTCTAGAGGACTGTAATGGCTTACTTAAGGAGGCGCTGCTTTCAGCCCAGGCTGCTGGAGATACTGCCTACGAGGACACCAAAAAGTGGTGCAGCTGTCTGCCAAGAAACTGGCAGATTTCCAAGTGAGGCTCAAGGAGAGTGAAGAGCTGACATCAAAGTGGCTGAAGAAGATGCCCCTTTAACCCAAAGAAGATACCCCTTTAACCCAAACTAGGAAATGAAAAAGGAAAGCACTAGGATGATTAATGTGAATAGAAGGGTGGGCAGATGACAGTGATGGGGATCATACCAGTGTGTCCACCTCTGGGGGTCCACTGGAAGAAGATGAAGAAACTGAAATCATGCCATCTTTATATAGTGCTGAAATGTGAGACCTAAGGGTTTATCATAGATGGGGAGTTGAAGAAAACCTGCCAATCTGGCTATTACAGTTCTGGGATGCTGGCACCAACAGCTTGGAGCTAGATAACCAGGAGGTGTGGTGGATGGGATCTCCATCCAGTGACAGAGCCACTGACAGTGCAATCAGATCTTGTGGCGAAATGAATCTATAGCATAGACTCCTTGCCGGAGTGAGATGAATTCCTTCTGGATATATTTCCTTCTGGAAAATTAACTCTATCCCAACCAAAACCAGCACAACATACTGGAGAAAGTCCAGTGAAGGGCCATAGAGATGATTAAAGGACTAGAGTATCTCTCCTATGAGAAAAGGCTGAGAGCACTGGGAATGTTTAGCCTGGAGAAGAGAAGGCTCAGGGAGGATCTTATCAATGTATATTAATACCTGAAGGGAGAGTGTAAAGAAGATGGAGCCAGGCTCTTTTTCTGAGCACTGGAACAGGTTGCCCAGAGAGGCTGTGGAGTCTCCCTCCTTGGAGATATTCAAAAGCCATCTGGACGTGGTTCTGGGCAACCAGCTCTAGGTGGCGCTGCTTGAGCAGGGGAGTTGAACAAAACGACCTCCAGATGTCCCTTCCAACCTCAACCATTCTGTGATTCTGTGACAGTACAGATAATCTTAAATCCCTTCAAATGCTGGGAACCCTGAGCTGTGCAGCATTGAATGGGCATCCAATTAGGGTACAACATGCTGTGCAGATTCTGTCCATGGAAGGGTTATCCCATTTTGGTCATTTGAGCTGTTATATGATTTTATTACAATAAAACAACTTTATTCACTATTTCTACTGTCGAACAGAAGGGATGTCCACATGAGAACTTCTTGCTGCACATTCAGATAAAGACAAGGACACACAAGTGGAGCAACTAAGTGGGAGCTGCCTGTAGACTACTCTGTTAAAATGAGATGGCTGTGTTTGTCCTGTGGCCAAGGAATTTGTGCAGCAAAATACAGGCCTGAAGGCCATGCTGTATGCGCAGCATAGTGCAGCACAGCACAACACAGGCTTGGGTCTACTCAGGTTAACTGCTATGTGGATCACTCCTCAATGTTCAATGGTCTTCTGGTCAGGATCACTACATTGCACCCCTTGATCCACATATAGCTGAATTTTTTAAAAGATATTCTAAGCTGCAGTTTGTATCCGTAATCCTGGCTAAGGGCCAAACTCCCATGCAGCTGCTCTCACACTCTCCCTCCTCAATAGATCCAGAGGAGAAAATACAATTGAAAAAACTTGTGGGTTGAGATAAAGATAGGGAGATCACTTACCAATTACCATCATGGGCAAAACAGACTAGATTCGGTGAAAATTAATTTAATTTATTGCCAATTAAAATAGATTTGGGTAGTGAGAAACAAAGAAAAAAATTAAAACACCACCTTTCTCCCTCCTTCTTCCCCCTTCCCCCTTCTTGTTGCGCCTTCACTTGTTGGTGAAAACAAGGTCCAGCATGGCACCTCGTTGACTCCTCTATCACTTAGAGAAGGAAGTTATCATCAACGTATTCCAGAAACCTCCTGGATTGCTTATGCCCTGCTGTGTTGTCCCTCCAACAGATATCAGAATGATAGAAGTCCTCCATGAGGACTGGGACTTGTGAACGTGAGGCTACTCCTATCTGTCTATAGAGGGCTTCATCTGCTCGGTCTCCCTGGTTGGGTGGCCTGTATCAGAGTCCCACTATGATGTCCCCTGTCCCTGTGCTCCCTTTAATCCTGACCCATAAGCTCTCAGTCAGCTCCTCATCCATCCCCAGGTGGAGCTCCATGCACTCCAGCTGGTCACTGACATAGAGGGCGACACTCCCTCCTCATTTCCCCTGCCTGTCTTTCCTAAAGCGCCTGTATCCTTCCATTCCAACACTTCAGTCATAGAAGTCATCCCACCAGATCTCCATGATGTCGATGAGATCATAGCTCTGCAGGTGTGCGCATGTCTAACTCTTCTTGTTTACTTCTGTATTGGGTTTGCATGGTGACGTGATTTAGCCCCAGACGGCAGCTGAGCACCACGTGGCCGCTTGCTCACCCCTCCCCTGGCAGGCTGGGGAGGAGAATGGGAAAGACAAAGGCAAAACCTCATGGTGGGCTGGGATAAGGGCAGTTTACTGGGACAGCAAGGGAGAGGGAAACAACAACAGCAGTACTGATAATGGAATATTCACAATGGGTGATAACAAAAGGCAATTTACCAATCCTATGACCGACCAACTGGACGCCCAGCCCACACTCAGACTATCCCAGAGCCACACCAAACCCACACCTCCCCAGCTAGCCCCCTTTTATGGTGAGCATGACATCACATGGTATGGAATAGCCTCCTGGCCAGCTTAGCTCACCTGTCCTGGCTCCTTGTGAAAATTAACTCTATCCTAGCCAGAACCAGGACACATGGCAAGGTTTTTGTAGCAAGGGGGGGGCTATAGGGCTGGCTTCTGTGAGAAGCTGCTAGAAGCTTCCCCTGTGTCTGATAGAGCCAATGCCAGCTGGCTGCAAGACGGACCCGCTGCTGGCAAAGGCCAAGCCAATCAGCGACAGTGGTAGCGCCTCTGTGATTTATATTATTTATTTAAGAAGGGGAAAAAAAAAAAAAACCCTAGCAGGATCTTTTGCAGCCAGAGTGAGAAGATGTAAGAAACTTTGCAGACACCAAGGTCAGTGCAGAAGGAGGGGGAGGAGGTGCTCCAGGCGCCGGAGCAGAGATCCCCCTGCAGCCCGTGGTGAAGACCATGGTGAAGCAGGCTGTCCCCCTGCAGCCCATGGAGGAAGGATGAGGGGGTGTAGAGATTCCACCTGCAGCCCATGGAGGACCCCACGCCAGAGCAGGTGGAGACACCTGAAGGAGGCTGTGACCCCATGGGAAGCCCGTGCTGGAGCAAGCTCCTGGCAGGACCTGTGGACCCATGGAGAGAGGACCGCACACTGGAGCAGGTTTGCTGGCAGGACTTGTGACCCCATGGGGGATTCATGCTGGAGCAGTTTGCTCCTGAAGAGATGCACACTGGGGCAGTTCATGAAGAACTGTAGCCTGTGGGAAGGACTCACGTTGGAGAAGTTCATGGAGGACTGTCTCCCATGAGAGGGACCCCACACTGGAGCAGGGGAAGAGTGTGAGGAGTCCTCCCCCTGAAGAGGAAGGAGCAGCGGAAACAACATGTGATGAACTGACTGCAACCCCCACTCCCCATCCCCCTGTGCCGCTCAGGGGGAGGAGGTAGAAAATCGGGAGTAAAGTTAAGCCCAGGAAGAAGGGAGGGGTGGGGGAAGATGTTTTAAAATTTGGTTTTATTTCTCATGACTCTACTCTGTTTTGCTTGATAATAAATTGGAATCATTTTTCCTAAATCGAGTCTGTTTTGCCCATGACGGTAATTGGTGAACAATCTCTCCCTAGCCTTATCTCGACCCACGAGCCTCGTGTTATATTTTCTCTCCCCTGTCCAGTTGAGAAGGGGGAGTGATAGACTGGCTTTGGTGGGCACCTGGCCTCCAGCCAGGGTCAACCCACCACAATCCTTTTTGGCGCCCAACGTGGGGCACGACAATGGCAGTTCTGTATTAAGCGTGCTACAGCTAGAGTAGTTATTAAGTGGCAAGCTCCTGTGCAGGTCACATATTTTGTTAGCTGCACTGCTTGTCTCTATTTTGCTAAGCTTAGGAACATGCTAATACAAACAATGGTGTGGTGGGTTGACCCTGGCTGAGGGCCAGGTGCCCACCAGAGCCGCTCTATCACTCCCCTCTTTCATTAGACAGGGGAGAAAAGGTACAATGAAAAAAAGCTTGTGGGTCGAGATAAGGACAGGGAGAGATCATTCTCTAATTATCATCACGAGCAAAACAGACCGAACTTAGAGAGGGAATTCATCTTATTTATTACTAAGCAAAACAGAGTAGAGGAATGAGAAATAAAACCAAATCTTAAAAACACCTCCCCCCACCCCTCCCATCTTCCCGGGCTCAACTTCACTCCCGGGTTCAACCTCCGCCCCCCGCAGCGGCACAGGGGGACGGGGAGTGGGGGTTACGGTCAGTTCATCACGCGGTGTTTCTGCCGCTTCTTCATCCTCAGGGGGAGGACTCCTCTCATCATTCCCCTGCTCCAGCATGGAGTCCCTCTCACGGGAGACAGTCCTTCACAAACTTCTCCAACGTGAGTCTCCTCCATGGGGTGCAGACCTTCAGGAGCAAACTGCTCCAGCGTGGGTCCCCCACGGGGTCACAAGTCCTGTCAGCAAACCTGCCCTGGCGTGGGCTCCTCTCTCCACGGATCCACAGGTCCTGCCAGGAGCTTGCTCCAGCGCGGGCTTCCCAGGGGGTCACAGCCTCCTTCAGGTGCTTCCACCTGCTCCGGCGTGGGGTCCTCCACGGGCTGCAGGTGGAATCGCTACACCCCCTCATCCTCCCTCCATGGGCTGCAGGGGGACAGCCTGCTTCACCATGGTCTTCACCACGGGCTGCAGGGGAATCTCTGCTCCGGCGCCTGGAACACCTCCTCCCCCTCCTTCTGCACCGACCTTGGTGTCTGCAGAGTTTCTTACATCTTCTCACTCCTCTCTCTGGCTGCAAAAGCGCTCTCTAACTGTTTTTTCTCTTTCTTAACTATGTTATCCCAGAGGCGCTGATTGGCTTGGCCTTGGCCAGCGGCGGGTCCGTCTTGGAGCCGGCTGGCACTGGCTCTATCAGACACAGGGGAAGCTTCTAGCAGCTTCTCACAGAAGCCACCCCTGTAGCCCCCCCCCCCCCGCTACCAAAACCTTGCCATGCAAAACCAACACAAATGGTTATGTGCATGGCCCTGGCATTGATGTTATTGCTGTGCTGGGGGAGCTATCTTGTGGAGATGATGGGGGAATACATCTCCCTCTCCCTACCTAGGATTGCTGTGGATGGTTTCATTATGCAGGCTCCCAAGGTCCTTGTTCACCCTTATGTGAGCTCTTTAATATTACTAATTAATACTGCTGGCATATTACGGGTGTTGTGGAATTTGGTTTTGTCCTGGTTTAAAGGGAGGCAACTTTTGAGTGAGGCAATACTGAAACGTGCCCTGAGGAGGCCGGTCCCCGGGGTGGCAGGGTGTGTGGAAGGATTTGGGCAGGTTCCTAGGGCGATTATCACCTCCTATAGCCTGGGACTTCACACCTGAACAGGCAAGCAATCCCAGCAAACTGACACGCCACCTGATAGAAGGGTGCCTTGCCTACCCCAATGAAAACCAACAGCTTCTAGCACTGTCCTGGGGCCTGGCCTGTGCCTATCGAGCCACAGTGCAGAACTCTCAGAGGACTGTGGTTGAGGAAGGCACCCAAACTGCATTTGAAGACACTCTTGTTGAGATAGGGACCCAAACAACAACAACTACAGTAATTGCCCCAGTAGTAAAAAAGAAACAGTGGACCAGGAGGTCAACAGGTCCGTATCATCGATTAGTAAGGGAAGAGGAAGAAGAGGAGGAGAGGTTTGATCAGGAAGCCGGTCTTTCAGCAAAGAAGTGGGAGGAAGGAGTGAGAGAAATCAGACAGGAAGCAGAAACTACCCAGTCCCTGACCTCATCTGAACTTAGAGATATGAGGAAAGATTACAGCTGCCAGCCAGGTGAGCGGATGGCTGCCTGGCTGCTTTGATGCTGGGATAATGGGGCTGACAGTTGAGCAACTGGAAGGCAGGGAAGCCCAACAGCTGGGATCCCTTGCTAGAAACCGAGGAATTGAGAGGGGAATTGGAAAAGAGGCAGCAGTTTGCAGTCTCTGGAGACGGCTGCTCTCAAGTGTGAGGGCAGGATACCCATTCAAGGAAGATCTTGTGAACTCCCCAGAGGAAAGTGGACCACCACAGATGAAGGCATCCAGTACCTGAGAGAACTAGCAGTGCTGGAAGTCATCTATAGTGATCTAGATGATGAGGAGGTCTCCAAAGATCTAGAGGATGTCCTATGCATGCGGGCCATGTGGAGGAAGGTGATTCAAAGTGCCCCAGCGTCACATTCTAACAGCTTGGCAGCGATGTATTGCCCGGATACGGACACACCAACTGTGGAGGAGGTCTCTTCTTGGCTCCAAAACTTTGAAGAAAACCTCTGTACCTCCTCCTCCCTATGGGCCAGCACGTTGGCTGTCAGAGGTATCCCAAGAAATCAGTCATCTCCTGCTCTGGTCAGAGGGAAAGGGAGCCCCAGGCATATGCTGCGTGGTGCACTCTGGTTCTTCCTCTGTGACCAAGGGGAGGACATGAGGAAATGGGATGGTGAACCCACCTTTAAGTTGGAAGCCTGTGTACGTGAACTGAGAGGGAGGACAGCTGTTAAGAAGGGGTCACCCAAGAAGGCCGGAGACACAAGAAGGCAAACAGCAGTCTCCCAGATGTAAAACTAAAATCACCTCCCTTGATCCTGGTGAGGGGACTTCTGGTCTGTCACTCCGAGGGTCAGAGAGTGAATACTCTGACCAGGAACAGGAATAGAGGGTCCCTGCCTTCGGCCAGGAGGAGGAAAGGGATGACCGGGTATACTGGACTGTGTGGATTCGATGGCCTGGCACATCAGACCCACAGAAGTATAAGGCTTTGGTAGACACTGGTGCACAGTGTACACTGATACCATCAGGGTACAGGGGCACAGAACCCATCCGGATCTCTGGAGTGACAGGGGGATGCCAAGAACTGTCCGTATTGGAGGCTGAGGTGAGCTTAACAGGGGACAAGTGGGAGAAGCACCCCATTGTGACCGGCCCAGAGACCCCTTGTATCCTTGGCATAGACTACCTCAGGAGAGGGTACTTGAAGGACCCAAAGGGGTACTGATGGGCTTTTGGTGTAGCCACTGTGAATGCAGAGACGATCAAACAGTTATCTACCCTGTCTGGTCTCTCAGAAGATCCCTTTGTTGTGGGATTGCTGCAAGTTGAAGAACAACAGGTGCCAATTGCTACCGGGACAGTGCACCGGCGGCAATATCGCACAAATCAAGACTCCCTGGCTCCCACCCATGAGCTGATTCATCAACTAGAGAACCAGGGAGTCATCAGCAAGACTCACTTACCTTTTCATAGTCCCATATGGCCAGTGCAAAAGTCTGATGGAGGGTGGAGGTTAACGGTGGACTATCGTGGCCTGAACGAAGTGACACCACCACTGAGTGCTGCTGTACCAGACATGTTAGAGCTCCAATATGAACTGGAGTCAAAAGCAGCCAAGTGGTATGCTACAATTGACATTGTCAATGCATTCTTCTCAATTCCTTTGGCAGCTGAATGCAGGCCACAGTTTGCTTTCACTTGGAGAGGTGTCCAATACACCTGGAATCGACTGCCCCAGGGGTGGAAGCATAGTCCTACTATTTGTCATGGACTAATCCAAACTGCACTGGAAAAGGGTGGTGCACCTGGTGCTCCAGGTGAGGCATGCTATGTGCATTTGCACAGAGGCATTAAAGTTGGGCCCCCAATGAAGCTGACTTACTGACTGGAGCGGCTGGAATTCCTTTGAGGTACTTCCCCACTGTTTCCCTGTTGGCTCCTCAGGAGCCCCTGGCTCATCTCCGTTAGACTTCAAGTGTACTGCAGTGTATCCAGCATGTCTCTGAGCAACAGGCTGAGGGCCCTCACCAGCACCCCATCCCTCTAACCTTGGCCTGTCATCCCACAGCTTGTCACAGTCAAGCCTGATATTATTCCCCCTCCCTCTTCAAGTCTAATTTAAAGCTCTGTCAATGAGCCCCACTAGCTCCTGGGCAAAGACCCTTTTTCCCCTTTGAGAAAGGTGAATCCCATCTGACTCCAGGAAGCCTGGTGCTGTGTAGACCATCTCATTGTCGAAAAATCCAAAATTGTGATGGTGATACCAGCCACGGAGCCATGTATTCATAGACTGGGTCCATCTGTTTCTCCCAATGTCGCTGCCTGCAACTGGAAGGAGAGAGGAAAAAAACCTGTGCCCTAGATTCCCTCAGCAACCATCCCAAGGCCCTGCAGTCTCTTTTGATTGCCCTTGGACTATGCGTTGCAGCTTCATCGCCACCCACATGGAAGAGCAGTAGTGGGTAATAGTCTGAGGGCTGTACCAGGCTAGGAAGTTTCCTAGCAATGTCCTTAACACAGGACCCAAGGAGGCAGCAGACTTCCCTAAGAGGAGGGTCTTTCCAGCATATCAGACCCTCCGTACCCCTCAGAAGGGAGTTGCCTACAACTATAACCTCCCTTTTCTTCCTTGTGGAAGTGGTTGTAATATGGGGGGGGTGGGCCTTTCTGACCTTGGCAACACCTCTGGTTTTAGATGGACTGTCATCCATTGACTGGCCTTCTACAGCCAGAGCCTCATACCTGTTGTACAGAGGCACCTAGGAGGGCAAGGTGGGCAAGGAGTAGGTTCCCCTGCCACCCCTAGCATGGATTTGCTTCCATTCACTCCTTCCTTTTAAGCTACTGCCTTCATCCTGGCAGGGGAAGGATACAGGGTCCCCTTGATCTTGGGTTTTGCCTGGTGGCTGTCCCTGTTTCTGTCTCAGGGAGGGCAGAGCTTGACTCCACCAGTCTATCTCTTTCTCAGCCTCCCTGATGCACCTTAACCTTTCTACTTCCTCTCGTAGCTCTGCCACCAGGCTGAGCAGATCATCCATCTGGTCACACGTCACACAGCTGTTCTCACTACTGCCATTCGCTACCAGTGACAGGCTCTGGCACTCCCTGCAGCCTGAGACCTGGGTGGCTGCCTGTTTTTGTGGCAGCTCTGTCTGGTTTGCCACATCCATTCTGGTGAGCACAGAGGACAGAGCTTTCTGCTGGGTGGATACTATAGCTAAGCTCCTTCTGAGAGGATGATGACCACCAATGGAACTCACCTCCTGAGCTGGTAGGGTGACTAGGCCCTCCAGTAGTACTAGGTTGTATCATTGCGCAGGGTTTTACAGTATCTGTGAGGCTAAAGCCCCATTTGCTCTGAATGTCATGAGTCTATGTGTACTGAGCACATGCAGCAGATCACTGGAGAGACACCCTAGTGGGTGTATGATTCCTGAGCAACACAGGTGCTTTATGGATGCTGAACTACCTCCCACTGGTTTCCCAGGACCCAGGATTTCAGCCTCCACCTTGGTTAGCAGCCAGGAATGGGTTGTTACAGTCACTGCTGCTCTGAAGAAGAACAGGAAATCCAGCATATTATACTTTCCTGTAAGTTACCGATTCCCTCAGTGCCAGTCAGCATTAAACTCCGCTGGAGACTCAGTGAACATTCACATTCAGTCACAGCCAGCTCTCCTCTGCCTTTTCCTTTTGCAGGTGTCCTGGTTTCGGCTGAGATGATAGAATTAATTTTCTTTTTGGTAGCCAGTATACTGCTGTGTTTTGGATTTAGGATGAGAATAATGTTGATAACACACTGTAGTGTCTACACTAAGTCAAGGACTTTCTAGCTTCTCACACCCTGCCAGGTGCACAGGAAGCTGGGAGAGCACAGCCAGGACAGCTGACTGGCCAAAGGGATATTCCCTACCATATAACGTCATTCTCTGTACATAACTGGGGAGGCTACCCGGGAGGCAGAATTGCTGCTTGGAAACAGACTGGGCATTGGATTGTTTTTATTCCTTCCGCATGTGGTGAGCAATTGCATTTGTGTATCACTTTTTAAATAATAATAATAATATCATTATCATCATCTTCATTTTTTATCCTATTAAACTATTTTTATCTCAACCCACAGGGTTTTTTTTTTTTTCATTCTCCTCTCCATCCTCTTGGTGGGATGGGAGGGGTGAGCAAGCAGCTGTGTGGTGCTTAGTTATTGGCTGGGGTTAAACCACGACAGCAGGAATACCAAAAGTTTCAACTATCTCGGGATCTTGCTCTATCGGGCCTCTGGGTAGCTACTGTCCAGCTGCCTTGGATGCCTGTAAATTATGGCAGATATGAAACATTGACACCAGGGTCTTCTTCAACTACCTCAAACACCCAAGAGATCCCATTGCAAAGATGCAGCCCTCAAATGCACTGACAGGAGGACTTAAGACAGGAAGTTGTTGTGTCAGCTCAGAAATTCAATGATTGCCTTCCTGCCAGGACAGAGGTTGGCCAATGAGGGCTGAGACAAGGCTCATTCACCTGGGCTGACCCCTCATGCGATAATATCTGTCCATCCTTCCTAATCCAACAGTCCCAGTGCAGCAAAATTTGCTGCACAGAGCAGAGCCCAGAGCCAGTCATTGGGAAACTGCATTCATACTAACCTTCATGTCTAGGCGGAAACCATCCACAAATGATTTTTCTGCAGAATAACTGTTTAATTAATTACAATTTTAATTAATTACAATTCATAATTGTTGAATTTAGTTCTGTAGTGAGAAGCATTTCTGAGCCTCTCTTACCACTTTTGGAGTTGGGATCCCATATTCCTCAATGAATGATTAACTTTTGTTTGGTGAACTAAAGAAAAAATTCAGACTCTTGGATTACAAATATTTAGGAGGCTGTGTAAAACAATAAAAAAAAAGTTCTACCTATTCAGAAATATATTGACTTGGATTCACTCCTGTTTCTAAATAGGAGTTAATGTGGAAGTGGAAAACTGGATCCTGTGCTATGGCTTGTAGGGGGAAAGAAAGTATTATAACTGTGGATGTGCATCTGGGAAATGTCTCACTGGACTTGACAGTGGTGGCTACATAGCTGTTTGGAAGCCTTGTTCAGTGGAAATTGCTGGCACACTCCTGGAGGTTGCCTGAGTGAGGAAGTGTGGGGTGTGACCTTCTCTCCAGGGCTTGTTGCTGCTTTCTGTGCTTTGCTGTTTGTTTTTGGTTTTGTTTTTCTGTCTGATCAAACATTTCCTTTGTAAGCAGAGAAAGAGCTGGTTTAGTTCAGTAGATTTCTTAGAGGGAGGGGGTTACTAAGGTATTGTTTCTTGTTTTCAGCATCAAAATCAAAAACTTTAATCCAAATCCTGCAAGAAACAAAGACTGATTTCCCAGCTGATGATTTTAGACAGTTATCTGCCTATAATGCGCTCACATAAACATAAGTATAGATAGATAAGTCCCCTTCTTCTTGTTCAGTTGATAAGTATTGAAATTCACTAATGAAAGCACACATGCCCTCACTCTAGGTGCCCAAGCACATGCACATTCACAGATCCCTCAAGTATCAGAATGGCCCCTTTGTCCTTCTGATACCTCTGCCCAGATTCTGAGCCCTCTTACCCACTTCACCACGTGTCATGGTTTAACCTCAGCCAGCAACTAAGCACAACACAATCACTTGTTCACTCTCCCCAGTGGGATGGGGGAGAGAATCGGAAGGGTAAAAGTGAGAAAACTCATGGGTTGAGATAAAAACAGTTTAATAATTGAAATATTATATTATTAATATTAATATTAAAAATTGTAATGAAAAGGAAAAAAAAGACAGAGAGATAAATAAAACCCAAGAAAGACAAGTGATGCAAATGAAAACAATTGCTCACCACCAACTGACCGATGCCCAGCCAGTCCTGAGCAGTGGCCTCCCCACCAACCTCTCCCCTAGTTTTATTGCTTAGAAGATGTCATATGGTATAGAATATTCCTTTGGTGGAATATTCCTGAGGTGGGTTGACCCTGGCTGAAGGCCAGGTGCCCACCAGAGCTGCTCTATCACTCCCCTCCTTCTCTGGACAGGGGAGAAAAGGTATAACAAAAGCTCGTGGGTCGAGATAAGGACAGGGAGAGATCACTCACTAATTATCGTCACGAGCAAAACAAACTGAACCTAGAGAGGAAATTCATCTAATTTATTACTAAGCAAAACAGACTAGAGCAATGAGAAATAAAACCAAATCTTAAAACACCTCCCCCCCACCCCTCCCATCTTCCCGGGCTCAACTTCACTCCCGGCTTCAACCTCCGCCCCCCTCAGCGGCACAGGGGGACGGGGAGTGGGGGTTACGGTCAGTTCATCACACATTGTTTCTGCCGCTTCTTCCTTCTCAGGGGGAGGACTCCTCTCATCGTTCCCCTGCTCCAGCGTGGGGTCCCTCTCACAGGAGACAGTCCTTCACGACCTTCCCCAACGTGAGTCTCCTCCATGGGCTACAGTCCTTCAAGAACTGCTCCAGCGTGGGGTCCCCTATGGGGTCACAAGTCCTGTCGGCAAACCTGCTCTGGCGTGGGCTCCTCTCTCCACGGATCCACAGGTCCTGCCAGGAGCTTGCTCCAGCATGGGCTTCCCACGGGGTCACAGCCTCCTTCAGGTGCCTCCACCTGCTCCGGCGTGGGGTCCTCCACGGGCTGCAGGTGGAATCTCTACACCCCCTCATCCTTCCTCCATGGGCTGCAGGGGGACAGCCTGCTTCACCATGGTCTTCACCACAGGCTGCAGGGGGATCTCTGCTCCGGCGCCTGGAGCCCCTCCTCCCCCTCCTTCTGCACTGACCTTGGTGTCTGCAGATGTTCTTACATCTTCTCACTCCTCTCTCTGGCTGCAAAAGCACTCTCTGACTGTTTTTCTCTTAAATATGTTATCACAGAGGCGCTGATTGGCTTGGCCTTGGCCAGCGGCGGGTCCGTCTTGGAGCCTGCTGACATTGGCTCTATCAGACACAGGGGAAGCTTCTAGCAGCTTCTCACAGAAGCCACCCCTGTAGCCCCCCCCCCCCCCCCGCTACCAAAACCTTGCCACGCAAACCCAACACAGTCAGCTGGGGTCAGCTGTACTGGTTGTGTCCCCTACCAACTTGTTGTACACCCCCAGCCTACTCACTGGTGGGGCAGTATGAGGAGCAGAAAAGGCCTCATACTAGCTACTATGAAGAAAATTAAATCTATACCAGCCAAAGCCAGCACATTCTCCACCCCTTATTCCATATCATTTATGTCATGCTCAGGTCCCACACTGTCCAATACATCCTCATTAACCACCATCGCCCTACTCATCTCCATCCTTTGATATAATCCCTTCCTAGATGTCCTGATGTGTCATAGTCCCACTGAGCTATAAATAATTCACCCTTATGTTGCCAGTCCAGATCCACCTGAGCCACTTCAATCTTAGCAGCCTGATCCACCTGCTGATTGTTTTGATGTTCCTCAGTGGCCTGACTCTTGGGTACGTGGGCATCTATGCGACGTAACTTTACAAATAGCTTCTCTACTTGAGCAGCAATATCTTACCACAATGGGGCAGCCCAGATGGGTTTGCCTCTGCCCTGCCAGTTGCTCCACTTCCACTGCTGTAACCACCCGCACAGGGCATTGGTCACCATCCATGAGTCAGTATGGAGGCAGAGCACTGGCCATTTTTCTTCTTCAGTCATGTCTAAAGCCAGCTGGATAACTTTTCTGCAAACTGACTTGATTCACCTTGTCCTTCAGCAACTTCTGCAATTCGTCGTGTAGGACTCCATACAGAAGCTTTCCACTTGCGATGCTTTCCCCCAATGCAACAGGACCCATCAGTGAACAGGGCATACTGCTTCTCATCTTCTGTTTATTATACAGTGGGGCCTCTTCAGCATGTATCACATCCTCTGGTGACACTCTGAAGTTTTGGCCCTCTGGCCAGTCCATGATCACTTCCAGAATTCCTGGGCGGTCAGGGTTTCCCATACGAGCCCATGGTGTTATCAGTGCATCCCACTTCCTCCACATAGCATCAGTTGCATGATGTGTAGAGGGGACACTTCCTTTGAACATACAGCCCAGGACAGGCAATCAAGGTGCCAGGAGGAGCTGTGCTTCAGTACCAACTACTTCTGAAGCAGCTTGAATTCCTTCATATGTTGCTAGTATTTCTTTTTCAGTTGGAGTGTAACAGGCTTCAAATTGTCTAAATCCCCAGCTCCAAAACCCTAGAGGTCAACCTCGAGTCTCTCTGGGTGCTTTCTGCCAGAGGCTCCAGTTGGGGCCATTATCCCTGTCTGAGGTGTAAAGCATGTTTTTCACATTTTGTACTGTCTGGACTGGCCCAAGTGCTACTGAATGAACTATCTCCCATTTAATTTCTTCAAAGGATTCCTGCTGCTCAGGGTTCTCTTCAAAGTCATTCTTCTTCCAGGTCACTTGATAGAGAGGGCTTATGATGAGACTATAACCTGGAATATGCATTCTCCAGAAACTCATGATACCTAAGAAAGCTTGTGTTTCTTTTTTGTTAGTTGGTGGAGACATAGCTGTTCTTTTATTGATCACATCCATTGGGATATGATGATGCCCATCTTGCCATTTTATTCCTAAAATCTAGATCTCCTGTGCAGGTCCCTTGACCTTACTTCGTTTTATGGCAAAACTGGGTCTCAAAAGAATCTGGATTATTCTTCTCCCCTTCTCAAACACTTCCTCTGCTGTGTTGCCCCACACAATGATGTCATCAATATACTGCATGTGTTCGGGAGCTTCACCTTGTTTCAGTGCAGTCTATATCAATCCATGACAAATGATTGGGCTGTGTTACCACCCTTGGAGCAGTCCATTCCAGGTGTACTGGATGCCCCTCCACATGAAAGCAAACTGCAGTCTGCTGCCAAAGGGATTGAGAAAAATGCATTCACAGTATCAGTTGTGGCGTACCACTTGGCTGCCTTTGACTCCAGTTCATATTGAAGTTCTAGCATGTCTCATACAGCAGCACTCAGCAGTGGCGTGACTTCGTTCAGGCCTCGATAGTCTACCGTCAGCCTCCACTCGCCATTAGATTTTTGCACTGGCCATATGGGACTGTTAAAGGGTGAGTGGGTTCTGCTGATCACTCCTTGGCTCTCCAGTCGCTGGATCAGCTCATGGATGGGAACCAGGGAGTCTCAATTGGTGCGATATTGTTGCTGGTGCACTGTCATGGCAGCAATTGGAACCTGCTGTTCTTTAACTCACAGCAACCCCACCACGGATGGATCCTCTGAGACAGCAGGCAAGCTAGACAGCTGTTTAATCTTCTCCGTACTCAGGGCAGCTAAACCAAAAGCCCATCGGAACCCTTCTGGGTCCTTGAAGTACCCTCTCCCGAGGTAGTGTATGCCAAGGATACATGGACCAGTCACAATAGGATACCTTTGCCACTCATTCCCAGTAGGCTTACATTTGGCCTCTCTCATGGTTCTGGCTAGGATAGAGTTAATTTCCACAAGGAGCCAGGACAGGTGAGCCAAGCTGGCCAGGGGGCTATTCCATACCATGTGACGTCATGCTCACCATAAAAGGGGGCTAGTGGTGGGGGGGAGGGGGAAGTTCGGTTGGGCTCTGGGATGGTCTGAGCATGGGCCGGGCATCCAGTTGGTCGGTTGTAGGATCGGTAAATTGCCTTTTGTTATCACCCATTGTGAATATCTGTTATCAGTACTGCTGTTGTTGTTTCCCTCTCCCTTGCTGTCCCAGTAAACTGTCCTTATCCCAACCCACGAGGCTTTGCCTTTGTTTTTCCCATTCTCCTCCCCAGCCCACTAGTGGAGGTGTGAGCGAGCGGCTGCGTGATGCTCAGCTGCTGGCTGGGGCTAAACCACGTCAGTCCTTTTTGGCACCCACTGTGGGGCACGAAGGGTTGTGATAACGACAAGTCTGACCCGAGTGTGTTAAACCAAAAGTTGTTATAAGCATTTATAATGTTATTGAAACAGTCGCTGGTCATAATGATGTTCTGTTTGGTCACATGGCTCTGGTTTGTAAACCCGTGTTTACTCTATGTAATCCCTGCGGCGCTGTTTATCACCTCTGGGAGAGGGGTTTGTATTCTCATGTTGTTGTACTGTGTGATAACAACTTATGATATCATCAACAGTCATGAGTCTGAGCTGGTACTTGTATGTAGCATTTCTGTCATGCCCGTACCTTGGTCAACATCTCTCAGAATTGATTAATAACTGCACCCAATCTATGGGGAAGACAGGAGGGTATACCTTCTCCCACTCTTTCACCTCCCCTTTTCCCTTTTGGCTGGTTACAACAATTTTTGAGAATTTTGAATACCCTTGGAATGTTCAGGCCAGTATATTCCTATTGCTAGGTCTCCTGAATGTGTTTCAAGAATACCACCCAGGGATCTTCCCCGAGGCTGAATAGTCAGGGCTGACATAGCATGTGGGAGAATATGGGCGGGTATCTAGAGACCTTCTCACCCCCAATGGTTTGGAGCTTCACTCCCGAAAAACTGCAAGACCCTGATAAAGTGGTAGAATATTTGAAAGGAAAATGCTGTGGGTATTCCAAGGAGACACAACTTACTGCGCTGTGCTGGGCCCTGGCCATGATCTACCAAACACTGCTTGATAGTAGACAGCACCATCCGGGGGAAGAGAGGGAGAACAGACCCCCAGGCACTGCGGATACCCAAACTCCCACCAGAGGCACTGTAGCCAAGCCAAAAGACCAACCCGTAATGGTATCAGTCGCCCCTATACACAAAAAGAAATACACAAGGAAATCAGTTAGCTTAGTGAAAGATGATGATGAACAGGGACCATCACGAGAACAGGAGGAAGAGCGAGAATCAGAGATAATCACCCGATCCCTGTCCCTGAGTGACCTGCGAGATATGAAAAAAGATTCCAGCCACCATCCAGGAGAGCACATTTTTGCCTGGCTGCTCTGATGCTGGGATAACGGGGCCAGTAGCCTGGAATTAGAGGGTAGGGAGGCCAAGCAGCTGGGATCCCTGTCCAGGGAAGGGGGCACTGACAAGGCGATTGGGAAAAAGAAACAAGCTCTCAGCCTCTGGAGGCAAATTCTTTCAAGCATGAGGGGAAAGAGAGCCCTTCAAAGAAGATCTTTTATGTCATTCAGGCAAGTGGACCACCATGGAATGAGGTATCCAGTACCTGAGGGAATTAGCCATGCGGGAGATGGTTTATTATGACCTGGACAACACACAGTTATCCACAGATCTTGATGAAGTCAAATGTACCCAACCCACGTGGCAGACGTTTGTACAGAGCGCACCATCGTCGTACACCAACTCACTGGCAGTAATGGACTGGAAAAGCAAAGAGGCACCAACAGTGGATGAAGTGGCTGGCCGACTCCAGCAATATGAAGAGAGCCTTTCTTCCTCCCTCGTCTCGGCTGTGGAGAAACTGTCCCAGGACGTCCGGCAACTCAAAGAGGATATATCTTACTCCCCACCTGCACAGACCCGTATTTCAGCTGTTAGGAGTAAGGGTTCCTCTGCTCCAGAGAGAGGATATAGAGCATACACACCACGAGGTATCCTGTGGTTTTATCTGCGTGACCATGGAGAAGACAAGAGGAAATGGGATGGGAAGCCTACCTCGATCTTACAGGCATGAGTACATGAGCTGCAAGGCAAGACAGTCATAAAAAGGGATTCTTCAAGGAAAAATGACGCTCCAGTTTCCACCGGGCAGTCCCCCAGGCCAAGTGAGAAGCCTGGTCACACTTATGATCCCTTTGAAGGGACTTCTAAGTCATTTTTGCAAGAAGTGAGTAGCGAAAATGATGACCAGGATTAGAGGGACCCTGCCTCCAGCCAGGTGGAGGAAAGGGACAATCAGGTTTATTGGACTGTGTGGATCCGATGGCCTGGCACATGGGACCCACAGGAGTACAAGGCCCTAGTGGACACTGGTGCACAGTGTACCCTAATGCCATCGAACTATGAAGGGGTGGAACCGATATCTATTTCTGGTGTGACGGGGGGATCCCAACAGTTGACTCTGTTGGAGGCTGAAGTAAGTCTAACTGGGAATGAGTGGGAAAAGCACCCCATTGTGACTGGGCCGGAGGCTTCATGCATCCTGGGCATAGACTACGTCAGGAGAGGGTATTTCAAGGACCCAGAAAGGCTACCGGTGGGCTTTTGGAATAGCTATTTTGGAAGCAGAGGAAATTGAACCATTGTCTAGTCTGCCTGGTCTCTCGGAGGACCCTTCTGTTGTAGGGTTGCTGAAGGTTGAAGAGCAACAGGTGCCAATTGCTACCATAACCGTGCACCAGCAGCAATACGGCACTACCAGAGACTCCCTGGTTCCCATCCACAAGTTAATTCGTCAACCCCATTGTGACCAAGAGGATCTGTGTATCCTTGGCATAGACTACCTCTGGAGAGGGTATTTCAAAGACCCAAAAGAGTCCCGATGGGCTTTTGGAATAGCTGCCTTGGAGACAGAAGAAATTAAACAGCTGTCTACTTTGCCCGGTCTCTCAGAGATCCACTCTATTGAGTGGTTGCTGAGAGTTGAAGAACAACAGGTGCCAATTGCTACCACAATTGTGCACCGGCGGCAATACTGCACCAACCGAGATGCCCTAGTTCCCATCCATAAGCTGATTCGTCAACTGGAGGGTCAGGGAGTGATCGGCAGAACCCACTCACCCTTTAACAGTCCCATATGGCCAGTGCAGAAGTCCAATGGAGAGTGGAGGCTGACAGTAGACTATCGTGGCCTGAATGAAGTCACACCACCCATGAGTGCTGCCGTGCCAGACATGCTGGAACTTCAATATGAACTGGAGTCAAAGGCAGCCAAGTGGTACGCCACAAGTGATATAGCTAATGCCTTTTTCTCGGTCCCTTTGGCAGCAGAGTGCAGGCCACAGTTTGCCTTCACTTGGAGGGGCATCCACTATACCCGGAATCGACTGCCCCAGGGGTGGAAACAGAGCCCCACCATTTGCCATGGACTGATCCAGACTGCCCTGGAAAAGGGTGAAGCCCCAGAGCACCTGCAATACATTGATGACATCATCATATGGGGCAACTCAGCAGAGGAAGTTCCTGAAAAAGGGAAGAAAATAATCCAAATCCTGCTGAAAGCTGGTTTCACCATAAAACGAAGTAAGTTGAAGGGGCCTGCGCGGGAGATGCGGCTTTTAGGAATAAGGTGGCATGATGGGCGGTGTCAGATCCCTATGGATATTATCAACAAAATAGCACCCATGTCCCCACCAACCAAGAAAAAGGAGACACAGGCCTTACTAGGTGTTGTGGGTTTCTGGAGAATGCACATTCCGAATTACAGTTTGATAGTAAGCCCTCTCTACCATGTAACCCGGAAGAAGAATGATTTCAAATGGGGCCCTGAGCAACGACAAGCTTTTAAACAAATTAAACAAGAAATAGTTCATGCCGTAGCTCTTGGGCCAGTCCGGGCAGGACCAGATGTAAAAAATGTGCTGTACACCACAGCCGGGGAGAATGGCCCTACCTGGAGTCTCTGGCAGAAAGCACCAGGGGAGACTCGAGGTCGACCCCTGGGGTTTTGGAGTCGGGGATACAGAGGATCCGAGGCCCGCTACACTCTAACGGAAAAGGAGATATTGGCAGCCTACGAAGGGGTTCGAGCTGCTTCAGAGGTGATTGGCACTGACGCACAGCTCCTCTTGGCACCCCGACTGCCAGTGCTGGGCTGGATGTTCAAAGAGAGGGCTCCTTCTACACACCATGCAACCGATGCTACGTGGAGTAAGTGGGTTGCACTGATCACACAACGGGCTCGAACAGGAAGCCCCAGTCGTCCAGGAATTCTGGAAGTGATCACAGACTGGCCAGAAGGCAAAGATTTCGGAATGTCGCCAGAGGAGGAGGTGACACGTGCTGAAGAAGCCCCACCGTAGAATAAATTGCCAGAGAATGAGAAGCAATATACTCTGTTCACTGATGGGTCCTGTCGCATCGTGGGAAAGCATCGAAGGTGGAAGGCCACTGTATGGAGTCCTACACGGCGAGTTGCAGAAGCTGCTGAAGGAGAAGGCGAATTGAGCCAGTTTGCAGAGGTGAAAGCCATCCAGCTGGCTTTAGATATTGCTGAAAGAGAAAAGTGGCCAACGCTGTACCTCTGTACTGATTCATGGATGGTGGCCAATGCCCTGTGGGGGTGGTTACAGCAATGGAAGCAGAGCAACTGGCAGCGCAGAGGCAAACCCATCTGGGCTGCCCCATTGTGGCAAGACGTTGCTGCCCGGTGAGAAAAGCTGGTTGTAAAAGTGCGTCATGTAGGTGCCCATATACCCAAGAGTCGGGCTACTGAGGAACATCAAAAAAACCAGCAGGTGGATCAGGATGCTCAGATTCAAGTGGCTCAGGTGGATCTGGACTGGCAGCATAAGGGTGAATTATTTATAGCTCGGTGGACCCATGGCACCTCAGGTCATCAAGGAAGAGATGTGACATATAGATGGGCCCGTGATCGAGGGGTGGACTTGACCATGGATGCTATCTCACAGGTCATCCATCAATGTGAAACATGCGCCACAATCAAGCGAGCCAAGCGGGTAAAGCCTCTGTGGTATGGAGGCCGATGGTTGAAATATAAATATGGGGAAGCATGGCAAATCGACTACATCACGCTCCCACAAACCCGCCAAGGCAAGCGTTATGTTCTTACAATGGTGGAAGCAACCACTGGGTGGCTGGAAACATATTCTATGCCCCATGTCACTGCCCGGAACACTATCCTTGGCCTTGAAAAGCAAGTCCTGTGGCGACATGGCACCCCAGAGAGAATTGAGTCAGACAACGGGACTCATTTTTGGAACAACCTCACAGACAGCTGGGCCAAAGAGCATGGCATTGAGTGGGTGTATCACATCCCCTACCATGCACCAGCCTCTGGGAAAATCGAAAGGTACAATGGACCTGCTAAAAACTACACTGAGAGGAATGGGTGGTGGGACCCTGAAACACTGGGACACACATTTAGCAAAGGCCACCTGGTTAGTTAACGCTAGGGGATCTGCCAATCGAGCTGGCCCTGCCCAGTCAAAACTTCCACACCCAGCAGAAGGGGATAAAGTTCCTGTAGTGCACATGAAAAATATGTTGGGTAAAACAGTTTGGGTCACCCCTGCTTCAGGCAAAGGCAAGCCCATCTGCGGGATTGCTTTTGCTCAGGGACCAGGGTGCACTTGGTGGGTGATGAGAAAAGATGGGGAAGTCCGGTGTGTACCCCAAGGGGATTTGATTTTGGGTGAAAATAGCCAATAAATTAAATTGCATGATGTTAATAGCGATATACTGTATCAATGGTATGACCATAAGAATCATCCAAAACTAATGAAGGATGGACTTTGAAACTGAACAAAGTGCCACGTTGATGTAACTAGAACTGACTTCAACTGGTGCCCAGGAACTTTATTGAAAAATCACATCTTTGACATCCAGACTGTGAGCATGGACCATACCAGATACACTGGCTGTGAAAACTCCGGATGCAGCGTGCAACAATCCAGCAGCACGCACCATTGCTCCTGCTCTGAGAGGCTGTAATGGCAGATGGAACCCAAAGCCATGGACTAAATGAACTCGACAGACATTTTAGAGCAATAGCCCATAGAGTAAGGCAATGAGATCTGTAAAATAATCTGGGCATGACGTAGATGGTATGGAATAAGGGGTGGATAATGTCCTGGTTCTGGCAAGGATAGAGTTAATTTCCCAAGGAGCCAGGACAGGTGAGCCAAGCTGGCCGGGGGCTATTCCATACCATGTGACATCATGCTCACCATAAAAGGGGGGTAGTGGGGCAGGGGCGGGTTCGGCTGGCTCAGGTATGGGTAAATCATTCTCTGTTATCACCCATTGTGAATGTCTGTTATCAGCACTGTTGTTGATTGTTTTCCCTCTCCCTTGCTGTCCCAGTAAACTGCCCTTATCCCAACCCTCGAGGCTTTGCCGTTGTTTTTCCGTTCTCCTCCCCATCCCTCCGGGGGAGGGGTGAGCGAGCAGCGGGTGGCACTTAGCTACCGGCTGGGGCTAAACCACGTCAGAATATCAGCAGATTGCTCCAAAAGTAAGGATGTATGCCCTGGTCCTTGGCCCAGGATCTCAGCAGGGACCAGTGATCATTAATTTTCATCAGTCTATTTTTCAGTTATTGGGATATATCTCTGTTAATTAAAGTGACCTCAGCCCCTGTGTCCATTAAAGCCAACACCATTTATGATGGCTCAAAAATATTGTCAGGGGAATATAAGGTGTGTTATCTCCCCATGGGGCCTCAGCTATGCATTGCACCTTGGCAGGGGGGGATCCAAATCTAGTCAGCCCTTGTGGGTTTTGTATATTTTCCAGTGAGCCATCAAGGTGCCATCAGGGTAATTACTTGGTCCCAGCATACTCTCCCTTTCTTCACTGAAGGTGGGAGAGCAGAAGATGTAATAGGTCTATCCATCATTCTAATTTTGTTTTGTGATCTCTTTTTCCATTTCAATTGGTTATATTTTTCTGATAAATAGGGACTAGTTTTCCCATTGATTTTGTCTTTTGGGATTCCAGAATGGAGTAAAGATATGGACATTTCCTTTCAAGTAACTTTTTTCTTTTGCGGTTTATCCACAAAGCATAATCTGTGGTGGGTTGACTTTGGCTAGCTGCCAGATGCCCACAGAGACTCTTGCATTCCCCCTCCTCAACAGGACGGGGGAGAAAAGATGAAAAAGCCCATGGGTCAAGATAAAGACAGAGAGATCACTTACAAATTACTGTCATATGCAAAACAGACTCAGCTTGAGGAAAATTAATTTGATTTATTGCCAATTAAAAATAGAGTACAATGTTGAGAAAGACAGACAAAAACTAAACCAGCTTCCCTCCACCCCACCCCTTTTTCCTAGGCTCAGCTTCACTCCTTCATTCCTAACTCCTCTACCTTGTCCTTTCCCCCACCCAAGAGCGCAGAGGGGATGGGGAAATGGGGGGTCACAGTCACTTCATAACAGTTCATCTCTGCTGCTCCTTCATCCTCACACTTTGCCCCTGCTCCAGTGTGGATCCTTTCCACGGGCTGCAGTCCTTCAGGAAAAAAATCTGCTCCACTCTGGATCCTCCCCAGACTGCAGTTCCTGTCAGCACAAATACAGGCTGGGCAGAGAATGGATTGAGAGCAGCCCTGAGGAGAAGGACTTGAGGGTATTGATTGACAAAAAGCTCAACATGAGCCAGCAATGTGCTCTTGCAGCCCAGAAAGCCAACCGTGTCCTGGGCTGCATCAAGTGTCACCAGGAGATCAAGGGAGGTGATTCTCCCCCTCTACTCTGCTCTTGTGAGACCCCACCTGGAGTACTGCGTCCAGCTCTGGGGCCTCCAGCACGAGAAAGACATTGAGCTGTTGGAGTGAGTCCAGAGGAGGGCCACGAAGCTGATCAGACTGCTGGAGCAGCTCTCCTATGAAGACAGACTGAGAGAGTTGGGGTTGTTCAGCCTGGAGAAGAGAAGGCTCCGGGGAGACCTTATTGCAGCCTTCCAGTACCTGAAGGGGGCCTACAGGAAAGCTGGAGAGGGACTGTTTATCAGGGAGTGTAGTGACAGGACAAGGGGTAATGGGTTTAAGCTGAAAGAGGGTAGATTTAGATTAGATATTAGGAAGAAATTCTTCACTATGAGGGTGGTGAGATACCGGAACAGGCTTCCCAGAGAGGTTGTGGATGTCCCATCCCTGGAAGTGTTCAAGGTCAGGCTGGATGGGGCTTTGGGCAACCTGGTCTAGTGGAGGGGTGTCCCTGCGCATGGCAGGGGATTTGGAACTAGATCTTTAAGGTCCCTTCCAACCCAAACCATTCTATGATTCTATGAAAAATCTGCTCCTGGGTGGGCTTTCCATGGGCTGCAGGGGAATATGTACTCTGGCACCTAGAACGCCGCCTCCCTCTCCTTCTCTGACCTTGGATTTCAAAGGTTTTTTCTCACACTACTTTTTCTCACTCCTTGTACTGGGTCTGCCTAGGATGGAGTTAACTTTCTTCATAGCAGCTTCTATGGTGGTATGTTTTGTATTTGTGACCAAGATAGTGTTGATAACACCCTGATGTTTTAGTTATTCCTGAACAGTGTTTACACAGCATCAAGGTCGTCTGTTTCTCATGCTGCCCTGCCAGTAGGTAGGCTTGGGGTGCACAAGATAGTGTAGCCTCAGCTAACCTGCATTGATTTTAATACTAAAATGTACATCCCTTTGTGAATAATGAGCATGCTAATTAGGAGACCTCCTCAAATGTTTGAAACATTAAGTAAAATGCGTATGTATGATGAAGGCGGGTGAAAGGTGGATAAGTGGATAAGGTCGAAAAGTTTAAGAACACCAATCAGCTACATTTTATTACTATAAAAAAGGAATGTTTGATGCACTCGGTGTGCCAGCTGGTGTTAGATGCCCGGCACCTTACTCTGCAGACTAGAAATGAAAACAAATATCTTGACTTTGTGTGTTGATTGGCTCTTTGCACATCAAGTGAAGAACCCACATTTTGGGACAACACTGGCTGTGTCCCCTCCCAGCTTCTTGGGTGTCCCCCCCCTTCTCATTGGCAGGCCAGTATGAGAAGCTGAAAAGTCCTTGACTGCTTGGCAACAACTAAAACCATCAGTGTGTTATCAACATTATTCTCATTCTAAATGCAAAATCCATCACTATACCAGCTACTAGAAAGAATATTAAACTCTATCCCAGCTGAAACGAGGACAATTTAAAAAGTCCTTGACTGGATAACCTTAAAGAAGCAGATGCTCTCTCCTCCCACATACACTTTACAGTAAACACTTCAGGAAGTGACCATCTCTGAGATCTATGCTTGATGGTGTCTAGCACAGAGGGATCCTGGACAAGGACTGAAACACCCAGTATTAATGACTTCCTTTGCCGAAATGTATTCGGTCTGGCTGACATAGAGTTTAATTTAAGATGGAGTTTAATTATTTAATTAATACCTTGTCATATGGTATGGAATATACCTTTGGTCAGTTTGGGTCAGCTGTCCTTGGCTATGTCCCCTCCCAAGATCTTGCCCACCCCCAGCCTACTGGTGATGGAGGGGAAAGTGTTGGAGAGACAGCCTTGATGCTGTGCAAGCACTGCTCAGTAGTAGCCAAAACACTGGTGCGTTATCAACACCTTGCTAGCTCCTCAATCAACTAAGTGATGGCTGGGGTAAGGGGAGCCTTCACAGCTTGACGTTACTTCGGTAAAACTAAACAGACCACCGCTCCTCTGTACTGAACGCCTTTGTTCTCCACCGCTTCTCCCCCCCAGCCCCGATCAACTGCACAACAAGCCTTGTTAAGGGCCAATCGACACACAAGACCTGACTTAGTCCCACCTCACCAAAAGGATAAATCTGGCATTTAGAATCCTCTTTTTTGAGGATGAGAACTCCAACTATCCAGACGGGTCGACGAGCCTGGACCTCTCTCTCCCCCTCCTCCCCAAGCAGGGATGCCTCTCTGGTAAGACTTGCGCCTCCGATTATGTCGGATGTTACCCCGTGAAAAACTATCATTAACAAAAGCGCTGAACTATTAACTTGAGCTCAAAATTGTTGCAGTTAGTTAGTGCATTTATCAACGGCAATTCCGAACTTTTTATATGTCACCTCAATAAATTACCTATTTTTCTTTTCAACTTTGCGAAACTGTTTCAGTGAAAGTCCTTGGTGGGGCTCTGACAGGCAAACGTTGACTCTGATAAGTGGCTACACACATAATCCTTTAGACATGAACCGTTGACCAAGTCTGGGACTAAGGCTGGACCTAGCCGCACCTAGGCTCCTCTCTGAGAAGGAGTTTAGAAAGCAAGGGGGTCCTTTCTGAACCTCGTGACTCAACGGGAGGGCCTCCCTCAGCCACACATCAGACTTGTACCCTTTTACGCGACGGCATATACGACAAAAATAGGCATAAGAGTATTTTTTCCACTTGTACTATCGAGCGTTACCCTGTTTGTACAGAAATATTTATTTTGAACTAAAGAAATTTTAAACACTACTAACCATAATTAAATAGTACTATATTGATCTGAGAGTAAAGTATCGCCACTTTTCATGTATATATGAATATATATATAAAAAAATACACTAACCTAAAGTAGAAGTTTTGATTGCTTTAATGAATGATATTTACTTCTATTCTGTTTCAGATATAAAAGAGAACAGTTAAATAGAAAAATAAAAGTTGGGCCTGACATATTTAAGTAATTTGCATAATAAAGAGCTTTCTGAAGTAAAATTTAAATATCAAGTATATCTATCTAATACATTTCCATTTTCAAAATTTCAATCTGATAATTAAACTGAGAGTAAAAATTAACCTTCACATGAAAACATTGAGCAAGTGTAAAGTATCACCTTCATGTTAGAAACCTGGATTATTTGCATTTAAGTGCAAAATAGAAAATTAAGTTGTTAAACAGCAGCTAGGATGTGATTCAACTTGAATTTTTTTAATGTATACATTTTTTATTTCAAAACATTCTCTGAAAAGCACCACAAAAATTCAAATTGATTTTTTTTAAAACTACATTTCTAGTCATAACAATTATATTTTCTAAATAGTTTGTTTTGACAAAAGTTAGTTTTATACTAATAAAAAGGTAAACTCAAAATACATTCTACGAAATCACTAGCTAAAATTTTAGCTATATCTCTGATACTTCACAGTGATAGCCCAGAATTATTTTGAACTACATTTTTTTTTATTTTTTCATTTTTTTAACTGCCTTTTAAAATCAACTATTTTAATAGTATTGATTGAAACAGTTTTCCAGAGGAATTTCCAATGACCAAAGGCCAAAATTAAATTTATTTTAAGAACTCAGTAAAGAATATAATCCATCATATTAATGTACCTAGTATTATCTATGTGATTACTAAACTTCAAATATAAAATATTTAAGAAATCATTTTTGCACAGTCTTATGGATTATAATGAAATAATTTACCCTTTTCCCTGATGTATTTTTAAATAAGCAAAAAAAGTAGTGGTGAGTGAATGCATCTACTTTTCTCATCTTTTTACTAAGTCTTATCAACTCTGTTTCTTTAAGAGGAAAGTAACTGCTTAAATACAGTGGAGGGTTTCCAAAGTACACCTTTGTTTTGGAATTGTTAAATACAGGAGACAAAGGAGAAGTTTTCAACACCTGTTACCATTAAATTTAGCTGTAAAAACAGAAAATAAGAGTATTCCACTGTCTTGAAAAGGCAGAAGGAACAGATTGTAAAGTATATCCTACATTTCTTACTTAAAAGGAAAAATCCAGACCAAAGAACAAGAAAAAAAGTACTAGACAAACTTTTCTACTTTGTTTGCCATGCACAGGTGACATATTCTTAATACATAATAAACATATATAACCTTTATGTTGAATAGTAATGACAGAAAAATATCCAGATGACCAGCTAAAGAACTTAATCTTATAAACACTTTCATGTATAATATTTTACAAATAGATTTAAGCTTTGTGATACAAATCCAGTAAATGTTGTCTTGAAACAGTCAAATACTGTTGCTAGTTTCAATATTAGCTAAATTTATATGCAGTTTGTTTCAGTTTTGTCTGTATTATATGAGGGGAAAAAAGACTAATATATTGGTACACTGTGTTGGGGAATTTTTATTGTACCCCTTGAGGTGAATTAAACACAAATTTGTACTTAAATATTGAAAAAAAATTAAAATGAACAATGCATTAAGCAGAGTCCTACCGCCATAAACAGTTCTACAAGGAGTCTACAAATACGCGTCATGAGCAATTTCCCTATATACACTTGCACCAGCACCAATCCCATGAGCGGTTGCATGGGGCCCTTCAGCTGGCCTTGAGTCCATCCCCCAGCCCAGCTCTGCTGCCCAAAGTTAGCCCCTGAGCGCATGTATTCCAGGATGGCTGCAAGACACTGTTGCAGCTATTTCTTATCTCATCACCAAGGGAAACTTCACTCCCTTGCAAGGAGTCATTCTGTCTCTGGCATTCCTGCTTCCAGTCAGTTTAACCTTTTCTGCAGTTGGTCCTTCTTGCCCTCCATGCCAGATCGTTCCTCAGTCACAAATTACCACTGCTGAGCAGTTACAATTTGAATTTCCCCTTCATCAATCACAGCAGCAAGTTCCCTCTGCCCCATGATGGGGGTTCCTTCTCTAAGTGGAGCAGAGCTTTAACTTCAGCAGCAGAAGACATGCATACCCTTAAGCAAAGATTCAGATGGTCTGAGCCTCATTACTATTTAGTTGTTCTTAGTTAAGTTGTTAATATGCACAGTTTTTTCCATGCACAGCCTGCCTCAGCCTTCTGCCACAGGAGGATCAACTGAGAGACATGGTTAATGTTTTCCAGTTTTTCCTTTTTTAAAAACATTGTGACAGAAAAAGAACCAGGCAATACCTGCACATCTGCCCTTCCCATTTTTACCCAGTCACAATTCTACACTCTTTGGTGAATGTTTTTTACCTGGAAGACTGCTGAAAATAAAGCAGGTTTTGTAAGGCACAGAAACATGAAACAAGGAACATACCATGTCCAACTCCTTCATTCAAGACTGGGGAAATTGAGGTCTTTCAACATCATTACTACTCTCTTATTTTCATCTACTGTTTCTTTCAAACCATGTCCTGGTAATAAATGGCCGTGGGGCTGATTAGGACCTTTTGCAGGTTTCAGTTGATTTGGCAGAAGCCGGAGTTTGTTCGGACTGATAAGTTGCTAAGATGAAGGCTGAGAAGTAAGTAGTGAATGGATGTTGAGAGAAGGTGAAATACACTGAATCTTCATAGATTAAGCCTCTCTTCCTCTCACATTAAAAAATGAGATAATTTTCCCAACTTCATGCTGCTCTCAGCATTCTGAGCACAAGGAGGCTTAATTGATCCATATGCATTGCCTGGCACTGTGAGAATGCCAACTGCAAAAATTACTTTATTTTTGAGCTACATCTGTCTGGTTACACTCCTGAAAAAGCACTCCTACCTAGGAAAATACCTGCCATTTTACAAAAATGTAACATATTCAGTATCTCTAGCTCACTTTTGTATCACTTAGACCTTCAGAAGGGACAGTCAACACATTAGTAATGTGGCGGGTAGTTACTAACAGCACATATATGGTGGGAAGGTCATTTCTGAATGGTGGGTTGATTTAATGCCTAACCTTCCTGTGGGACTCCAAAATGCTGGGTATGTCTGCATATTTATTATCATTACTGTGATAGCATACTATCTATAGGAATTCTGGCATTTTTCAGCACTAATGTACGCATCAAAGCAAATGTTAAGCTATAAAATATATTTCGGTTTCAGATATATTCCTTATTTAAGTGCTGGTTGCTTCCTGTGAGGGACAGGGGTCAAGTTTGCTTCCTAAGATCAAAGTTAAGTAGATCACAGACATTCTTGCATTCCCCATACTTACAGATGACATATATCAGACTTTTATTTTGTTTTGAAGAAAAGGAAACGGGGCAATGACAAGAGGGGAAGATTTTCATCTAAACCATTTTCTGTCTGAAGAATTAAAATTCATTATGTCCTTTCATAAGGGATCCCCTCATCCCCTTAGAACCGGAGTGCAAATTAATCAACTGTTTTCAACCTCAATTTCTTTCAGGATGTGGATATACCATAAATATTCTATATCAAAGGTCTTAGAGGAACAGTGAACATGCTGATTTGTTGGTTCAGATGCAAAGGAAAGTTGGGCATATGCTAAGAGATAACTGCATAGAAACCTACGTAACAGAGTATTGGCATCTCTAGATACAGTTCTCTTTTATCTGACAGGGATATTGTGTGGATGTGGGTGTTCCTTTGAGGAGATGATGAGGACCCCTGAATTCCATTAATGACTGTAACACCACCACAGCACTTCTGTGGGAGGTGGGGATGGGCTAAAGGCATCTCTGAGCCAGGTGGATTGAACCTAAGGAGTCACCACCATGCATTGTGTGTTGAGTCTAGTCCAGAGCTTAGGAGGCTAATGGGCAGGAAGAGTACAGTGTGTAAAAGTCAGTTCTTTGCCAGCCAAGGAGGGAGACAAGAACATTTAGCATAGAATTACTAAGGGAATTTAGTCTCTCATATTAACAATGCACAAACCGATGCCCCAGCCTAATGCATGGAGGACCCTGATACTGAGGAAGGCAGGGTTTATATATGTTACAATACAGTTGTGTATACCAATCAGATTACTCACGTTGAGGAGTGGGCTACTCAGTTACTATTGCTCACATAATCGGTATGTAGTTGTACCATGCAGGATCAGTACAGGCTTGTTCTGTGCAGGTGGTGTGGACGTATGGTCGGTGGTGTGTTAATCTTCATTGTTCTAAACTGATGGCCCATGAAGGTGTGTATCTATGTGTGTGTCACTGCATGACTGGCCCCCATGACTGTACGCACCCATTCAGGTTTTTCTTGCTCTCTGCTATCCCTCTTCCAAAATGGCATTTCTTATCGAGATCCTGTCCATGATGCCAATTGTACTGCACCAGAGTGGGGAGCAGGGGGTGAGGTGAGAGAGAGTAATGGTGCAGGGTTCTTTCTGGATCTGAATAAGAAAGGCCCAACAAGAAATGGCTTAAAATAGCTGTTTTAATAAGACAGACTAAAGAGAGGAATATAGATAGAGAGTAAATCCCTTCAGATGCTGGGAACCTCGTGTTTGTGCAGCATCAGATGGACCCTGGATACATTTTTCTCCCATGGCATGCTGCACAGATCCTGTTTGTGGAGGGAAGCTCCTCCTTTTTGGTCATTTGAACTATTATGTAAGTTTCTTGCAAGATGACAACCCTATTTCTAAAGATGGTCACATGAGAACTTCCTGCTGCACTTTTAGTTAAAGACAAGTACACACAGGTGGCATAATTGCCGGTACCAAGTGGGAGCTGCCTGCAGGCTCCTCTGGTACAATGAGCTGACTGAGCTCGTCCTACGGCCAAGGGATTTGTGCGACACAAGACAGGCCTGATGGCCAAGCTGTATGTGCAGCACAGTACAGCACAGGCCTGGCCCTACTGAGGTTAACTGTTATGTGGATCACTAACTGATGGAGGCCTTCATGCTTCCCATGTGATACAGGGGATGCCTGCACCATGATGAAGGGGAAAGGGAGAGCATCCTCACCGTGTGCTAGAGTACTATGACACTGCCTCCATTGTTCATCTTCCTCTGAGGATTGACCAAGTGACTCTTTTACTTTTTAAAGTCAGAATCTAAATTATGATTACTGTATAGTGCACTGATTATTAAGAAATTGACCTGATTGGCAGTGGTCTAGGTGACTGAAAAGTCTAGGTAACTGAAATTTTAGCTAACAGGAAAGTATAACTTTACAGGAAAGTAACTCATTTAAGTTTTTCAAAAAAGGCAATCATCTGGTCCACATTCCATTGCAAGGGTTCACCTTGATCTTGATGCATACTGTTGAGGAGTGGCTTTGCTAATTCTCCAAAAGCAGCAATCCATGGTCTACAAAATCCTACAGTTCCTAAAAAGGCTTGCATCTGGGTTTTTTTTAGTTTGTGGCCGGGGTACAGTTTGGATTGCTTGGATGCCATCCAGAGATAAAAGTTGAGTTCCTTCTAAGATATATCCCAAATATTCCACTTTTGCTTTACAGAATTGGAGTTTATAAGGAGAAACTTTGTGACCTTTATCAGCCAATGCAGTCAATAGCACTAGAGTATCAATTTTGCCTGTGTGGGAGTCGGGACTAGTAAATCATCAACATATTGTATCAGTACAGATTGCCCTGGAAATTTTACATCCTGTAAATCTTTGACCAATATCCGAGAAAAAATAGTCAGCAATCCTGCGAATCCTTGAGGTAATCGGGTCCAAGGAAGTTTCCCCGACATCCATGTAAAGGCAAAAATATCTTGGGAATCCGGGTGAATGAGGGTGCTGAAAAATGCCCAGTCCTATGGCCATGCAGCACCATCTGAAGAAAATATTTCTTCACAAACTATGGAGAGTAGTTTCTAGTAGTGAAGCCTTTTGAATGATTTGTTTTGCATACTGTTGAATGTCAAGGCTGGCTGTGCCTTGATGGTGCAGTTCTTGATGGTACGCCTCCTGTTCCAGCCACAAGTTGCTTCCCATACTATCTGTTGTTCATGTAGTAGGTGGTCTCATGCAGCCCTTATAACATTGGGGGCATCCCAGACAATAGGATTTCACCTGATAACAGTGCTCTGCAATTTCTAGTTTTTGGTTTTATGTAGTCTCATTATTACAAAGGTTACATTTTACTTACACTCTGAATTTCCCACTCCAGAATTATTTACAGGAGTTTTAAAATTTTGTCTTCCGATTCTATCACAATCATAGATGCAATACACAAAGAACTGTTCTCATTGGTGATAACTACCATATGCTCCTGTAGTTTAGATAGATTTTAGGGTTTACTTCTTTATACACAAGGGAGTTTATATGTACAGTAGACCCATTACATACCCATTGGGTGGTATTCCTCTATTCACAACCTCGGTGACCAATAACCCTTCTATGATTGTTTACCTATTTACCCAGTTGATGTCTAGTTTACAAATTCCCTTTTATTCTTACAGGTGACATAGTGAAGGGGTAGATGAGATATTGCTTGAGCTTTTTATCAGATGGATAGGTTCCCACAGTGAGTTTAGTCTTCCACTGCTCTTGATGCAAAACCACAGAAAGCATCCACTCCCATGTTCTAGGACTGAGTCTCAACTAATCTGCAGACACTTCCTACCACTGATTTTAACCATTATGTTTTGGTTCTTATAGGACAGCAATATCCTTTGGGCTTTGCACTGTGATGCAAGACACAGGTGACTTTGTCCGCAAAAAAAGAAAATCAGAATAAAATGCCTACTTCAGAAGAACGTGTATTCTTCTGAAGGAAAAGCTCCAAATGGTTCCCTAAAAGACCCCGCAAACCACAAGAACCAGCCAATGGGCCCATGAATCAGAAATTATATTTTGATGTAAGTTTCACACAGAGAGGGCAGATAGTTGTGGGAACTCTCTTTGCCCATGGCTGTGGGGGAGCTCACAGCTACCTGTAGGACAATTAAGAGGTACAGGCTTATGCTATATATGTTTCCTTATCTTTAGATCAAACATTAAAAAAAACTATGTCTGACTGACCAAGGAGGGAGAAGACAGAAGTGTGCCACAATCTGCTCATGTTCCTGTGTGGGCCTGCAGCCTTCAAAGAAAGGAGAATGGACACAGAAGGGATAGCCACATTTGAGTAAAAAAGGTGACCAACAACCCTCATACCCTGCTAAAAGTTTCTCTGTGCATGAATTGAATTGATCGTTGATGTTTCATTTCTTACATGTATGTAGTAGTGGTGTGTTGGTAGACATGTCTACACCACGGCTTCTGTTAAAAGACATTTACTATGATCCTGGGGAGGTGGGAAGCTTTGGGGGTATAAATCCCCTCTTTGAAGCCACTAAAAGGTGAATTGCTAATCTGAACAGAAACCAAGTGGCAACCTGGCTTGCAAACCAAGACTCTTACAGCTTACACAAAGCAGCAAGAAAGCACTTTAAAAGCAACAAGGTGATTGTGGCAGAGGTGAATGCTCAATGCCAGGCAGACTTGCTGGAGCAACAGTTTTCCAAGCACAAGGATGGTGTTAAGTACATCTTAATGATGATAGATATATTATCCAAGCATGCCTGGATCATTCATCTAAAAGGAAAAATGGACTCTGAAATAGCCCAGGCTTTTAAAACCATTCTTAGTACAGGGCACATGCCTCAGACTGACTGGGGAAAAGAATTTATAAACCAGCCTTTAAACAAGCTTTTAAATCAGTATAGTGTTTACCATTTTGTTGCTAACAATGAAGTAAAAAACTCAGCTGTAGAGTGTTTTAACAGGATGCTCAAAACCAAGATGTGGACATACATTTGAATGTGCAATTGGTGTGTTATCAGAGTTTATATCAAGCTATAACCATAGCTTCCACAGAAATATCAGAGACAGATCTGTGGATGTGAATCGCTTAAACTCTGCAAGGGTTTGGAGAACTGTGTATGGGGATGTGTTTAAAATTAAAGAATCTGTGCGTGTGCTCAAAATGGGAGACCCCATCAGAATGTCTAGAACAAAAGAGAGATTTAAGAAAGGTGATGTTCATGGATGAGAATGCAGATGTTCATGGATGAGATTTTCATAGTAGCCTCCCAAGTCCAGAAGATCTAGCAACTAGGGTTGGAGTGGTAGGAAAGAGAAGGATGGCAGATGGAGGGTTCTACAGCACACTATCCAGCAATTCCAGTGGCAGAATTTTCCCATAAACCAGCAGCTTGAACTTTACCATACAGCTGGGAGGACCCTGGAGTGCTCAGGCAAGTGGGAGATGGGTCTGACAGAAATTCTCACATAGCTGGAATAATTTTAATGAAGACACCATCTTTGAAATAGCACTGATAGGTAAGGCACAGCAGTATACTTTGCAGAAAGGCTATTATCTGTCCTCCATGTTGATAGACCATATGAACCATCTTATTAACCCCCACAATAAAGCTTCACCTATTGACTATCCAGCAGTAGGCCTGGTCTACGATACTGTCATAATGAAAAGAAAGCTTAAAACAGAAGAAAATCCAAACGTTTTTTCTATAACTGGGCATGTAGAACATGTTTTGGGGGCTTCTATGGGGGTTGCTGCTAAGACATTTCCCTTTGAGGCATACATCACCAGAAGGTCAAACTTGCTCTACCTCTACACAGCAGAGGTATTTCCAGCCAGTGGAAATAATGAGCAGACCCCTACGCCAGAGAAACATTTGTAGGCATGTATCTAACTGAATGGCTCTCTAGGCCTCATGTTTCTCCAGGACCAGCAAACATGGTTGTGAATATGCATCCACATAACCAGCCTGGAGAGCATAGTCTAGCAATTGTCCTGGTGTATCAGAACTGCACAGTTTTTTGACTCATATGGCTACCCTGCTGCTGTGGTTTAAGCCCACCAGGCAGCAAAGCCTCACACAACTACTCACTCACTCCCTGCCAGTGGGATGGGGGAGAAAATCAGAAGGGTAAAGAAAGAGTGAGAAAACTCATGAGCTGAGATAAAGACAGTTTAATAGGTAAAGCAAAAGCTGCACGCACAAGCAAAGCAAGACAAGGAATTAATACACTGCTTCCTATCTGCAGGCAGTTATTCAGCCATTTCCAGGAAAGCAGGGTATCATGCGTAAAGGTTACTTGGAAAGACAGATGCCATAACTCTGAATGTCCTCACCTTCTTTCTCCTTCCCTCAGATTTTATTGCTGAGCGTGGCATCATATGGTATTGTATAGGGTTTACATGGCAAGGTTTTAGTAGCGGGGGGGGGGAGGGTGTGGGCTGCATGGATGGCTTCTGTGAGAAGATACCAGAAGCTGTCCCCATGTTGGACAGATCCAGTTCCAGCAAGCTCCAAGATGGACCCGCCACTGGCCAAAGCTGAGCCAATCAGTGACACTGGTGGTGCCTCTATGATAAAATATTTAAGAAAGTGTAAAAATCGCTGTGCAGCAGGTGTGGGAGACAGGAGTGAGAAAATGTGAAACAACTTTGCAGACACCAAGGTCAGTGAAAAAGGAGGAGGAGGTGCTCCAGGAACCAGAGCAGAGATTCCCCTGCAGCCCATGGTGAAGACCATGGTGATGCAGGTTGTCCCCTTGTAGCCCATGGAGAACCACGGTGGAGCAGATATCCACCCTGCATCCCATGAAGAACCCCACGTCAAAGCAGGTGGATGTGCCCTGAAGGAGACTGCGACCCTGTGGAAAGCCTGCGCTGGAGCAGGTTTTTTCTGGCAGGACCTGTGGCCCTGTGAGAGACCCACACTGGAGCAGTCTGCTCATGAAGGACTGTACCCCATGGAAAGGACTCATGTTGGAGCAGTTTGTGAAGAACTGCAACCTATGGGAAGGACTCATGTTGAAGTTGTTTGTGAAGGACTGTCTCCCATGGGTGGGACCCCATGCTGGGGCAGAGGAAGAGTGTGAGGAGGAAGGAGTAGCAGAGACAAAGCGTTATGAACTGAACTGCAACCCACATTCCCCATCCCTCCGCATTGCTCAGGGAGATGAGGTAGAAGTGTCAGGAGCGAAGCTGAACCTGTGAAGAAGGGAGAGGCAGGAGGAAGGTGGTTTTAGTTTTGTATTTATTTCTCATTATCCTACTCTGTTTAATTGGCAACAAATTAAATTAATCTTGCCCAAGTCAAGTCTGTTTTGCCGTAATCTCCCTGTCCCTATCTCGATTCACAAACTTTCTCACTGTATTTTTCTCCTCCTGTCCTGTTGAGGAGGGAGAGTGATAGAGCAGCTTGGTGGACACCTGGTGGCCAGCCAAGGTTAATCCACAAGAGGTATGAAATATCCCTTTGGCCAGTTGTGCTCAACTGTCCTGGCTGTGTTTCCTCCCAACTTCTTGTGCACCCCCAACCTACTCACTGGCAGGGCAGTATGAGAAACAGAACAGGCCTTGATGCTGTATAATTACTGTTCTGTAATTACTAATTAGGTGGTGGAGTTGCTCTTTATGTGAGAGACCAAATGGAATGCATCAAGCTCTGCCTAGGCATGGATGAAGAACGAGTAGAGAGCTTATGGGTAAGAATGAAGGGGCAAGCTAATATGGGTGACACTGTTGTGGGTGTTTACTACAGGCCACTTGATCAGGAAGAGGAAGTCGACGAGGCCTTCTACAGACAAGTGGAAGTAGCCTCACAATCACAGGCCCTGGTCCTCATGGGGGACTTGAACCACCCTGATATTTGCTGGAAAGGCAACACGGCCAGGCACGCGCAGTCCAGGAGGTTCCTGCAGAGCATTGATGATAACTTCTTGACACAGCTGGTGGAGGAGCCCACGAGGAGAGGGGTGCTGCTGGACCTTGTACTAACGAACAAAGAAGGACTGGTTGGGGATGTGAAGGTTGGGGACAGCCTTGGCTGCAGTGACCATGAGATGGTGGAGTTCAGGATCCTGCGTGGAAGGAACAGGGCAATGAGTAGGATTACAACCCTGGATTTCAGGAGTGCTAACTTTAGCCTTTTCAAAGAGAATCCCATGGGTTAGGGCACTAGAAGGTAAGGGGTTCCAAGAGAGCTGGTCAAGATTCAAGCACCACTTCCTCCAAGCTCAAGATCGGTGCATCCCGAAGAGCAAGAAATCAAGCAAAGGAGGCAGGAGACCTACATGGATGAGCAAAGAGCTTCTGGAAAAACTCAAAGGGAAATCATCTTTGAAAGGTCATGGAGAACAAGAGAGGTGCCTGAGGACTGGAGGAAAGCCAATTTCACTCCGGTCTTCAAAAAGGGCAAGAAGGAGCACCTGGGAAACTACAGGCCAGTCAGCCTCACCTCCATCCCTGGAAAGGTGATGGAACAGCTCATTCTGGGGGTTATCAATAAGCATGTGGAGGAGAAGGTGGTTATCGGGAGTGGTCAACATGGATTCACCAAGGGGAAATCATGCTTGACCAATCTGACAGCCTTCTATGATGGCATGACTGGCTGGGTAGATGAGGGGAGAGCAGTGGATGTTGTCTACCTTGACTTCAGCAAGGCTTTTGACACTGTCTCCCATAACATCCTCCTAGGCAAGCTTAGGAAGTGTGGGTTAGATGAGTGGACAGTCAGGTGGGTAGAGAACTGGCTGAATGGCAGGGCTCAGAGGGTTGTGATAAGCAGTGCAGAGTCTAGTTGGAGGTCTGTGGCTAGCAGTGGGGTCAGTACTGGGTCCAGTCTTGTTCAAAATATTCATCAGTGACCTGGATGAGGGGACAGAGTGTACCCTCAGCAAGTTTGCTGATGATACAAAACTGGGAGGAGTGGCTGATACACCAGAAGGCTGTGCTGCCATTCAGCAAGACCTGGACAGGCTAGAGAGTTGGGCGGAGAGGAACCTAATGAAGTTCAACAAAGGCAAGTATAGGGTCCTTCACCTAGGGAGGAATAACCCCATGCACCAGCACAGGTTAGGGGTTGACCTGCTGGGAAGCAGCTCTGCAGAGAAGGACCTGGGAGTCTTTTTTTTTTTTTTGCTTCACTAGCAGCTTCTTTCTTTTGAAGGACACACTTTTACTACTGAGGTTACTAATGACTGCAACCTCCTTTTTTAGCATGTGTATCTGGTGGGACATTAAAGGAATGGTCAACTTTAAGGTGTTCATGGCAGTTACAGAAATGGCCTTTACCAGATCATCGGAAGCAGAGTATTTCTTTCCTCTGCCAAAGATGGGGAAGGGATCAACAGTTCCAGTAGGGACAGGCTACTCTTCAGACTGTGGGGCATCATGCTCCCAAGTCTGCAATGATAGCAATACAGGCAATACAATACTCTCTATTGCCAAACACTGGTCGTCGTCTTTTTTTTCTCAATATGTAAATGGTCAGCCACTCTGGCTACTTCTTAGCCCAAAAACTTCTGGTGTAGAAGCATTTAAATTGACAGCCAGGGACCCATATAATGCCCTGACGTGATCTTCAAACACTTTGAAAAAGAACCAGGCTTTGCCAGCATGCATTTGTCTGTTAGGGATGTAACCTAGAGTTTACCTCAGAGGTTCTTAAATAACACCAGATATTTTATGTTGAGGGCAATGATGTGGCTCTTTTTACCCTGTGTTGGTTTTGCATGGCAAGGTTTTGGTAGCGGGGGGGCTACAGGGGTGGCTTCTGTGAGAAGCTGCTAGAAGCTACCCCTGTGTCTGATAGAGCCAATGCCAGCCGGCTCCAAGACGGACCTGCCGCTGGCCAAGGCCAAGCCAATCAGCGCCTCTGTGATAACATATTTAAGAAAGACAAAAACAGTTAGAGAGCGCTTTTGCAGCCAGAGAGAGGAGTGAGAAGATGTAAGAACATCTGCAGACACCAAGGTCAGTGAAGAAGGAGGGGGAGGAGGTGCTCCAGGCGCCGGAGCAAGATCCCCCTGCAGCCCGTGGTGAAGACCATGGTGAAGCAGGCTGTTCCCCTGCAGCCCATGGAGGGAGGATGAGGGGGTGTAGAGATTCCACCTGCAGCCCGTGGAGGACCCCACGCCGGAGCAGGTGGAGGCACCTGAAGGAGGCTGTGGCCCCGTGGGAAGCCCGCGCTGGAGCAAGCTCCTGGCAGGACCTGTGGATCCGTGGAGAGAGGAGCCCACGCCAGAGCAGGTTTGCTGACAGGACTTGTGACCCCGTGGGGGACCCACGCTGGAGCAGTTTGCTCCTGAAGGTCTGCACCCCGTGGAGGAGACTCACGTTGGAGAAGGCCGTGAAGGACTGTCTCCCGTGAGAGGGACTCCATGCTGGAGCGGGGGAACGATGAGAGGAGTCCTCCCCCTGAGGAAGACGAAGCGGCAGAAACACCGTGTGATGAACTGACCGTAACCCCCACTCCCCGTCCCCCTGTGCCGCTGGGGGGGGCGGAGGTTGAAGCCGGGAGTGAAGTTGAGCCCGGGAAGATGGGAGGGGTGGGGGGAGGTGTTTTTAAGATTTGGTTTTATTTCTCATTCCTCTACTCTGTTTTGCTTAGTAATAAATAAGATGAATTCCCTCTCTAAGTTCGGTCTGTTTTGCTCGTGATGATAATTAGAGAATGATCTCTCCCTGTCCTTATCTCGACCCACAAGCTTTTCGTTGTACCTTTTCTCCCCTGTCCAGAGAAGGAGGGGAGTGATAGAGCGGCTCTGGTGGGCACCTGGCCCTCAGCCAGGGTCAACCCACCACATACCCTGATAAAAAGATTCCGAACAATGCATAGGATGCAAAATTTCCTGTGATGCACATACTTAGTAATTTCTCAGTTCTATTTCTCTCACAAGCAGAATTCATGAAATCATCAATCACAACCATGTTTACTTCATTAGGAGGAAATAAATGGTTATCACAAAGACTTTGAGTTAAGTCCTCCACAAATTTGATAAAAGGATATTTACAGAGCAGTTCCCGATACAACGGTTGCCAACAACTGTAACATCATATGACATTATCAGGAATGATACAAAGCAAGCAGTTAGCTCTAATAAATAGGATTTTAAATTATGCTTTACAGAATCTGAGTACCTTTCTTACTGGAATCATTATGGACAAGCACCTCCTGGTGCAAAACAAATGCTCACCATTTTGTTACTAAAAATTATGTCATCATAGAGTGATCTTTATTAGAGCCAGCAGTATAAAGAAAGAGAATAGTATAGATAATCTTATGTCACTTTAGATGCTGGGAACTCTGAGCTGTGCAGCATCAAATGTGCCTCCAATCTACATGTAACACACTGTGCAGAATCCATCCATAGAAAGGTTTACTCCGTTTTGGTTATTCAAGTTCTTCTAGGATTTTCTTACAAGAAAACAACTCTATTCATCATTTCTACTGTCAAACAGAAAGGATGTTCTCATGAGAAATTCCTGCTGCACTTTTACTTAAAGACAAGGACACACATAGATGCCGGTACAGAGTGGGAGCTGCCTGTAGGCTCCTCTGGTACAATTAGCTGTCTGAGTTTATCCTGCATCCAAGTGATATGTGCAGCAGAAGACAGGCCTGAAGGCCAAGCTGTATGTGCAGCACAGTGCTTATTAGCTCTTATTAAAGAATGTTTTATTAATTTTATACCTATGTTTTTATGTGTATATATATTTAGTTTCTATAACTTTATAAATGTGTATATATATAAATATATACACATATATGCACATATAGCGGTATATATAAAAATAGCAAATATATAAATAAATAAAATACATATTTATACATATTTGTACACTCCTATTTACATATATGCATATATTGTATATAAAGGTATATATTTTTATATCTAGTCCAAAGGAATTGAGTATCCAATCACAGGGCTGCCTGAGAACACGTGAGTTTGACTGTGTCAAGAAATTACCATCAACCAATCACAGAGCAGTGTTACTTTTAACAAAATGGCAGCTCCCTGACAGTAAAATGTCGGCATCCTGTCATAAAATAGCAGCTGAAACAAAATGGCACCCCCCGTGTATGTAGGGGAAGGGCGTTCTGGGTCTGATGTAATTCCGGGTAAACTAGTAGAGGTGGCTGATCCTGCCAGTCATTCACAACAGACCACATGACTAGAAGAGGGGAGTGACTTCTGGGGCAAATGGCCCCTGAGGCTGCTGGGAGGGGAGCAGGATGGTCACCGGAAGCTTGGGGTGAGATATCTGTCACTTTTTATTTTGTATCTTAGTGGTACCAGCACTACAGGCATTGAGTACTTCTGCAGCTATTGGGACTGTTACATGAAGCACAGAGGAGGCAGAGTTTATGCCTCAGTAATCAATGGTCAGATGCTAAGACTCCTTGGGTTTACATACTGGCCAGACAGGGTTGTTAAAAGGGGACTGGGTGTGAACATCTACTCCTTGTTCTTCCAATTCTGTGATAAGGGAGATGATGGGTTTTTGGTCTTGTGGGTTCACAGGGAATTGTCATAAATTAACATGCATCATTGGAGGTAGGGAAGGTGCTTCTTGGAGTATTCGAACTAGCCATATGTTTGGTTCAGAAGTACCAAGAGATCATACCTTGAACATCATGGAAGGTTTGGCCTCTGAGTAGGTACATACCCAGGATGTTAGAATCTCCCAAAAATGCAGATCCTCAGGCTATTTGGGAAGTCACACTTGAATGTGACTACAAGGGAGAGTCCTGTATAAAGTGTATAAAAGTATAAACTATATACTCTAATGTATACACTAAATGCATACACCAAGTGCCAGAGCAGAGATTGCCCTGCAGTCCATGGAAGACACCATAGTGAAGCAGGTAGTCCCCTAGTAGCCTGTGAAGAGGACCATGCAGGAGCAGATATCCACACTGCAGTCTGGGGAGGACCCCATGCCAGAACAGTCTCTGGCAGGAACTTCAGCCCATGGAAAGGAGACCACGCAGGAGCAGATTTTTCCTGACAGGAACTGAAGCCTGTGGAGATGCCTACACAGGAGCAAGTTTATCCTGAAGGACTGCAGCCCATGGAGAAGACCCACACTGGAGGAGAAAAGTGTGAGGAGGAAGGAACAGCAGAGATGAACTGTTATGAACTGACTGCAGCCCCCCCATTCTCCATCCTCCCTGTGCCCCTGGGTGGGGGAGGAGGTAGAGGAATCACAGATTCACAGATTGGTAGGGGTTGGAAGGGACCTCTAGAGATCATGTAGTCCAACCTCCCTGCTAGAGCAGGATCATCTAGAGCATGTTGCACAGGATTGCATCCAGGTGGGTTTTAAATATCTCCAGGGAAGGAGGCTTCACAACCTCTCTGGGCAGCCTGTTCCAGTGCTCTGTCACCCTCACAGTAAAGAAATTTTTTCTCATGTTCAGATGGGACTTCCTGTGTTCCAGCTTGTGCCCATTGCCCCTTGTCCTGTCGCTGGGCACTACAGAGAAGAGTCTAGCCCCTTCCTCTAGACATCCACCCTTTAGATATTTATAAACATTGATAAAATCCCCTCTCAGTCTCCTCTTCTCCAGGCTAAACAGACCCAGCTCTCTCAGCCTTTCCTCGTAAGAGAGATGCTCCAGTCCCCTAATCATCTTTGTAGCCCTCCGCTGGACTCTCTCCAGTAGTTCCCTGTCCTTCTTGAACTGGGGATCCCAGAACTGGACACAATATTCCAGATGTGGCCTCACCAGGGCAGAGTAGAGGGGGAGGATAACCTCCTTAGACCTGCTGGCCACACTCTTCTTAATGCATCCTAGGATACCATTGGCCTTCTTGGCCACAAAGGCACACTGCTGGCTCATGCTTAACTTGTTGTCCACCAGGACTCCCAGGTCCTTCTCTGCAGAGCTGCTTCCCAGCAGGTCAACCCCTAACCTGTACTGGTGCCTGGGGTTGTCCTTCCCTAGGTGCAGGACCCTACACTTGCCCTTATTGAATTTCATATGGTTATGGTTCCTCTTTCCCCAATTCTCTAGTCTGTCAAGATCTCGCTGAATGGCAGTGCAGCCTTCTGGTGTGTCAGCCACTCCTCCCAGCTTAGTATCATCAGCAAATTTGCAGAGGGTACACTCTGTCCCTTCATCCAGGTCATTGATGAATATGTTGAACAAGACTGGACCCAGTACTGACCCCTGGGGCACACCACTAGATACAGGCCTCCAACTAGACTCTGCACCACAAATCACAACCCTCTGGGCCCTGCCATTCAGCCAGTTCTCTACCCACCTGACTGTCCACTCATCCAACCCACACTTCCTAAGCTTGCTAATGAAGATGTTATGGGAGACAGTGTCAAAAGCCTTGCTGAAGTCAAGGTAGACAACATCCACTGCTCTCCCTTCAGCCACCCAGCCAGTCATGCCATCATAGAAGGCTATCAGATTGGTCAAGCATGATTTCCCCTTGGTGAATCCATGTTGACCACTCCCGATAACCTCCTTCTCCTCCACATGCTTATTGATAACCCCCAGAATGAGCTGTTCCATCACCTTTCCAGGGATGGAGGTGAGGCTGACTGGCCTGTAGTTTCCCGGGTCCTCCTTTTTGCCCTTTTTGAAGACCGGAGTGACATTGGCTTTCCTCCAGTCCTCAGGCACCTCTCCTGTTCTCCATGAGCTTTCAAAGATGATGGAGAGCGGCCTAGCAATAACATCTGCCAGCTCCCTGAGCACTCGTGGGTGCATCCCATCGGGGCCCGTGGATTTGTGGATGTCGAGTTTGCCTAAATGTTCTCTAACCTGATCCTCCTCCACCAAGGGAAGGTCTTCCTTTCTCAAGACTTTCTCTCCTACCTCCAGGGCCTGGGTTTCCTGAGGGCCAGCCTTAGCAGTAAAGACTGAAGCAAAGGCAGCATTCAGTAACTTCTCTGTATCCTCCGTCACCAGGGCACCCACCTCATTCAGCAGCGGCCCCACATTTTCCCTAGTCTTCCTTTTGCTGCTGATGTACTTGAAGAAGCCCTCCTTCTTGTCCTTGACATCCCTTGCCAGATTTAATTCCAAGTGGGCCTCAGCCTCCCTTGTTTCCTCGCTGCATACACTGACAACATTCCTATATTCCTCCCAAGTGGCCAGTCCCTTTTTCCACATTCTGTAAACTTCCTTCTTCCCTTTGAGTTTTTCCAGAAGCTCTTTGCTCATCCATGTAGGTCTCCTGCCTCCTTTGCTTGATTTCTTGCTCTTCGGGATGCACCGATCTTGAGCTTGGAGGAAGTGGTGCTTGAATCTTGACCAGCTCTCTTGGAACCCCTTACCTTCTAGTGCCCTAACCCATGGGATTCTCTTTGAAAAGGCTAAAGTTAGCACTCCTGAAATCCAGGGTTGTAATCCTACTCATTGCCCTGTTCCTTCCACGCAGGATCCTGAACTCCACCATCTCATGGTCACTGCAGCCAAGGCTGTCCCCAACCTTCACATCCCCAACCAGTCCTTCTTTGTTCGTTAGTACAAGGTCCAGCAGCACCCCTCTCCTCGTGGGCTCCTCCACCAGCTGTGTCAAGAAGTTATCATCAATGCTCTGCAGGAACCTCCTGGACTGCGCGTGCCTGGCCGTGTTGCCTTTCCAGCAAATATCAGGGTGGTTCAAGTACCCATGAGGATCAGGGCCTGGGATCAGGAATGAAGGAGTGAAGTGGAGCCTGGGAAAAAGGGGTGGGGTGGAGGGAAGATGTTTTTAGGTTTTGTCTTTGCTTCTCACCATCATACTGTATTTTTAATTGGCAATACATTAAATTGGGCGACAAACAGGAGGACTTGAAAGCCATTGTGCAGCAGGAAAACTATCATATAGTTGCAATTATGGAAACATGGTGGGATGACTCACACAACTGGAGTGCTGCAAGGGATGGCTATAAACTCTTCAGAAGGGATAGGCTAGGAAGGAGAGGTGGTGGGGTGGCCCTGTATGTTAGGGAGTGTTTTGATTGTTTAGAGCTTAATGTTGGTGATGAAAGGGTTGAGTGTTTATGGGTAAGAATCAGGGGAAATGTCAACAAGGCAGATATCGTGGTGGGAGTCTGTTATAGACCACCCAACCAGGATGAAGAGGCAGATGAAATATTCTATAAGCAGCTGGGAGAAGTCTCACAATTGGTAACCTTTGTTCTCTTGGGGAATTCAACTTACCAAATGTCTGCTGGAAATACAATACAGTGGAGAGGAAACAGTCTCGGAGGTTTCTGGAGTGTGTGGAAGATAACTTCCTGACACAGTTGGTGAGGAAGCCAACTAGGGAAGGCACCCCGCTGGACCTGTTGTTTGCAAACAGAGAAGGACTTGTGGGTGATGTGATGATTGGAGGCCATCTTGGGCATAGCAATCATAAAATGATAGAGTTTTCAGTTCTTGGAGAAGTAAGGAGAGGGGTTAGCAGAACTGCTACCTTGGACATCCAGAAGGCAGACTTGGGTCTGTTTAGGGGCCTGGTTGACAGAGTGCCTTGGGAAGCAGTCCTGGAAGGCAAAGGATCCAGGAAGGCTGGACATTCTTCAAGAAGGAAATCTTAAAGGCACAGGAGCAGGGTCCCCATGTGCTGAACAACTAGCCAGCAGGGTAGAAGACTGGCCTGGCTGAACAGAGAGCTTTGGATGGAACTCAGGAAAAAAAAGACAGTTTATGACCTTTGGAAGAAGGGGCAGGCAACTCAGGAGGAGTACAAAGATGTCGTGAGCTTATGCAGGGAGAAAATTAGAAGGGCCAAAGCCCCACTAGAACTTAATTTGGCTACTGCCATAAAAGACAATAAGAAATGTTTCTATAAATACATTAACAACAGAAGGGGGGCTAAGGAGAATCCCCATCCTTTATTGGATGTGAGGGGAAACATAGAGACAAAGGTTGAGGAAAAGGCTGAGGTACTTAATGCTTTTGCCTCAGTCTTTAGCAGTAAGACCAGTTGTTCTCGGGGTACCCAGCCCCGAAACATCAGCATGGGTTTATGAAAGACAGGTCCTGCTTGACTAACCTGTCGCGTAAAGGATGAGAGTCTGATGTCTGGCTGAGGCCCTCCTGTTGAGTCACGAGGTTCAGAAAGGACCCTCTTGCTTTCTAAACGTCTTCTCAGAGTCTAGGTGCGACTAGGTCCAGTCTTAGTCTCAGACTCAGTCAACGATTTATGTATAAAGGATTACATATATAACCACATATCAGAGTCAACGTTTTCCTGTCAGAGCCCCCTAAAGGACTTCCACTGAGACAGTTTTGCAAAGTTGAAATTAATAGAAAGTTTATTACAGCGACAGATATAAAGAGTTCAGAATTGCCATTGATAAATGCACTTACTGCCATAGTGTCAATATATGACTATGATTATAATGCTAGCAAAATACTATCCTGGGTATTCTCACCAAAAAGGTGAAATTGCAATTGCTTTCCAAGAAGGTGTCCCTATGTTGGGTGGAGGAGAAGGAGTACAGCCCATCGACTGCCTCTTTGGGGTCTTCAATTTCTTCTCTCCCCCCTGAGGGTAACTTCCTCAATATCCTTTATACCCCAATCTTAGCTGTTCCCTCCCTGAGGTGACATTTAACATGATTTGGGTGGAGAGTCGAGTACTATAGTCATATATATTTAGCATGTACTCCTTTTAGCTCATGAGCATATTTAGGGGTGTCAACTTTAATATTCATTTCATGGATAATGAAGCAAAAGGTCTCACTCCAGGCACCATGGCCTTCAAGATTCTGTGTAAAAACCATCTATCTGTTTATTCCGAATTCTCTAGCCAAAACAGGGCTGTCTTGCCACCATAAGACTCCCTCCTTTGGCTGCTTCTCGTACCAACCTTGCAGATCTCCATCCACAATGTTTGCATAAGAGATAAGTGGACACCAGTGTTTTTAACCTCTTATGTGCAATTTTCACATTAAACACCTCATGACTATAGTCACTCGATTCGAGAGCCAGATCATGTTTGTATAAAGTCTCTCTTGGGGGTATCCCTTATGTTTGAAGTTTCTTTCTCTTTACTTGGGCATAGCTCCAATTTGGTCCACCCAGGCACCATGCATACTTGACAAATTAACACCCGGGTTAGCATGGATTTGACACAAGCTAATAATATACAAAACAGAATAACTACAATGATTACTATCAATATGAATTGCAGCAAAGCAGCAAGTCATCCTGATAGTGAGAATCCTAAACCATGTAAAAGTTTGTTCAACCATCCTACTTCCATGCTGCCTCTAAGGTCCCTACTTGCTATTGCTACACGCTTTATGTGGTCTAATTGTTCATTAAGGTTTTGTGTTACATGTGGTATGTGGATACAGCAAATGTTGTTGGCTAAGTTCAAGTATTCACACACTTCATTTTCATGCAATAACAACCAATCTAATGTCAGTCTGTTCTGTAATGCCATTTTCGATGTAGCCTGTAGTTGCATATTCAATTCTTCCAACCTGACGCGAGTTACATTAGCCAATGCTTCAATCTGTCCCGTGAGGTTATATGACATCATTTGATTCTGGAATGCCGTTATTTGAGGTGTGAAAATTGATTCCAGAACCCATCCAACCACAGTTCCTGTTGTCATGTGTTTCCAGGGGTCTTCCAATTGTCTTTTGATTCATCTCCACAGAGCTGGTACAAGTGGTTGCTTCCTCCAGAGGGGACAAAGTGTTAACAGTCCCAATGTGTGTTGGTGTCGCTGGCCCTCCACAGATAAGTCTGTGGTCCAAGTTCAATCTCTGGAAGGCCAAGCCCAGAGAGTAGTGGTGAATAGAGTTAAAACCTGTTGGCGGCCAGTCACAAGCAGTGTTCCCCAGGACTCAGTCTTGGGGCCGGTCTTGTTTAATATCTTCATCAATGATCTGGATGAGGGGATTGAGTACGCCCTCAGTAAGTTTGCGGATGATGCTAAGTTGGGGGTCGATCTGCTTGAGGGTAGGAATGCTCTGCAGAGGGATCTGGACAGGCTGGATCGATGGGCTGAGGTCAACTGTATGAGGTTTAACAAGGCCAAGTGCCGGGTCCTGTACTTCAGTCACAACAACCCCATGTAATGCTACAGGCTTGGGGCAGAGTGGCTGGAAAGCTGCCTGGAGGAAAAGGACCTGGGGGTGCTGGTTGACAGCTGGCTGAACATGAGCCAGCAGTGTGCTCAGGTGGCCAAGAAGGCCAACAGCATCCTGGCTTGCATCAGGAATAGTGTGGCCAGCAGGAGTAGGGAAGTGATCGTGCCCCTGTACTCGGCTCTGGTGAGGCCGCACCTCGAGCACTGTGTTGAGTTTTGGGCCCCTCAGTACAAGAAGGACATTGAGGTGCTGGAGCGTGTCCAGAGAAGGGCAACAAAGCTGGTGAAGGGTCTGGAGAACAAGTCTGATGAGGAGCAGCTGAGGGAACTGGGGTTGTTTAGCCTGGAGAAGAGGAGGCTGAGGGGAGACCTTAATACTCTCTCTACAACTCCCTGAAAGGAGGTTGTAGTGAGGTGGGTGTTGGTCTCTTCTCCCAAGCAACAAGCGATAGGACAAGAGGAAATGGCCTCAAATTGCTCCAGGGGAGGTTTAGGTTGGATATTAGGAAAAATTTCTTCACTGAAAGGGTGGTCAGACATTGGAACAGGCTCCCCAGAGAGGTGATAGAGTCACCATCCCTGGAGGTGTTCAAAAAGCATGTAGACATGCCACTTTGAGACATGGTCTAGTAGACATGGTGGTGTTAGGTTGATGGTTGGACTTGATGATCTTAGAGGTCTTTTCCAACCTTAAAGATTCTATGGTTCTATGATTATTCACCCACACAGTGTGTCCCATAGAGGGTATACTGAGTTTTGAACAAATTATATCAGAACGGGTATCATTGTTTGTCAAATAAGACCAAGTGTCATTGATTGAAGTGGTGTAATTACGACAAATACAACCTAATTGGAGGGATTGAGCTATCGGGCCCAATCTCTGAATTTCAACTTCTCAACTACTGCAATTATAACCTTTAGTACAATTCCAGTTATAGCGTTTTGGACTATCTAAGCGAAAAATATTAAGGTTTGCATATTGGACACCAACATGTATGGGATTGTCTGGTAATCCAGTGGCCCCATTCCAATCAATGCACCAGTCAGTAGTCTGCATATAATCCCAATCACCATGTTGGGATGCTCCCCACACCCTGGGTATATGCATTCCCCATGGTGTGTTGGTGCACTGGTCCCCAGAAGGATGATAGATTATCCCAGTTGTTTCACCACTAGTCTCAAAATGTAGTGGTGGTTTAGTAATATTGCAATTATCTGTGGTTCCATTTCCCTTAGGGGTCCATTGTAGGACATATTTCCCTTCTTCAGTGTGCCATGTTAGATTGGTATAGGGGAGTCCATGATCCCTGGTGCAATTTCCTGGCATTTGGAGTACCTGTGAACACAAAAGAAGTGCTCGATCTTGATTTGACCGGCAGATATTAGGTTAGAAGGTGAGTACTATCCATCTAGTACTGATTCGATGGAGTTTTCCGGAGCTATCTTTCACTTCCCAAGTTTGGGTTACTATTTCTGCAATGTTTGATACAGCTGCTGTTAAAGGTGCAGTATTGGTATTCAATTGCCTATAATCAAATGTGAGCTGCCACTGTCCGTTAGGCTTTTTTACCAGCCAGACAGGAGAATTACAGGGGGAGCGTGTGCAAGTGATAATACCTCTTTTTTCCAAATCTGTTATCACCCTGTCAATGCCCGAATGTGCGGCTGCTGGCAGGGAGTACTGCTTTACATTAGTAATTTTTGATGGGGGTAAAGGTATAGACATTTCTAATAAATATATAGCTTTAGGCTCATCCTCTTCAAGCCATGCTATTTCTCCATCACCTTGTCCAGCAAAACTCCAGATTGAACCATTGGGGAGTTTCTACACTCTGTCATGCAATACATCAAATCCCAATATGTTAGTACTAGCAGCACCGACCAATACTTCGGTTTGAACTCTAGTTTAAGCTTAGTGGTGTGGACCTGACAAACTCATCAAGGGGGTGGTTCTGGCGGTTTCCTGGAGGTCGGTTCGATCCAACCCATGCAGCACCCATAATTCACTATCTCTTGTACAAACTCATTCCAGGTGGGAATCGGCTGATCGCTATAGTTGGGTCTCCCTGCTTGGGGTGCACCATAAGGTCCAGCATTATTAGCCTCCTGAGTGGCTCTAATCCTGTCCTGGAAGTGTGATGTAGTCAATCTGCCAGGCCTCCCCATATTTATATTTCAGCCATCATCCTCCATACCACAGAGGCTTTAACTGCTTGGCTTGCTTGATTGCAGCGCACGTTTCACATTTATGGATAACCTGTGCAATAGTGTCCATGATCAAGTCCACCCCTCGGTCACGAGCCCATCTATATGTTGCATCCTTTCCTTGATGGCCTGAGGTGTCATGGGCCCAACAAGCTATAAACAATTCACCCTTACATTGCCAGTCCAGATCCACCTGAGCCACTTCAATCTTAGCAGCCTGATACATCTGCTCGTTGTTTTGATGTTTCTCAGTGGCCCAACTCTTGGATATGTGGACATCTACATGACGTACTTTTACAACCAGCTTCTCTAGCCGGGCAGCAATATCTTGCCACAATGCAGCAGCCCAGATGGGTTTGCCTCTACGCTGCCAGTTGCTCTGCTTCCACTGCTGTAACCATTTGCCACCATCCATGAATCAGTATAGAGGTAGAGCACTGGCCATTTTTCTCAATCAGCAATGTCTAAAGCCAGCTGGATGGCTTTCACTTCCGCAAACTGGCTCAATTCACCTTCTCCTTCAGCAGCTTCTGTGACTCATCATGTAGGACTCCATACAGCAGCCTTCCACCTTTGATGCTTTCCCACAATGCAACAGGACCCATCAGTGAACAGGGCATGCTGCTTCTCATTTTCTGGTAGTTTATTATACAGTGGGGCCTCTTCAGCATGCATCAGCTTGTCCTCCGGTGACATTCCAATACCTTTGCCTTCTGGCCAGTCCGTGATCACTTCCAGAATTTCTGAATGATTGGGGTTTCCTATTCGAGCCCGCTGTGTAATTAGTGTGACCCACTTCCTCCACGTAGCATCAGTTGCATGATGTGTAGAGAGGACCCTCTCTTTGAACATCCAGCCCAGCACTGGCAGTCGGGGTGCCAGGAGGAGCTGTGCTTCAGTACCAATCACCTCTGAAGCAGCTCGAACCCTTTCATATGCTGCCAATATCTCTTTTTCAGTTGGAGTACAGTGGGCTTCAGATCCTCTGTATCCCCGACTCTAAAACCCCAGGGGTTGACCTCGAGTCTCCCCTGGTGCTTTCTGCCAGAGACTCCAGGAAGGGCCATTCTCCTCAGCTGTGATGTAAAACACATTTTTATCATATGGACCTGCTCGGATTGGCCCTAGGGCTACTGCATGAACTATTTCCTGTTTGATTTGTTCAAAGGCTTGTCAATGCTCAAGGCCCCATTTGAAATCGTTCTTCTTCCAGGTCACCTGATAGAGAGGGCTTACAATCAGACTGTAATTTGGGATATGTGTTCTCCAGAAACCCATAATGCCTAAGAAAGCCTGTGTTTCCTTTTTGCTAGTTGGTGGAGATATAGCTGCTATTTTGTTGATCGCATCCATTGGGATCTGACGATGCCCATCTTGCCATTTTTTTCCTAAATACTGGTTCTCTTGTGCAGATCTCTCTACTTTTTTTTATGGCAAAACTGGCTCTCAGAAGGATTTTACTTATTTTCTTCCCTTTCTCATAGACTTCTCCTGCTCTGTTGCCCCACAGATGATATTGTCAATATACTACAGGTGCTCTGGAGCTTCACCCTGTTCCCATGCATTCTGGATCAGTCCATGGCAAATGGTGAGGCTGTGTTTCCACCCCTGGAGCAGTCAATTTCAGGTGTACTGGATGCTCCTCCAAGGGAAAGCAAACTGCGACCTGCACTCTGCTGCCAAAAGGACTGAAAAAAATGGATTCGCAATATCACTTGTGGCATACCACTTGGCTGCCTTTGACTCCAATTCGTATTGAATTTCTAGCATGGCCGGCATGGCAGCACTCAGCAGTGGCATGACTTCATTCAGGTCATGGTAGTCTACTGTCATTCTCCACTCTCCATTAGACTTTCCCACTTGACTGTTAAAGGGTGAGGCAGTTCAGCTGATCACTCCTTGGCTCTGCAGTCGACTAATCAGCTTATGGATGGGAATCAGGGAGTCTCGGTTGGTGCGATATTGCCACCAGTGCACCGTTGTGGTATCGATTGGCACCTGTTGTGCTTTGACCCTGAGCAACCACACAACAGAAGGGTCCTCCGTGAGACCAGGCAAAGTAGACAAGTCTTCAGTTTTCTCCATTTCCACATGTTGTGGTTATGCCCCAGCCGGCAACTAAGTACCACGCAGCCGCTTGCTCATTCCCCCCACAATGGGATGGGGGAGAGAATGGGAAGAGTGAAAGTGAGAACACTCATGAGTTGAGATAAAGACAGTTTAATAGGTAAAGGAAAAACTGCACATGCAAGCAAAGCAAAACAAGGAATTCATTCACCACTTCCCATTGGCAATCAGGTGTTCAGCCATCTCCAGGAAAGCAGGGCTCCATCATGCATAACAGTTACTTGGGAAGACAAACACCATAACTCCGAATGTCCCCCTCTTCCTTCTCCCCCCATCTTTATATGCTGAGCATGATGTCATATGGTACAGAATATCCCTTTGGTCAGTGTGGGTCAGCTGTCCTGTCTGTGTCTCCTCCCAACTTCTTGTGCACCCCCAGCCTACTCAGTGGTGGGGAGGTGTGAGAAGCAGAAAAGGCCTTGACTCTGTGTAAGCACTGCTCAGCAATAATGAAAACATCCACATATTATCAACACTGTTTCCAGCACAAATCCAAAACATAGCTTCATACTTGCTACTGTGAAGAAAATTAACTCTATCCCAGCCAAAACCAGCATACCGATGAAGGTATACAAAAGTTCATCAGTACCCTCTGGAGTCCTTGAAATATCCTCTCCAGAGACAGTCTATGCCAAGGATGCACGGAGCCTCTGGGCCAGTCACAATGAGGTGCTTTTCCCACTCATTCCCAGTTAGACTCACTTCGGCCTCCAGTACAGTCAACTGTTGGGATCCCCCTGTCACTCCAGAAATAGATATCGGTTCCACCCCTTCGTAGTTCGATGGCATTAAAGTACACTGTGCACCAGTGTCCACTAGGGCCTTGTACTCCTGTGGATCTGACGTGCCAGGCCATCGGATCCACACAGTCCAATAAACCCGATTGTCCCTTTCCTCCACCTGGCTGGAGGCAGGGCCTCTCTAATCCTGCTCATTGTATTCAATGTTCATGTACAAAAATGACTTAGAGGTCCCTTCAAGAGGATCATAAGTTCGAGTAGGCCTTCCACTCCGTCTAGAGGACTGCCCACTGGAAACTGGAGCAACATTTTTCCTGGAAGAATCCCCTTTTGTGATTGTTTTGCGTTGCAACTCATGTACTCGTGCCTCTAGGGTCAAGGTAGGTTTTCCATCCCCCTTCCTCATGTCCTCTCTGTGATCATGCAGGTAAAACCACAGGGTGTCTCATGATGTGTACCCTCTATATCCTCTCTCTTGAGCAGAGGAACACTTGCTCCTAATACTGGTCCGTACAGGTGGACAATAGGACATGTACTCCTTGAGTTGCTGGACCTCCTGGGACAGTTTCTCCATAGCCGAGACGAGGGAGGAAGAGAGACTTTCTTCATATTGCTGGAGTCGGCCAGCCACTTCATCCACTGTTGGTGCCTCTTTGCTTTTCCAGTCCATTACTGCCAGTGAGTTGGTGTACGACGATGGTGTACTCCGTACAAACGTCTGCCATGTGGGTTGGGTACATTGGACTTCATCAAGATCTGTGGATAACTGTGTGTTGTCCAGGTCATAATAAACCATCTCCCGCATGGCTGATTCCCTCAGGTACTGGATACCTCATTCCATGGTGGTCCACTTGCCTGGATGACATAAAAGATCTTCTTTGAAGGGCTCTCTTTCCCCTCATGCTTGAAAGAATTTGCCTCCAGAGGCTGAGAGCTTGTTTCTTTTTCCCAATCGCCTTGTCAGTGCCCCCTTCCCTGGACAGGGATCCCAGCTGCTTGGCTTCCCTACCCTCTAATTCCAGGCTACTGGCCCCGTTATCCCAGCATCAGAGCAGCCAGGCGACAATGTGCTCGCCTGGATGGTGGCTGAAATCTTTTTTCATATCTCGCAGCTCACTGAGGGACAGGGATCGAGTGATTACCTTTGGTTCTGCCTCTTCCTCCTGTTCTCATGATGGTCCCAGTTCATCATCATCCCTCACTAAGCTAACTGATTTTTTTTGTGTATTCCTTCCTGTGCGTAGGGGTGATTGACACCGGCATGTGTTGGGTTTTTTTGTTCAGCTGCACTGTCTATCACTGGGGTTTGAGTAGCCACAGTGCCTGTCGCTGTTTTCCCTCTCTTCCCCCGGATGGTGCTGTCTACTATCAAGCAGTGTTTGGTAGATAGTGGCCAGGGCCCAGCACAGGGCAGTAAGTTGTGCCTCTTTGGAATAGCCACAGCATTTTCCTCTTAAATATTCTACCACTTTATCAGGGTCCTGTAGTTGTTCAGGAGTGAAGCTCCAAACCATTGGAGTGTTTGACCAATAGTAGATGATGCGGTAATTAATAACCATTTAGCGTAAATTTAGGCGGGTTTTTCTAATCCTGTAACAAGATAAATATGTGGTAGATTCTGTGTGTGGTGTGCTAGCTTTGTGGAATTACCACCTAGCGCCCATCTCTGTGCAGATATGAAACAAATAAAATACCTCTGCTCTGTGTGTATATTGGCGTACTGCACACCGGGTAAATGATCCCACTTTTGGGACACACATGAAGGACTGTCTCCCGTGGGTGGGACCCCACGCTGTAGCAGAGGAAGAGTGTGAGGAGGAAAGAGCTGCAGAGATTAAGTGTTATGAACTGACTGCAACTCCCATTCCCCATCCCTCTGTGCCACTCAGGGAGAGGAGGAAGTAGGGAATGAAGCTGATCTTGGGAAGAAGGGAGGGGTGGGGGGGGAGATGGTTTTTTTAGATTTGTTCTAATTTCTCATTATCCTACTCTGATTTGATCTACAATAAATTAAATTAATTTCCCCAAGCTGAGTCTGTTTTGCCTGTGACCATAATTGCTGAATGATATCCCTGTCCGTATCTCAACCTATGAGCCTTTCATCATATTTTCTCCCCCTGTCCAGTTGAGAACAAGTAGTGACAGAATAGCTTGGTGGGAACCTGGCAGCAAGCCAAGGTCAACTCACCACAGTAGCCATTGCTTGAATATTGTCTGGGCATTGGTCTACTTGTGGGAGGGGGTGAGTGATTGCCTTTGTATCACTTAGTTTGCTTTTACTTTTATTTTTCCTTCACTTATTAAACTACTTTTATCTCGACCGATGAATTTTCTTGCTTTTTTTCTTCCTATTTTCTCATCTGTCCTGCTCAGCAGGGGCAAAGTGAGCAAGTGTCTTTGTGGTGCTTTGCTGCTGACTGAGGTTAACTCACAACACTGGGAGAGCTATGATAAAAGCACTGGCCTTGAGCCTAATCTGGTATTTGGCTTCTGCATTGCTGTGGTCCCAGTAATCTGGGAACCATCTAATGGAGACAAATAACAATTGCACCTTTCTTCTCTTCTCCAAAATCCACTTTTTGGGGAAAATGAAAAATGGCACCCCACCTTCTTCTCTTGTATGGTAGATGTTTCCAACCTTGTTTTAATGGCTCTTCAGTTTCTTGAACATCTCTGCATAGCCAGAATGCTCATATTGATGTGTGCCATGAGCCTGATTTTGGCTTTTCCTAAGGTTAACCAAACAGCTGGGAATGCCACACAGGGATGTTCCCTGAGGCAGTCGATTAATGGGTGGCAAGGCATGTGAGAGAACATGGACAAGTGCCTAGAGTAGTTTTCACCTCTGATGGTCTGGGACTTCATACCTATACAAGTGCAGAATCCTGTCCAAATGCCAGACTACTTGAAGAATGCCTTGCTTATACTGAAGAGAGAGAAATTCTAGCACTGTGTTGGGGTTTAGCCTACACCTACTGAGCCTGTGTCCAGCACCCTCAAGGAGCTTTGTTTCTTTACTCCTTTTGTTCCCTCTACAGACTTCACAGAACCTGTGGTGCTAGTGGAATAATCTATGCACTATACACAGTGAGACTTACTGTACAGGCCAGAATTTCAAATTGATCAAACTGGCATCTTTCAATATCACTGCAAGACATTCAAGTGATTTCAACACTTTTCAGCTATTGCTCATCATTTGTTTTACAAGGGTAGAGAAGCACTATCCCCCCTCTTTCATGGAGAGGAAAATGAGGTGCATAGTTTTGAGCAACAGAGCCTCAGTTCCTGGACATAGAGGTGGAAGTCTCTGCTAGCAGTCAGCTGTCAGCATACAATGCAGAACAGTTCCTCCTAGCAGCCCTGGTTCACCAAGACAGTAAAGTATGCCATAAGCACCCCAAGGAAATTAGTCCCTTAGCACAAGATGAAGGCTATGGACCAGTCACCATCTTGAAAGTAGCATTATTCTAACTTGTCCCATGCAACAGGTTGAACCAAGGAGGATATTCCATTTTCCTTTGTATTAATGAGATGTTACCAGAGTCTACAGGGCTTTGGGGATATGAATAACAATAAAATTAAAGACTGAAATGTTATAGTCTGGTGAACAAAAAACACTAAGTATCTGTGCTGGGTTGACCTTGGCTGGATGCCAGGTGTCCACCAAGCTGCTCTACCACTCCCATTCTCAGCAGGACAGGAAGGAGAGAAAAATAAGATGGAAAAAAACTTGTGGGTCAAGATAAAGGCAGTTTAATAAAGCAAAAGGCCGCGCGTGGAAGCAAAGGAAAACCAAATGATTTATTCTCTACTTCCCATCAGCAGGCGATGTCTGGCCACTTCCCGGGAAGCAGGGCTTCAGTACACATAGTGGTTGCTCCAGAAGACAAACGTCGTAAATAATGAATGCTCCCACTTCCTCTTCCTTTCTCTTAGCTTTTATTGCTGAGCAGATGTCATATGGTATGGAATCTCCCTGTGGTGGGTTGACCCTGGCTGGAGGCCAGGTGCCCACCAGAGCCACTCTATCACTCCCCCTCCTTCACTAGACAGGGGAGAAAAGGTATAACGAAATGCTTGTGGGTCAAGATAAGGACAGGGAGAGATCACTCACTAATTATCGTCACGAGCAAAACAGACTGAACCTAGAGAGGAAATTCATCTAATTTATTACCAAGCCAAACAGACTAGAGCAATGAGAAATAAAACCAAATCTTAAAACACCTCCCCCCACCCCTCCCATCTTCCCGGGCTCAACTTCATTACTGGTTTCAACCTCCGTCCCCCCTCAGCAGCACAGGGGACGGGGAATGGGGGTTACGGTCAGTTCATCATGCGGTGTTTCTGCCACTTCTTCATCCTCAGGGGGAGGACTCCTCTCATCGTTCCCCTGCTCCAGCATGGAGTCCCTCTCACGGGAGACAGTCCTTCACGGCCTTCTCCAACTTGAGTCTCTCCCACGGGGTGCAGACCTTCAGGAGCAAACTGCTCCAGCGTGGGTCCCCCACGGGGTCACAAGTCCTGTCAGCAAACCTGCTCTGGCGTGGGCTCCTCTCTCCATGGATCCACAGGTCCTGCCAGGAGCTTGCTCCAGCGCGGGCTTCCCACGGGGCCACAGCCTCCTTCAGGTGCCTCCACCTGCTCCGGCGTGGGGTCCTCCACGGGCTGCAGGTGGAATCTCTACACCCCCTCATCCTTCCTCCATGGGCTGCAGGGGGAACAGCCTGCCTCACCATGGTCTTCACCACGGGCTGCAGGGGGATCTCTGCTCCGGCGCCTGGAGCACCTCCTCCCCCTCCTTCTGCACTGACCTCGGTGTCTGCAGAGTTTCTTACATCTTCTCACTCCTCTCTCCAGCTGCAAAAGCTCTCCCTAAGTTGTTTTTTTTTCCCTTCTTAAATATGTTATCACAGAGGCGCTGATTGGCTTGGCCTTGGCCAGCGGCGGGTCCGTTTTGGAGCCGGCTGGCACTGGCTCTATCAGACACAGGGGAAGCTTCTAGCAGCTTCTCACAGAAGCCACCCCTATAGCCCCCCCCCAACCAAAACCTTGCCATGCAAACCCAATACACTCCCTTTGATCAGTTTGGGTCAGCTGTCCTGGCTATGTCCCCTCCCAAGATCTTGCCCACCCCCAGCCTACTGGTGAGGGAGGGGAAAATGTTGGAGAGACAGCCTTAATGCTGTGCCAGCACTGCTCAGTAATAGCCAAAACACTGGGGTTTTATCCACACCTTGCTAGCCACCAATACAAAGCACAGCACTATGAGGACTGCTATTGGGAAAATTAACTCCATCTCAGATCCAATACAGTAGCATTAGGGATTTAGGGATTAGGGATTTAGATGCTTATTTTGCAGTAAAATAAATGGGGAAGAAATATGTAATTCCAAGTGATCTGCTCTATATCTCAGCCACTCCCCACACATATCTATTATGATCCTTTAAACTCTGCCTTGTACCTCTGTTGAGCGTCAGTGTATTGTGCTTGTATATTCTGCACAATGCCATCACAAGACTATATCCTGATTTGCTGGCACTGCAGTGTCTCTTGGATAACACTTCACAGGTCATTTTTCTAGGAATGACAGCCAGTGATAGGAGCGCACTCAGTACAAGTGTGTAGGGCCAGTAACCTCCTGCAGAATGCTATTTATGGGAACTCCAAGTGTTATAAAATGTCATTTTGTAAATTTATGGATCATAGGATAATTCATGTTTGAAGTGATCTCAGGAGGTCTCTAGTCCAACCTCATGTTCAAAGCAGGGTCAACTATGAGGTCAGAGCAGGTTGCTCAGGGTTTTGAAGGGGAAAATCAAATTCTAACTAACTGCTCAACAATGGTATTTCATGATCAAGGAATGATCTAGCAAGGAGGGCAAGACAACCTAAATTGCTAGGGGGGAGGGGGGGAAGGGATATGAACCAAACACCAGATTAAGGCACCTGATGCCGAGGCTGCAATGATTGGTGCTGGTGCAAGTGTATAGAATGAATTGGCTTGTGCTGCATCTTTGCAGACTCCTTGTAGAACCACTTATGGTGGTAGGACTCTGTCCAATGCATTGTTCATTAAATCTTTCTATATTTAAGCACAAACATGTGTTCAATTTGCCTCAAGTGGTGCAATAAAAAATACCCAACAGTTTTATCTAGTCAGGGCTTGAAAACCTCTAAGAATAGAGATTGTACAATCTCTCTCGGCAACCTGTTCCACTATTCGACTGCCATCATGATGACAAAGGTTTTTTTATATCCAGTCTGAATGTCTCTTGTTATAATTTATGCCCATTGTCTCTCATCCTCCTTCCATGAACCACTGTGAAGAGCCTGGCTCCACCTTCTTGATGACCTCCTCATAGATATTCAAAGGCTGCTATTAGGTCTCCCCAAAGCCTTCTGTTCTCCAGGCTGAACAAGCCCAGTTTCCTCAGCCTCTCCTAATAGAGCATCTTTGGAGGACAAAATGATTGTCTTCTCTGAGAACTGCCTGACAGCTGAGCCCAGCGCAACAGGGAGAGGAATCTGCTCCCAAACAGGGACTCTCTTCAAGTTTCAATTCCAGTAGAGAACTTGTTGGGTCACTGTGACCGATCAATGTGCTGGTACAGTGGAAGAAGGTTCAGAGGAGATGAGCAAGAATGATGAGCTCAGGGAAGAATGTAAGGACTGACCACCAATTATCCTGAAGAAAGTTGAACTTACATCAACACAAGGAGGACTGGAGAGTAACCTTTGTTTTAGCTATACTGCTGTTATAGTGGGTCATCAGGTTGTGTAAACAGCTTTCCCTGAGATAATTAGTAGAAAGTAATGTCTTCCTGAGCTAGCCAGACAAGTATGGGGGTAGGAGGGAAGCATATATGTGGATCAGCCCAACATAAAGTGTAAAAATGGATGTACTGGTTTTGGCTGGGATAGAGTTCATTTTCTTCATCATAGCTCGTATGGGGCTATGTTTTGGATTTGTGAACAAACCAGTGTTGATAACACACCAATGTTTTAGCTATTGCTGAACAGTGCTTACACAGTGTCAAGGCTGCCTTCTGTTTCTCATGCTGCCCCTATCAGTGAGTAGGCTGGGGGGGTACAAGAAGTTGGGAGAGGACACAGTCGGGACAGCTGATCCAAACTGACCAAAGGGATATTCCGTACCATATGACATCATGCTCAGCAATAAAAGCTCATGGAAAGGAGGGGGAAGGGACACACACACATTCGGAGTCATGACATTTGTCTTCCCAAGTAACTGTTACATGTGCTGAAGCCCTGCTTTCCAGGAAAGTGGCTAAACATCTGCCTGCATCTGGGAAGTAGTGAATAAATTCCTTATTTTGCTTTGCTTGTGCATGCAGCTTTTGGTTTACCTATTAAACATTTTATCTCAACCCATGAGTTTACTTGCTTTTGCCCTTCCAATTGTCTTCCCACATCCCGCTAGGAGGAGTGAGCAAGCAACTGGGTAGAGGCTTACCTGCCAGCCAGGGTCAACCCACCACAGTCCTTTTTGGTACCCAATGTGGGGCACAAGCGGTGTGAGATAACAGATTTGATTGGAATGTGCCAGACTGAATTTATAGCTGTTATAGCTGTTTAGCTACTAATTGACAGGCTCCTGGGTTTGCCATGGGGCTTTCTTGCTTTGCTGTATATTAGAGTCTAGTACTTGTTAGTGGCTGCTTTTTGGTTTTGCTGTTTGCTGTACTGCTTATCATCTTACTGTGCTGTGCCTGGGAACATTTTGATAACAACAATGGCGATGTGCCTGGGCTGGCAGATGACCAGGGCATTGCTGCTCTTCATGTGCTGCTGTACTGGACAGGCTGGAACGCCAGTGTAAACTCAAGTTGAAGGGACTTTAGCCTGTGGATAAGCTAACACCAGAGCAGGTTGCTACAACACAAGAGATGATAGATGGATCAGCTCAATTGGCTGAGTTCCAAGCAGCAGTGTTAGCTGCTGAACAGGGCACCAACACAATATATACTGATTCCCATGAGGTATGGGTTGGGGTCGCTCAGTGGCTCCCATACTGGACAGCTGAAAGATGAAAAATTAAGGGAAGGTGCTTGATCATCTGGGTAATGAACATCTTGTTTCTGAGCTACCTAATATCCAAAAGGAAGGAAGCATTTTTTTTGTGTTTTCTTTCAGGTTAGCCTAACTGCAACATCAGTAACCAGAAACTCAGATTATCTTCCCTAGATTTTAGTCCTATCTTATTCAGCATGCTGATTGTTTGGCAATTTGACATGAAATGAAACAACGCTGTGAGCAATTTTCTTTTCTTCTTGTAATTGTTATTATATATACATAATCATTGGGTCATATGTAGTAATTACAATAATGCTTGTTCCCTTATCCCAGGGATGGAATAGCAATTACATTATTCAATTTATGAATGCAATTTCTCAAGTGAGTAATGAATTGAATTGTTGTTATTGCTTATACCACGCTAGATGCCAAGTTTTGATGGTTAGCAGAACCTATCCCAGAAGCATCTTGGTATCAACTTAATTTGGCATACTTACTTCCCAGCATCCCAGATTATTGACAACAACCTTTTGAAGCACATACATACAATAAGGTCCCATGGTGCATTATGATGACCCAAAGCACAAATTCAACTTGGGTGAGGAAGATAAGTAATTGTAATTACATTCTGCATTATAATCAAACCAAATCGTGGTTTCAATTTAACAGAATACAAGTTTGTATTGATTCTGACCTAAAAACCTCATGGACCTGTAATAATGAATCAGCAATTACAAACAAAGGTATTTTTATGGTTTGGAATGCTGGAATCTTATATGAAAAGTTAATAACATGAATTGCCAAAGATATTATAATTTCACCGGTCCTAATTCTACATGCTATAGTCTACAGAGTAATGGTTGGCTGAGTACTAACAATAATTGGGACACACACATCCCAAACAACATATCTGGCTGTATAGATTGCAACACCTTTCAAACAATTCAATTAAGCCAAACGTGCTTAATAAAATTCAATTGTCCTTCCAATCCATGGTATTCATTTTGCCAACATCACAATAACTCTGGTGGCCTACCATTTTAATACCTGAATGGTTCTGGCTTTGTGGCACTAATGCCTATAAGAGTCTACCACCACAATGGGCAGGCACTTGTACCATACCACATCTTGCTCCCTATGCATTTCCATCCAAAGATTTAATATTTAACTTTCTACACAACCATTATCCTGTACATAATAAGGATGGAGTGTCTAACCCCTTAGTAACAAGACTGACTATATTTCACAAGTTTTTATGAATGATGTGCACTGTTTCCAAACTTGGGTGTTGCTGAATTAGAACAAGCTATTGTTAACATTTCCGCTATACTTGAAATATTGCCCAAAATGCTACTATAGATGCTTTAAAGAATCTACAGTCTGAAATTAATTCGCTCTCACAATTAGCTATTCAAAATCGCTAGGCCTTAGACTATCTTTTAGCCTCACAAGGAGATGTTTGTTTGCTAAAAAATACTACCTTTTGTAGTATCTAAATCTAAAAAAAATCAAATACAATGTAAATATCGTTCAGCAACACGTCCATACCTTTCACCAAATAGCTTGAGAACAATCTCTGCTCGGAGGGGTCTGTCAGCTGACTGGTCATGGCTATGGTCTTGGCTACCAGACTTTGGAGCGTGGGCACAGCACATTTTAATTATATTAGCTCTAATTCTAGTTGTAGGATTTGGACTTTTCTGTATTGTGTCTTGTATCAAATCGCTGTGCATATCACTTTTATCTAAGCTGGTACTGTATACTCGTATCTCAAATGACAAACTCTCTCATGAGTTACAACAATGTTGGGCCTAATGCTAATATGTCTCCTCCACCTCACATATTAGGAGGCAAGAGAGATACATCAGATATGGTGTAGCCTGACTCCTAGTGATCCATAAGTGGTTGTAGGTGTAAGGGGTAGAGTGATGGGAGAAGCCATAAAGGCGACTTGGTTATAATGGGAAAAATACTGAACAGAAGAAGATGCCTGCTGAAATACTGACAGAGAAAATGTCTGCCAGCCTGGGAACTGCTAGCCTTAAAACCCAGTCTGGGAACCAGAAGCATCCCTGAGAAGCACAGATGACATCCTTGAGGTGCAGCTGGGTACCTAAAAATCGGTGACATCCTGACATAACCTTGATAAACACAAAACCAAGAAAGTGCAAGAACAAACTTATTGTCTGGAAAGGTGAAAAATAGTCAGGAAAGATGGAAAACATCCTGAGAAAGTAGGAATTAGTGACAGCTATTGGCTGTTTCAGCTGAAAGAACAGAAAAACCATTTGGAAAAGCAAAAATTGGTCTGAGTAAATAGAAAACTATCTATTGCCTATTCCAGGTGAAAAATAGAAGTTAGCAACATCTATTGGCTGCTCTGGGTGGTGGTGTCCTACATTCTCATATGTCTCTACCATATAAAAATGACTTGCTTTCTACCCAAAATGGAGCCTCTCTCCAAAAACTTCCCCTGTGTGAACTTCTCTCCACAATCTCTTGGACAGATTGGACCCTCACCAGGAACACCTGGCTGACTCCAAACTCTGTGATGCGGATCATCTTTGAAGTGAGACTTTGTCCATTGTCAAGTGGCCCCACTCTTGGGAGCAGTTTGATGAGCACTGTACTGGTAATACTTTGAATAATATATATATACATGCACATATAAGTAATTAATCATAAGTATATACTTGCTTTATTGTGGCAACTTGTAATATTTCGGTATTTCAATATATACTTGTTTTTCTGGTAGTAATTTTGTAGTAATTTGTAATATATACTTGCTTTACTACTCATAATTATACTTACTTTACTAATAATAATTTGTAGTAATTTGTAATAAAGACATTTAAGGAATAAACCCTCTGTGTACTTGTGTATTACAGAATCCTATGAGCCCACCATCACGATCTTTACCTGAGGGGTACGTACCCTTACAGATTGTGATACAGATGCACCCCAAAGGGATTAGTGGCCCATAAATAAGTTCATGTCAGAGCAGGTATGCCCCTGAAGTGACTGTGGCCCATGGATAAGCCCACAGTGGAGCAGGGGCAAGGGGTGGAGTTCATTGCAATGTTAAACTGCTCCAAAGGGACAAGGGGTGGAGACTGTAAATTATATACCTTAAAATTCTTGTAACTCATGATTTGAGTTGTATGTTATAGGAATTACTATAGCAGGAAATGCCTGAACCAATGGAGGACAAGCATTATAAGCAGCAGTGCAAGTGCAGCAGTGGACCTGACCTGAGCTGGCTTTGGTGCCCAGTAACTCCACGCAACACATTACCTCTCCTGTCCTGATTGACCACCATAAGAGATGGAGCCCAAAGTCATGGACTAAATGAACTCAATGGACATATTGCAGACATTTTATGGACATTTGTGGACATTTTACAAGGGTGGTCCATAGACTAAGGGAATGATATCTGCATATTATATCAAAGGACGGAAGGGGGGTGGTGGTTAATGAGGATGTATTGGATAGTGTGGGATCTGAGCATGAAATAAATGCTATGGAATAAGGGGTAGAGATTGTACTGGGTCTGGTTTTTTCACAGTAGCTCATATAGTGCTTTATTTTGGATTTGTGACCAAAACAGTGTTGATGATAACACACCAATGTTTTAAATACTGCCAAACAGTGTTTGCCCAAGTAACCAAAGGAATATTCCATACCATATGATATCATGCTCAACAATAAAAATTCAAGGAAAGGGATAGGAAGGGGGGCACATTTGTGATTATGGCGTTTGTCTTCCCAAGCAACCATTACATTACAATCCTGCTTTCCTGGAAAGTGGCTAAACATCTGTCTGCAGCTGGGAAGTAGTGAATGAAATCCTTATTTTGCTTTGCTTGCATGTGAACCTTTACTTCAGTTATTAAACTGTCTTTATCTCAACCCACAAGTTTTCTTGCTATTGCCCTTCTGATTCTCTCTCCAATCCCACTGTGGGGAGTAAGCAAGTGACTGGATGGGGCTTACCTGCCAGCACCCACCACAGGTACTCAGCATGTTCTGAACACCAGATTTTGCCAAAGTTGCTCCTTTGTTCCTGGGACAGATGGATTATTGGTCTATCTGGAATAATTATGCCTGGTGAAAGAAATGTCCCCATCCGCTCAACCATCAAGGTCAGACAAACAGGGAATTTTTACAAACCAAACATCCATGATTTCTCCTAACTTTGAGGACCCCAGGTCACCTAGTGCACCAGAGGTCCAGGTTCCTCTAAAACAAGTTGTAGTGGGACCCAGGCAGGTTCCCAGACATCTGACCTGAGGTTCTGTTCGTGTTCCTTTCAGCCCTAATGATTGAACTATTACAAGCAATTAGGACACTGGAAAAAGCTTACCCCTATAAACCCCGATTTTTTTCTTTGACACCACCAGCTATGCCCAGTTTAACCGTGACTCCTGGGTTCTAGCCCCGCACAAGGATATAATAATACCCAAGACTACTCAAGATTGACAGTTACTAGGAATCTATAATGCAGCAACCATGAGTAATGCCCACATGATTTAAAACACCGTAAAAACACAATGAGAACTCCAAGTGACCCTTAAAGTGTATGTGGGAGATTAGTTGTGCCTAGTAGATACAGGCGCTATGCATTCGACTCTAAACATACGACCATAAAACATTGACACAGTGGGACAAAAATATATCATGGGAATTGAAGGAAGTCCCCAACACATACCACTGTTAGAAGAGATGCCCCTTCAGGTAGGGCCCTTATCAGTTACACATTCCTTTATACTACTTGAAAACAGCCCAACAAATTTATTAGGGAGAGATTTACTCTGCAAATTGCAGGCAAATTTAAACTGCTCCCCCCAGGGCATGCGGCTCCAGACACCTATCAAGAATTTATCTAAATTAGTTGCTGCATTACAGGAAAAGCCCTAGAGACTTCACCCTACCAAAAGAACTGCAAAACCTCCCGCCCCATATCTGGGAGTGAGATCACACTGAAGTAGGGTCCCTAAAATCCACAAAACCTGTTATCCAATGAAATAAGAAGGGTCCTCCACCTTCACTCAAACAATACGCATTGCCTCATGAAGCCAGTGAAGGGGTATTACCCCTAATCCAAAGCTTTTTATGCCAAGGAATATTAAAAGAATGCCAATCACCATGTAACACCCCCATTCTACCCATTAAATAACCTAAACTAGGCCCAGAGGGGAAACCTCTCTACCAATTCGTACAGGATTAAAGAACCAGCAACAAGTGCGTAAAAATACGCCACCCAATAGTGCCCCATCCATCAACTATTATCACCTTAATCCCCTCAAATTCTAAATTTTATACTGGAATTGATTTATGCGCAGCATTTTCTAGCAACCCCATTCACCCGGATTCCCAAGATATTTTTGCCTTTACATGGATGTCGGGGAAACTTCCTTGGACCCGATTACCTCAAGGATTCGCAGGATTGCTGACTATTTTTTCTCGGATATTGGTCAAAGATTTACAGGATGTAAAACTTCCAGGGCAATCTGTACTGATACAGTATGTTGATGATTTACTAGTCCCGACTCCCACACAGGCAAAATTGATACTCTAGTGCTATTGACTGCATTGGCTGATAAAGGTCACAAAGTTTCTCCTTATAAACTCCAATTCTGTAAAGCAAAAGTGGAATATTTGGGATATATCTTAGAAGGAACTCAACTTTTATCTCTGGATGGCATCCAAGCAATCCAAACTGTACCCTGGCCACAAACTAAAAAAAACCCAGATGCAAGCCTTTTTAGGAACTGTAGGATTTTGTAGACCATGGATTGCTGCTTTTGGAGAATTAGCAAAGCCACTCCTCAACAGTATGCATCAAGATCAAGGTGAACCCTTGCAATGGAATGTGGACCAGATGATTGCCTTTTTTGAAAAACTTAAATGAGCCTTGTTTACGGCCCCCCCCACTTGGCCTTCCAAATGATGATAAACCTTTTACCTTATACGTACATGAAAGAGAAGGAACCGCCTCTGGGGTACTGACACAAGAATGGGGCAGGGGGTGTGTGCGTGCGCAACCAAGGCCTGTAGCATATTACTTTATGCAATCAGATCCAGTCATACAAGGATCTATCCCTTGCATGCGTGCCATGGCTGCCACCGCTACTTTAATAGACAAAGTGAAAAATATAGTCCTAGGACACCCCCTAGAAGTTCAAGTATGCCATGAAGTTGAAACAATCTTGACAAATCATGTGACTCAAGCCTTGTCCCCTCAACGCCTTCACAAATATGAAGCAACACCCTTAACAGTTGACAACATTACACTGAAGTGTTGCAACACTTTAAATCCAGCTTCCTTAATTCCACTACCCTATGAAGGACTTCCACATCATGACTGTACAGAAGTCATACATGAATCTGGAAAAATAAGAGAAGACCTCCAAGATACCCCTCTTTCAAATCCAGCTTTGATCCTATATGTTGATGGCTCTTCATGTTACCTAAATGGACATCGCATCACAGGCTTTGCAGTTACTACGGAAACCAAAGTGTTAAGAGGCGAGCCACTTTTAGCCCCAGACTAAGTGCACAAGCAGCTGAATTAATTGCCCTAACCTAAGCCTGTAAACTAAACAGAGATAAAACAGTTAACATCAACACAGACTCGCAATATGCCTTTGGAGTGTGCCACGCCACAGGAAAAATTTGGAAACAAAGTTGGTTTATAACCTCAGCGAGAACACATATTTCCAACAAAGATCAAATAAACGGACTCTTCAAGCCTATTATCTGGGGATGAAGAAGTAACACAATATATCCTAAATAGTCAACAAACTATAAACCAAAATCAGAATCAGGCCCAATTGGCACAGCCAGTACCGCTAGAGGAATCATTACATGCCTTTTCCCCAGAGGATAAATTATGGATAAAGGTACATAAACAGAAAAATGGATTGTCTCCAAAATGGGAAGAAACCTGTCTTGTATTACTGATCTCTTTTTCTGTTGTAAAGGTGGAGGGTAAAGGTTCCTGGATTCATCACTCCCATGTAAAAAGGGAACAGATGGCAAAAACTGATCCTACAACAGGAACATCCAGTTCGTAAAAATATACCTTCACAAATAGTTATTCAGAACCAATTGGCCTTAAATTACATTTTAGCAGCACAAGGCAGAGTATGTGCCCTAATTAATACTAGCTGCTGCTTTCCTGTCAATCAAAAATCAATGAATAAAGACAGATATTGAACAAATTAGAACTCATTTGCAAGTCCTACATGAAGTAGGATAAGAACAAACTTTTGATGCTTTGAATCGGCTAATGACATGGTTTCCTAACATTGCTCAAAGGGCACAAAAGCTTACAATGTTTTTAATAATAATATTCTTTGCTTTTTGTTGTCTTTTATGTGAGTATTAAATGTTGTCTTTCTCTTTGTAATACTATAACTCCCAAGTATTATATTAAGTAAATAGGTCCTGACGGACAAAAGAAGAGGAGGGACTGTGAAAGGCAAGGTGCTAACTGCAATACGACTTGCTTAGAAGAATGAACACGACGACGTGAGGCTATGAGCTTTTACCTCAGGGTTGACGTGACATGAAGACTCAACCTAAGCCAGCTCTAATTGGCTGAGAATGCCCCATACCAACGATAAAACAATAGATTTGCCTTTCAAAAAACCCAGGCATATAACCGCATCCAGAACAGCAATCAACTAGAATCCAGTATAACACTCCCACCCCCCACCCCCCCCCACACATATAAAGCCCGTTTTGCTCTGTATCGGGGTCCTCCATGCATTAGGCTGGGGCACCGCTATGCACAAAGAGCTAAAATAAGGGAATAAATTCCTTTGGTAATTCTATGATAAACGTCCTTGCCTGTCTCCTTGGCCTGTGAAGAACTTTTACATCCGCCAGGGCAGATCATTCCTTGGTCACAAATTACCATTGCTGAGAAGTTACAATTTGAATTTCCCCTTCAGTGTGTGTATATATACACACACACACACACACACACACACACTTATATATATATGTAGAGTATGTGTGCTTTGTGTGTGTACCTGCCTGGTGGGAATACATCTTCAGCCTCGCTACTGGTTGGACCTGGGGACATGGAGCGGAAGCTCCGTAATATGTTTTCCTCTAACATATTGGCTACTATGTTCCAGAATAAATTAATGCCATTGCTAGTTCTTTTCAATATTGTCACCCGACGCTACCTAATGCTACAGGGACAGGCAGGTTCTTTTAAGGATCCTTGGTAGAATGAGAACTGGCCACAGGGTTGTAGTTATACTTAAGATTTATTATATAAAGATTCTAGCAATCAGCATAGCTTATTGTTACACAGAATTTCTAGCAATTAGCATAGCTTTCCTGTTAGCTAAAATTTCAGTTACCTAGACTTTTCAGTCACCTAGACCACTGCCAATCAGGTCAATTTCTTAATAATCAGTGCACTATACAGTAATCATAATTTAGACTCTGACTTTAAAAAGTAAAAGAGTCACTTGGTCAATCCTCAGAGGAAGATGAACAATGGAGGCAGTGTCATAGTACTCTAGCACACGGTGAGGATGCTCTCCCTTTCCCCTTCATCATGGTGCAGGCATCCCCTGTATCACATGGGAAGCATGAAGGCCTCCATCAGTTAGTGATCCACATAACAGTTAACCTCAGTAGGGCCAGGCCTGTGCTGTACTGTGCTGCACATACAGCTTGGCCATCAGGCCTGTCTTGTGTCGCACAAATCCCTTGGCCGTAGGACGAGCTCAGTCAGCTCATTGTACCAGAGGAGCCTGCAGGCAGCTCCCACTTGGTACCGGCAATTATGCCACCTGTGTGTACTTGTCTTTAACTAAAAGTGCAGCAGGAAGTTCTCATGTGACCATCTTTAGAAATAGGGTTGTCATCTTGCAAGAAACTTACATAATAGTTCAAATGACCAAAAAGGAGGAGCTTCCCTCCACAAACAGGATCTGTGCAGCATGCCATGGGAGAAAAATGTATCCAGGGTCCATCTGATGCTGCACAAACACGAGGTTCCCAGCATCTGAAGGGATTTACTCTCTATCTATATTCCTCTCTTTAGTCTGTCTTATTAAAACAGCTATTTTAAGCCATTTCTTGTTGGGCCTTTCTTATTCAGATCCAGAAAGAACCCTGCACCATTACTCTCTCTCACCTCACCCCCTGCTCCCCACTCTGGTGCAGTACAATTGGCATCATGGACAGGATCTCGATAAGAAATGCCATTTTGGAAGAGGGATAGCAGAGAGCAAGAAAAACCTGAATGGGTGCGTACAGTCATGGGGGCCAGTCATGCAGTGACACACACATAGATACACACCTTCATGGGCCATCAGTTTAGAACAATGAAGATTAACACACCACCGACCATACGTCCACACCACCTGCACAGAACAAGCCTGTACTGATCCTGCATGGTACAACTACATACCGATTATGTGAGCAATAGTAACTGAGTAGCCCACTCCTCAACGTGAGTAATCTGATTGGTATACACAACTGTATTGTAACATATATAAACCCTGCCTTCCTCAGTATCAGGGTCCTCCATGCATTAGGCTGGGGCATCGGTTTGTGCATTGTTAATATGAGAGACTAAATTCCCTTAGTAATTCTATGCTAAATGTTCTTGTCTCCCTCCTTGGCTGGCAAAGAACTGACTTTTACACACTGTACTCTTCCTGCCCATTAGCCTCCTAAGCTCTGGACTAGACTCAACACACAATGCATGGTGGTGACTCCTTAGGTTCAATCCACCTGGCTCAGAGATGCCTTTAGCCCATCCCCACCTCCCACAGAAGTGCTGTGGTGGTGTTACAGTCATTAATGGAATTCAGGGGTCCTCATCATCTCCTCAAAGGAACACCCACATCCACACAATATCCCTGTCAGATAAAAGAGAACTGTATCTAGAGATGCCAATACTCTGTTACGTAGGTTTCTATGCAGTTATCTCTTAGCATATGCCCAACTTTCCTTTGCATCTGAACCAACAAATCAGCATGTTCACTGTTCCTCTAAGACCTTTGATATAGAATATTTATGGTATATCCACATCCTGAAAGAAATTGAGGTTGAAAACAGTTGATTAATTTGCACTCCGGTTCTAAGGGGATGAGGGGATCCCTTATGAAAGGACATAATGAATTTTAATTCTTCAGACAGAAAATGGTTTAGATGAAAATCTTCCCCTCTTGTCATTGCCCCGTTTCCTTTTCTTCAAAACAAAATAAAAGTCTGATATATGTCATCTGTAAGTATGGGGAATGCAAGAATGTCTGTGATCTACTTAACTTTGATCTTAGGAAGCAAACTTGACCCCTGTCCCTCACAGGAAGCAACCAGCACTTAAATAAGGAATATATCTGAAACCGAAATATATTTTATAGCTTAACATTTGCTTTGATGCGTACATTAGTGCTGAAAAATGCCAGAATTCCTATAGATAGTATGCTATCACAGTAATGATAATAAATATGCAGACATACCCAGCATTTTGGAGTCCCACAGGAAGGTTAGGCATTAAATCAACCCACCATTCAGAAATGACCTTCCCACCATATATGTGCTGTTAGTAACTACCCGCCACATTACTAATGTGTTGACTGTCCCTTCTGAAGGTCTAAGTGATACAAAAGTGAGCTAGAGATACTGAATATGTTACATTTTTGTAAAATGGCAGGTATTTTCCTAGGTAGGAGTGCTTTTTCAGGAGTGTAACCAGACAGATGTAGCTCAAAAATAAAGTAATTTTTGCAGTTGGCATTCTCACAGTGCCAGGCAATGCATATGGATCAATTAAGCCTCCTTGTGCTCAGAATGCTGAGAGCAGCATGAAGTTGGGAAAATTATCTCATTTTTTAATGTGAGAGGAAGAGAGGCTTAATCTATGAAGATTCAGTGTATTTCACCTTCTCTCAACATCCATTCACTACTTACTTCTCAGCCTTCATCTTAGCAACTTATCAGTCCGAACAAACTCCGGCTTCTGCCAAATCAACTGAAACCTGCAAAAGGTCCTAATCAGCCCCACGGCCATTTATTACCAGGACATGGTTTGAAAGAAACAGTAGATGAAAATAAGAGAGTAGTAATGATGTTGAAAGACCTCAATTTCCCCAGTCTTGAATGAAGGAGTTGGACATGGTATGTTCCTTGTTTCATGTTTCTGTGCCTTACAAAACCTGCTTTATTTTCAGCAGTCTTCCAGGTAAAAAACATTCACCAAAGAGTGTAGAATTGTGACTGGGTAAAAATGGGAAGGGCAGATGTGCAGGTATTGCCTGGTTCTTTTTCTGTCACAATGTTTTTAAAAAAGGAAAAACTGGAAAACATTAACCATGTCTCTCAGTTGATCCTCCTGTGGCAGAAGGCTGAGGCAGGCTGTGCATGGAAAAAACTGTGCATATTAACAACTTAACTAAGAACAACTAAATAGTAATGAGGCTCAGACCATCTGAATCTTTGCTTAAGGGTATGCATGTCTTCTGCTGCTGAAGTTAAAGCTCTGCTCCACTTAGAGAAGGAACCCCCATCATGGGGCAGAGGGAACTTGCTGCTGTGATTGATGAAGGGGAAATTCAAATTGTAACTGCTCAGCAGTGGTAATTTGTGACTGAGGAACGATCTGGCATGGAGGGCAAGAAGGACCAACTGCAGAAAAGGTTAAACTGACTGGAAGCAGGAATGCCAGAGACAGAATGACTCCTTGCAAGGGAGTGAAGTTTCCCTTGGTGATGAGATAAGAAATAGCTGCAACAGTGTCTTGCAGCCATCCTGGAATACATGCGCTCAGGGGCTAACTTTGGGCAGCAGAGCTGGGCTGGGGGATGGACTCAAGGCCAGCTGAAGGGCCCCATGCAACCGCTCATGGGATTGGTGCTGGTGCAAGTGTATATAGGGAAATTGCTCATGACGCGTATTTGTAGACTCCTTGTAGAACTGTTTATGGCGGTAGGACTCTGCTTAATGCATTGTTCATTTTAATTTTTTTTCAATATTTAAGTACAAATTTGTGTTTAATTCACCTCAAGGGGTACAATAAAAATTCCCCAACACAGTGTACCAATATATTAGTCTTTTTTCCCCTCATATAATACAGACAAAACTGAAACAAACTGCATATAAATTTAGCTAATATTGAAACTAGCAACAGTATTTGACTGTTTCAAGACAACATTTACTGGATTTGTATCACAAAGCTTAAATCTATTTGTAAAATATTATACATGAAAGTGTTTATAAGATTAAGTTCTTTAGCTGGTCATCTGGATATTTTTCTGTCATTACTATTCAACATAAAGGTTATATATGTTTATTATGTATTAAGAATATGTCACCTGTGCATGGCAAACAAAGTAGAAAAGTTTGTCTAGTACTTTTTTTCTTGTTCTTTGGTCTGGATTTTTCCTTTTAAGTAAGAAATGTAGGATATACTTTACAATCTGTTCCTTCTGCCTTTTCAAGACAGTGGAATACTCTTATTTTCTGTTTTTACAGCTAAATTTAATGGTAACAGGTGTTGAAAACTTCTCCTTTGTCTCCTGTATTTAACAATTCCAAAACAAAGGTGTACTTTGGAAACCCTCCACTGTATTTAAGCAGTTACTTTCCTCTTAAAGAAACAGAGTTGATAAGACTTAGTAAAAAGATGAGAAAAGTAGATGCATTCACTCACCACTACTTTTTTTGCTTATTTAAAAATACATCAGGGAAAAGGGTAAATTATTTCATTATAATCCATAAGACTGTGCAAAAATGATTTCTTAAATATTTTATATTTGAAGTTTAGTAATCACATAGATAATACTAGGTACATTAATATGATGGATTATATTCTTTACTGAGTTCTTAAAATAAATTTAATTTTGGCCTTTGGTCATTGGAAATTCCTCTGGAAAACTGTTTCAATCAATACTATTAAAATAGTTGATTTTAAAAGGCAGTTAAAAAAATGAAAAAATAAAAAAAAATGTAGTTCAAAATAATTCTGGGCTATCACTGTGAAGTATCAGAGATATAGCTAAAATTTTAGCTAGTGATTTCGTAGAATGTATTTTGAGTTTACCTTTTTATTAGTATAAAACTAACTTTTGTCAAAACAAACTATTTAGAAAATATAATTGTTATGACTAGAAATGTAGTTTTAAAAAAAATCAATTTGAATTTTTGTGGTGCTTTTCAGAGAATGTTTTGAAATAAAAAATGTATACATTAAAAAAATTCAAGTTGAATCACATCCTAGCTGCTGTTTAACAACTTAATTTTCTATTTTGCACTTAAATGCAAATAATCCAGGTTTCTAACATGAAGGTGATACTTTACACTTGCTCAATGTTTTCATGTGAAGGTTAATTTTTACTCTCAGTTTAATTATCAGATTGAAATTTTGAAAATGGAAATGTATTAGATAGATATACTTGATATTTAAATTTTACTTCAGAAAGCTCTTTATTATGCAAATTACTTAAATATGTCAGGCCCAACTTTTATTTTTCTATTTAACTGTTCTCTTTTATATCTGAAACAGAATAGAAGTAAATATCATTCATTAAAGCAATCAAAACTTCTACTTTAGGTTAGTGTATTTTTTTATATATATATTCATATATACATGAAAAGTGGCGATACTTTACTCTCAGATCAATATAGTACTATTTAATTATGGTTAGTAGTGTTTAAAATTTCTTTAGTTCAAAATAAATATTTCTGTACAAACAGGGTAACGCTCGATAGTACAAGTGGAAAAAATACTCTTATGCCTATTTTTGTCGTATATGCCGTCGCGTAAAAGGGTACAAGTCTGATGTGTGGCTGAGGGAGGCCCTCCCGTTGAGTCACGAGGTTCAGAAAGGACCCCCTTGCTTTCTAAACTCCTTCTCAGAGAGGAGCCTAGGTGCGGCTAGGTCCAGCCTTAGTCCCAGACTTGGTCAACGGTTCATGTCTAAAGGATTATGTGTGTAGCCACTTATCAGAGTCAACGTTTGCCTGTCAGAGCCCCACCAAGGACTTTCACTGAAACAGTTTCGCAAAGTTGAAAAGAAAAATAGGTAATTTATTGAGGTGACATATAAAAAGTTCGGAATTGCCGTTGATAAATGCACTAACTAACTGCAACAATTTTGAGCTCAAGTTAATAGTTCAGCGCTTTTGTTAATGATAGTTTTTCACGGGGTAACATCCGACATAATCGGAGGCGCAAGTCTTACCAGAGAGGCATCCCTGCTTGGGGAGGAGGGGGAGAGAGAGGTCCAGGCTCGTCGACCCGTCTGGATAGTTGGAGTTCTCATCCTCAAAAAAGAGGATTCTAAATGCCAGATTTATCCTTTTGGTGAGGTGGGACTAAGTCAGGTCTTGTGTGTCGATTGGCCCTTAACAAGGCTTGTTGTGCAGTTGATCGGGGCTGGGGGGGAGAAGCGGTGGAGAACAAAGGCGTTCAGTACAGAGGAGCGGTGGTCTGTTTAGTTTTACCGAAGTAACGTCAAGCTGTGAAGGCTCCCCTTACCCCAGCCATCACTTAGTTGATTGAGGAGCTAGCAAGGTGTTGATAACGCACCAGTGTTTTGGCTACTACTGAGCAGTGCTTGCACAGCATCAAGGCTGTCTCTCCAACACTTTCCCCTCCATCACCAGTAGGCTGGGGGTGGGCAAGATCTTGGGAGGGGACATAGCCAAGGACAGCTGACCCAAACTGACCAAAGGTATATTCCATACCATATGACAAGGTATTAATTAAATAATTAAACTCCATCTTAAATTAAACTCTATGTCAGCCAGACCGAATACATTTCGGCAAAGGAAGTCATTAATACTGGGTGTTTCAGTCCTTGTCCAGGATCCCTCTGTGCTAGACACCATCAAGCATAGATCTCAGAGATGGTCACTTCCTGAAGTGTTTACTGTAAAGTGTATGTGGGAGGAGAGAGCATCTGCTTCTTTAAGGTTATCCAGTCAAGGACTTTTTAAATTGTCCTCGTTTCAGCTGGGATAGAGTTTAATATTCTTTCTAGTAGCTGGTATAGTGATGGATTTTGCATTTAGAATGAGAATAATGTTGATAACACACTGATGGTTTTAGTTGTTGCCAAGCAGTCAAGGACTTTTCAGCTTCTCATACTGGCCTGCCAATGAGAAGGGGGGGGACACCCAAGAAGCTGGGAGGGGACACAGCCAGTGTTGTCCCAAAATGTGGGTTCTTCACTTGATGTGCAAAGAGCCAATCAACACACAAAGTCAAGATATTTGTTTTCATTTCTAGTCTGCAGAGTAAGGTGCCGGGCATCTAACACCAGCTGGCACACCGAGTGCATCAAACATTCCTTTTTTATAGTAATAAAATGTAGCTGATTGGTGTTCTTAAACTTTTCGACCTTATCCACTTATCCACCTTTCACCCGCCTTCATCATACATACGCATTTTACTTAATGTTTCAAACATTTGAGGAGGTCTCCTAATTAGCATGCTCATTATTCACAAAGGGATGTACATTTTAGTATTAAAATCAATGCAGGTTAGCTGAGGCTACACTATCTTGTGCACCCCAAGCCTACCTACTGGCAGGGCAGCATGAGAAACAGAGACGACCTTGATGCTGTGTAAACACTGTTCAGGAATAACTAAAACATCAGGGTGTTATCAACACTATCTTGGTCACAAATACAAAACATACCACCATAGAAGCTGCTATGAAGAAAGTTAACTCCATCCTAGGCAGACCCAGTACAAGGAGTGAGAAAAAGTAGTGTGAGAAAAAACCTTTGAAATCCAAGGTCAGAGAAGGAGAGGGAGGCGGCGTTCTAGGTGCCAGAGTACATATTCCCCTGCAGCCCATGGAAAGCCCACCCAGGAGCAGATTTTTCATAGAATCATAGAATGGTTTGGGTTGGAAGGGACCTTAAAGATCTAGTTCCAAATCCCCTGCCATGCGCAGGGACACCCCTCCACTAGACCAGGTTGCCCAAAGCCCCATCCAGCCTGACCTTGAACACTTCCAGGGATGGGACATCCACAACCTCTCTGGGAAGCCTGTTCCGGTATCTCACCACCCTCATAGTGAAGAATTTCTTCCTAATATCTAATCTAAATCTACCCTCTTTCAGTTTAAAGCCATTACCCCTCGTCCTATCACTACTTGCCCTTGTAAACAGTCCCTCTCCAGCTTTCCTGTAGGCCCCCTTCAGGTACTGGAAGGCTGCAATAAGGTCTCCCCGGAGCCTTCTCTTCTCCAGGCTGAACAACCCCAACTCTCTCAGTCTGTCTTCATAGGAGAGCTGCTCCAGCAGTCTGATCAGCTTCGTGGCCCTCCTCTGGACTCACTCCAACAGCTCAATGTCTTTCTCGTGCTGGAGGCCCCAGAGCTGGACGCAGTACTCCAGGTGGGGTCTCACAAGAGCAGAGTAGAGGGGGAGAATCACCTCCCTTGATCTCCTGGTGACACTTGATGCAGCCCAGGACACGGTTGGCTTTCTGGGCTGCAAGAGCACATTGCTGGCTCATGTTGAGCTTTTTGTCAATCAATACCCTCAAGTCCTTCTCCTCAGGGCTGCTCTCAATCCATTCTCTGCCCAGCCTGTATTTGTGCTGACAGGAACTGCAGTCTGGGGAGGATCCAGAGTGGAGCAGATTTTTTTCCTGAAGGACTGCAGCCCGTGGAAAGGATCCACACTGGAGCAGGGGCAAAGTGTGAGGATGAAGGAGCAGCAGAGATGAACTGTTATGAAGTGACTGTGACCCCCCATTTCCCCATCCCCTCTGCGCTCTTGGGTGGGGGAAAGGACAAGGTAGAGGAGTTAGGAATGAAGGAGTGAAGCTGAGCCTAGGAAAAAGGGGTGGGGTGGAGGGAAGCTGGTTTAGTTTTTGTCTGTCTTTCTCAACATTGTACTCTATTTTTAATTGGCAATAAATCAAATTAATTTTCCTCAAGCTGAGTCTGTTTTGCATATGACAGTAATTTGTAAGTGATCTCTCTGTCTTTATCTTGACCCATGGGCTTTTTCATCTTTTCTCCCCCGTCCTGTTGAGGAGGGGGAATGCAAGAGTCTCTGTGGGCATCTGGCAGCTAGCCAAAGTCAACCCACCACAGATTATGCTTTGTGGATAAACCGCAAAAGAAAAAAGTTACTTGAAAGGAAATGTCCATATCTTTACTCCATTCTGGAATCCCAAAAGACAAAATCAATGGGAAAACTAGTCCCTATTTATCAGAAAAATATAACCAATTGAAATGGAAAAAGAGATCACAAAACAAAATTAGAATGATGGATAGACCTATTACATCTTCTGCTCTCCCACCTTCAGTGAAGAAAGGGAGAGTATGCTGGGACCAAGTAATTACCCTGATGGCACCTTGATGGCTCACTGGAAAATATACAAAACCCACAAGGGCTGACTAGATTTGGATCCCCCCCTGCCAAGGTGCAATGCATAGCTGAGGCCCCATGGGGAGATAACACACCTTATATTCCCCTGACAATATTTTTGAGCCATCATAAATGGTGTTGGCTTTAATGGACACAGGGGCTGAGGTCACTTTAATTAACAGAGATATATCCCAATAACTGAAAAATAGACTGATGAAAATTAATGATCACTGGTCCCTGCTGAGATCCTGGGCCAAGGACCAGGGCATACATCCTTACTTTTGGAGCAATCTGCTGATATTCTGACGTGGTTTAGCCCCAGCCGGTAGCTAAGTGCCACCCGCTGCTCGCTCACCCCTCCCCCGGAGGGATGGGGAGGAGAACGGAAAAACAACGGCAAAGCCTCGAGGGTTGGGATAAGGGCAGTTTACTGGGACAGCAAGGGAGAGGGAAAACAATCAACAACAGTGCTGATAACAGACATTCACAATGGGTGATAACAGAGAATGATTTACCCATACCTGAGCCAGCCGAACCCGCCCCTGCCCCACTACCCCCCTTTTATGGTGAGCATGATGTCACATGGTATGGAATAGCCCCCGGCCAGCTTGGCTCACCTGTCCTGGCTCCTTGGGAAATTAACTCTATCCTTGCCAGAACCAGGACATTATCCACCCCTTATTCCATACCATCTACGTCATGCCCAGATTATTTTACAGATCTCATTGCCTTACTCTATGGGCTATTGCTCTAAAATGTCTGTCGAGTTCATTTAGTCCATGGCTTTGGGTTCCATCTGCCATTACAGCCTCTCAGAGCAGGAGCAATGGTGCGTGCTGCTGGATTGTTGCACGCTGCATCCGGAGTTTTCACAGCCAGTGTATCTGGTATGGTCCATGCTCACAGTCTGGATGTCAAAGATGTGATTTTTCAATAAAGTTCCTGGGCACCAGTTGAAGTCAGTTCTAGTTACATCAACGTGGCACTTTGTTCAGTTTCAAAGTCCATCCTTCATTAGTTTTGGATGATTCTTATGGTCATACCATTGATACAGTATATCGCTATTAACATCATGCAATTTAATTTATTGGCTATTTTCACCCAAAATCAAATCCCCTTGGGGTACACACCGGACTTCCCCATCTTTTCTCATCACCCACCAAGTGCACCCTGGTCCCTGAGCAAAAGCAATCCCGCAGATGGGCTTGCCTTTGCCTGAAGCAGGGATAAGCCAAACTGTTTTACCCAACATATTTTTCATGTGCACTACAGGAACTTTATCCCCTTCTGCTGGGTGTGGAAGTTTTGACTGGGCAGGGCCAGCTCGATTGGCAGATCCCCTAGCGTTAACTAACCAGGTGGCCTTTGCTAAATGTGTGTCCCAGTGTTTCAGGGTCCCACCACCCATTCCTCTCAGTGTAGTTTTTAGCAGGTCCATTGTACCTTTCGATTTTCCCAGAGGCTGGTGCATGGTAGGGGATGTGATACACCCACTCAATGCCATGCTCTTTGGCCCAGCTGTCTGTGAGGTTGTTCCAAAAATGAGTCCCATTGTCTGACTCAATTCTCTCTGGGGTGCCATGTCGCCACAGGACTTGCTTTTCAAGGCCAAGGATAGTGTTCCGGGCAGTGGCATGGGGCACAGGATATGTTTCCAGCCACCCAGTGGTTGCTTCCACCATTGTAAGAACATAACGCTTGCCTTGGCGGGTTTGTGGGAGCGTGATGTAGTCGATTTGCCATGCTTCCCCATATTTATATTTCAACCATCGGCCTCCATACCACAGAGGCTTTACCCGCTTGGCTTGCTTGATTGTGGCGCATGTTTCACATTGATGGATGACCTGTGAGATAGCATCCATGGTCAAGTCCACCCCTCGATCACGGGCCCATCTATATGTCACATCTCTTCCTTGATGACCTGAGGTGCCATGGGTCCACCGAGCTATAAATAATTCACCCTTATGCTGCCAGTCCAGATCCACCTGAGCCACTTGAATCTGAGCATCCTGATCCACCTGCTGGTTTTTTTGATGTTCCTCAGTAGCCCGACTCTTGGGTATATGGGCACCTACATGACGCACTTTTACAACCAGCTTTTCTCACCGGGCAGCAACGTCTTGCCACAATGGGGCAGCCCAGATGGGTTTGCCTCTGCGCTGCCAGTTGCTCTGCTTCCATTGCTGTAACCACCCCCACAGGGCATTGGCCACCATCCATGAGTCAGTGTAGAGGTACAGCGTTGGCCACTTTTCTCTTTCAGCAATATCTAAAGCCAGCTGGATGGCTTTCACCTCTGCAAACTGGCTCAATTCGCCTTCTCCTTCAGCAGCTTCTGCAACTCGCCATGTAGGACTCCATACAGCGGCCTTCCACCTTCGATGCTTTCCCACGATGCGACAGGACCCATCAGTGAACAGAGTATATTGCTTCTCATTCTCTGGCAATTTATTCTACGGTGGGGCTTCTTCAGCACGTGTCACCTCCTCCTCTGGCGACATTCCGAAATCTTTGCCTTCTGGCCAGTCTGTGATCACTTCCAGAATTCCTGGACGACTGGGGCTTCCTGTTCGAGCCCGTTGTGTGATCAGTGCAACCCACTTACTCCACGTAGCATCGGTTGCATGATGTGTAGAAGGAGCCCTCTCTTTGAACATCCAGCCCAGCACTGGCAGTCGGGGTGCCAAGAGGAGCTGTGCGTCAGTGCCAATCACCTCTGAAGCAGCTCGAACCCCTTCGTAGGCTGCCAATATCTCCTTTTCCGTTGGAGTGTAGTGGGCCTCGGATCCTCTGTATCCCCGACTCCAAAACCCCAGGGGTCGACCTCGAGTCTCCCCTGGTGCTTTCTGCCAGAGACTCCAGGTAGGGCCATTCTCCCCGGCTGTGGTGTACAGCACATTTTTTACATCTGGTCCTGCCCGGACTGGCCCAAGAGCTACGGCATGAACTATTTCTTGTTTAATTTGTTTAAAAGCTTGTCGTTGCTCAGGGCCCCATTTGAAATCATTCTTCTTCCGGGTTACATGGTAGAGAGGGCTTACTATCAAACTGTAATTCGGAATGTGCATTCTCCAGAAACCCACAACACCTAGTAAGGCCTGTGTCTCCTTTTTCTTGGTTGGTGGGGACATGGCTGCTATTTTGTTGATAATATCCATAGGGATCTGACGCCGCCCATCATGCCACCTTATTCCTAAAAATTGGATTTTCCTGCACAGGCCCATTCAACTTACTTCATTTTATGGCAAAGCCAGCCTGCAGCAGGATTTGGATTATTTTCTTCCCTTTCTCAGAAACTTCCTCTGCTGAGTTGCCCCATACAATGATGTCATCAATGTATTGCAGGTGCTCTGGGGCTTCACCCTGTTCCAGGGCAGTCTGGATGAGTCCATGGCAAATGGTGGGGCTCTGTTTCCACCCCTGGGGCAGTCGATTCCAGGTGTACTGGACGCCACTCCAAGTGAAGGCAAACTGTGGCCTGCACTCTGCTGCCAAAGGGATTGAGAAAAATGCATTAGCTATATCAGTTGTGGCATACCACTTGGCTGCCTTCTTTGACTCCAGTTCATATTGAAGTTCCAGCACGGCAGCACTCATGGGCAGTGTGACTTCATTCAGGCCACGACAGTCTACCGTCAGCCTCCGTTCTCCATTGGACTTCCGCACTGGCCATATGGGACTGTTAAAGGGTGAGTGGGTTCTGCCGATCACTCCCTGACCCTCCAGTTGACGAATTAGCTTGTGGATGGGAACCAGGGAGTCTCTGTTGGTGCGGTATTGCCGCCGGTGCACAGTTGTAGTAGCAATTGGCACCTGTTGCTCTTCAACCCTCAGCAACCTCACAACAGAAGGGTCCTCCGTGAGACCGGGCAAACTAGACAATGGTTCAATTTCCTCCGCTTCCAGGGCAGCTATTCCAAAAGCCCACCGGTAGCCTTTTGGATCTTTGAAATACCCTTTCCGGAGGTAGTCTATGCCCAGGATGCACGGAGCCTCCGGCCCAGTCACAATGGGGTGCTTTTCCCACTCATTCCCAGTTAGACTTACTTCAGCCTCCAACAGAGTCAACTGTTGGGATCCCCCCGTCACACCAGAAATAGATATCGGTTCCACCCCTTCATAGTTCGATGGCATTAGGGTACACTGTGCACCAGTGTCCACTAGGGCTTTGTACTCCTGTGGGTTCGATGTGCCAGGCCATCGGATCCACACAGTCTAATACACCCTATTGTCCCTCTATTCCACCTTTCTGGAGGCAGGGTCCCTCTAATCCTGCTCGTCATAGTCCCTACTCACCTCTTGCAAAAAGGACTGAGAAGTCCCTTCAAGAGGATCAGAAGTGCGATCAGGCCTTTCACTTGGTCTGGGGGGCTGCCCGGTGGAAACTGGAGCAGCATCCTTTCTGGAAGAGTCCCTTTTTACAGCTGTCTTGCCTTGTAGCTCATGTACGCGTGCCCGCAGGGTTGAGGTGGCCTTCCCATCCCATTTCCTCATGTCTTCTCCGTGGTCACGCAGGTAAAACCACAGGATACCTTGTGGTGTGTATGCTCTATATCCCCTCTCTGGAGCAGAAAAACACTTACGCCTAACAGCTGAAATGCAGGTCTGTACAGGTGGGGAGTAAGATATATCCTCTTTGAGTTGCCAGACATCCTAAGACAGTTTCTCCACAGCCGAGACGAGGGAGGAAGAAAGCCTCTCTTCATATTGCCGGAGTCGGCCAGCCACTTCGTCCACCATGGGTGCCTCTTCACTCTTCCAGTCAATTAGTGCCAGTGAGTTGGCGTACAATGATGGTGCACTTCGCACAAATTTTCGCCACATGGGTCGGGTACAGTGGACTTCATCGGGGTCTGTGGGCAACTGTGCGTTGTCCGGATCTTAATAAACCATCTCCCGCGCAGCTAATTCCCTCAGATATTGGATACCTCTCTCCATAGTGGTCCACTTGCCTGGCCGACATACGACATCTTCGCTGAAAGGATACCTCTCCCTCACACTTGACAGGAGTCGCCTCCAGAGGCTGAGGGCCTGCGCCTTCTTCCCAGTTGCCTTGTCAATGCCCCCTTCCCTAGAGAGGGATCCCAGCTGCTTGGCCTTCCTGCCCTCCAGTTCCAGGTTACTGGCCCCGTTATCCCAGCAGCGGAGCAGCCAGGTAATCATGTGCTCCCCTGGAAGGCAGCTGAAATCTTTCCGCATATCTCGCAGCTCACTCAGGGACAGGGATCAGGTGATCACTTCTGGTTCTGGCTCTTCTTCTTGTTTTCATGATGGCCCCGGTTCATCATCATCTTTCACTAAGTGAACCGATTTCCTTGTGTATTTCTTTTTGTGTATAGGGGTGACTGATACTGGTATGGGTTGATCTTTTACCTCGGCTACAGTGCCTGTTGCGGGGGCTTGGGCAGCTGCAGTGCCTGTTGCGGGGGCCTGGGCAGCTGCAGTGCCTGTGGGTCTGCTCTCTCCCTCTGGATGGTGCTGTCTACTATCAAGCAGTGTTTGATAGATTGTGGCCAGGGCCCAGCACAGCGCAGTAAGTTGTGTCTCCTTAGAATCCCCACAGCATTTTCCTTTCAAATATTCTACCATTTTATCAGGGTCTTGCAGTTGTTCGGGAGTGAAGCTCCAAACCATTGGGGGTGAGAAGGTCTCTAGATACCCGCCCATACTCTCCCACATGCCATGCCAGCCCTGACCATTCAGCCTTGGGGAAGATCCCTGGGTGGTACTCTTGAAACAATTTTTGCTAACCCTGAACAGGACTTGGAAAGCATGCAGGAGACCTAGCAATAGGAATATACTGGCCTGAACATTCCAAGGGTATTCAAAATTCTCAAAAATTGTTGTAACCAACCAAAAGGGAAAAGGGGAGGTGAAAGAGTGGGAGAAGGTATCCCCCCCTGTCTTCCCCATAGATTGGGTCCAATTATTAATCAATTCTGAAAGATATTGACTGATTTATGGGCCTGACCGAAATGCTACATACACGTACCAGCTCAGACTCATGACTGTCAATGATATCTTATCATAAGTCATTATCACACAATACAACAACATGAGAACACGAACCCCTCTCCCAGAGGTGATAAACAGCACCGCAGGGATTACATAGAGTAAACACGGGTTTACAAACCAGAGCCATGTGACCAAACAGAACATCATTATGACCAGCGACTGTTTCAATAACATTATAAATGCTTATCACAACTTTGTTTTAACACACTTGGGTCAGACTTATCGTTATCACAACCCCTCGAGCCCCACGTTGGGCGCCAAAAAGGACTGACGTGGTTTAACCCCAGCCGGTAGCTAAGTGCCACGCGCCGCTCACTCACTCCTTCCCCGGCGGGATGGGGAGGAGAATGGAAAAACAACGGCAAAGCCTCGTGGGTTGGGACAAGGACAGGTTACTGGGATAGCAAGGGAGAGGGAAACAACAGCAGTACTGATAACAGACATTCACAGACTGCTCAAGGGGTCGGAGCCACCCCGAACCCGCCCCTGCCCCACTAGCCCCCTTTTATGGTGAGCATGATGTCACATGGTATGGAATAGCCACAGGCCAGCTTGGCTCACCTGTCCTGGCTCCTTGGGAAATTAACTCTATCCTTGCCAGAACCAGGACATATTCCTAAATATGTTCTACAACATTTGATTTACAGAAAACAGTGATTTCAATTTGTTTTGCAGAATGTGGATATCCTACCTGATAAGCCTCACTGCTGCACTAGCCTGAAGCAACATCTGTCAACAACCCATAAGTCATACCAAAGTTCAAAGTCCCACCTGCCCAGAATACGATGGACTCTCTGGTAGGAACCGTAAGGCCAGTGTTTAAGTGGACATGGAATGGTGAATGGTGCCCAATGGCTGCTGGGGTCTGGAGGTCAAAGCTTACATTTGCATTGTGAAAGTGATGGACAACTGGGGACAAGGACCTTGCAGCAGGTAGAAGGTGATATCATTGCACTGGACAAATGATACCACAGCTATATCCGTGAACATGATAAAACTGAAATATCCATGCTCCATCAAAATAAACAAATTATACAAATGACCAAACATTTTGATAATGTTGCAAAAGCTGGATGGTGATATTTAAGGGAATAAGTCTAATGTTAATGCTGTTATTTGCTTGATCATGCATCCTATTACTGTACTGCTTGCAACTACTGTGTTGCTTACTACTGCTTAATATGCATAGCAAAATGGCTCTTCAATAGATAGCAGGCATGGCTGTGATCAAGACCAAAGGGTGGAGTGTATTGGGAGCCTTGCAGAAGACATTGTGTTCAAGGAGTTAGTGATCTTGAACAGGCCATGTCTGCTCTATTGGGCCTTGTACTTAGGGCTTGGGAAGCCCATATGTTATTCATATAATCTGTAACTTATAATATCTTTGGGAATGGTAAACTGTATGTGGATCAAGGGGTGGAATGTAGTGATCCTCACCGAGAGATCACTGTACAACGAGTTGCTGATCCACCTAATAGTTAACCTGGGTAGGCCCAGGACTGTGCTGAGCTGCAGAGATTCCTTGGCTGCAGGGTAAAGTTAACCAGCTCATTGTACCAGAGGAGCCTGCAGGCAGCTCCCACTCTGTAGAGCAATTATGCCACGGGCATGACCTGCCTTGCCTTTATCTAAAGGTGCAGCAAGAAGTTGTCATGTGAACATCCTTTAGGTACAGACTTGTTTTCTTGTAAGGCAATTATATAATAGCTCAAATGATCAAAAAGGACAGCTTCCCTCCACAGACATGACGTGCAGAAAGCAGACTCCACAACTTGTAAAGTAGGTATGTTTATTCAGCGCTGGGCAGCACCGGGAGTGACCCCACCACAATCGTGCGCCCGGTGCGGCAGCTCGCCCTGAATTTATACGTCATTGTAATTACATATTCACGAGGTTTCACAATACGCCTATACATATGCATGACTTATCCCCGCTGAACTCCTCCTTCCGGTGCTTGCGCAGTACTTCTTGGTGGTCGCGGGCTGGGGTCTCGAGGATGAAGTGAACTTCTGACCCTGCCTTCTGCGCAGGCTCAGTTACCTCTTGGCTCAGGTCCAAACTGCAGAGTTGGTTTCAGCCGGTTTCCTAAGGATGTTTCCTTTGTCTATCAAGGACTATCCTTAGCAAGCAATTTACCCTTGTTTACTTGCTCCCTTTTGTATTATACAATTGCAAGCTAGCCAGTAGAAACGAAATTCACAGTTCCCAGTTCCCCATCTCAGACAGGATCTGCACAGTGTACCGTGTGAAAAAAAGTCCATCTAAAGTCCATCTGATGCTGCATGAATGCGACGTACCCAACATTTGAAGGAACGTAAGATTTACTTGCTATCTATATTCCTCTTCTTATTCTGTCTTGTCAAAACAGCTATTTTATTAAGCCATTTGTTGTCGAGCCTTTCTTACTGAGATCCAGAAAGAATCCTACACCATTTCTCACCTCACCCCTTGCCCCCAGCTGTGGTACAGAACAACATCTTTATGACAGAATTTTAGTAGATATATTTAACCTGGAACATTACTTCACCAGTAGAGAGTAAACACTTTCACAGCAGAAATGCCACTGATCCTAGAGAAGCTCCCCCTTAAAACTATGTTTACATTTAGAAAACTAGGATCACAGAAATTACATCCATATTCAGCATATTTTTTTCACAATTTGTGTTCTAATGTGCAATACTGATAATTCCTAGAATTTCAATTTATATTTCAGAGCAGTTTTAGAAAGAGTAACCTGGATTGATTGGCATTCAATTGAATCAAGTGGATAAGAAAGTAGTATTGAAATATACAATTAAAAGCATACACAGAAGAGCATGTCTCATAGCCAGCTAATGATTAATTTTAGACTGAAGTTTACTGTTCAAGAGGGAATGGTTAATAATGGTGAGATACAGAGTGGACAGTGAACTATAAAGTGGGTGTAAAATTGGCTCGACTACCAGGCTCAAAGACCTGTGATCAGCAGTACAAAGCCCAAATGGTTGGTAGGTAATGGTGCTGTCCCTCAGGGTGAATGTAGGCGCTGATACTATTTAACATCTTTATTAATGATCTGGATTATGGGATGTGGTGTACACTCAGCAAATAAACTGATACCAAATGGGGAGGGGACAAGTGGCGAATTCAATAGAAGGCAGAAATAATATTAAGAGGGAACTCAACAGGCTGGGAAAATGGTCTGACAGGAACCTCGGAATCACAGGATAATTTAGGTTGGAAGGGAGTTTGAGAGGTCATCTAGTCAACCACCCTGCTCTAATTAGATCAGGTTGCTCAGGGTTATGTCAAGTCATTTGAATACCTCAAAGGATAGAAATCCCACAACCTCTCCAGGCAATCTGTTCCAATATTTCATAGAATCATAGAATGGTTTGGGTTGGAAGGGACCTCAAAGATAGGATAGGATAGGATAGGATAGGATAGAATAGAACAGAACAGAACAGAACAGAATAGAATAATTTCAGTCGGAAGGGACCTACAACAATCATATAGTCCAACTGCCTAGACCAATTCAGGGCTGACTAAAAGTTAGAGCATCTTATAAAGGGCATTGTTCCAATGCCTCTTAAACACTGAACGGCTTGGGACATCAACCACCGCCCTAGGAAGCCTGTTCCAGTGTTTGACCACCCTCTCAGTAAAGAAATGCTTCCTAATGTCCAGTCTTCCTAATATCTAATCTAAACATACCCTATTTTAGTTTAAAACTGTTACCCCTTATCCTATCTCTACACTCCCTGATAAAGAGTCCATCCCATCTTTCCTGTAGGCCCCTTTTAAGTACTGGAAGGTCACAATAAGGTCTCCCTGGAGCCTTCTTTTCTCTAGGCTAAACAATCCCACATCTCTCAGCCTTTCTTCATAGGGGAGGTGCTCCAGGCCCCCGATCATCTTCGTGACTGTATTGGGTTTGCGTGGCAAGGTTTTGGTAGTGGGGGGGGCTACAGGGGTGGCTTCTGCGAGAAGCTGCTAGAAGCTTCCCCTGTGTCTGATAGAGCCAATGCCAGCCAGCTCCAAGACGGACCCACTGCTGGCCAAGGCCAAGCCAATCAGCAACAGTGGTAGCGCCTCTGTGATAACATATTTAAAAAGGGGAAAAAAAACAACCTAGGGAGAGCTTTTGCAGCCAGAGCAAGGAGTGAGAAGATGTGAGAAACTCTGCAGACACCAAGGTCAGTGCAGAAGGAGGGGGAGGAGGTGCCAGAGCAGAGATCCCCCTGCAGCCTGTGGTGAAGACCATGGTGAAGCAGGCTGTCCCCCTGCAGCCCATGGAGGAAGGATGAGGGGGTGTAGAGATTCCACCTGCAGCCCCTGAAGGACCCAACACCAGAGCAGGTGGAGGCACCTGAAGGAGGCCGTGACCCCGTGGGAAGCCCGTGTTGGAGCAAGCTCCTGGCAAGACCTGTGGATCCGTGGAGAGAGGAGCCCACGTCAGAGCAGGTTTGCTGACAGGACTTGTGACCCCGTGGGGGACCCACGCTGGAGCAGACTGTTTCTGAAGGTCTGCACCCCATGGGAGAGACCCACACTGGAGCAGTTCATGAAGGACTGTCTCCCGTGAGAGGGACCCCACACTGGATCAGGGGAAGAGTATGAGGAGTCCTCCCCCTGAGGATGAAGAAGCAGCAGAAACACTGCGTGATGAACTGACCGTAACCCCCACTCCCTGTCCCCCTGTGCCGGTGAGGGGGGAGGAGGTTGAAGCCGGGAGTGAAGTTGAGCCCGGGAAGATGGGAGGGGTGGGGGGAGGTGTTTTAAGATTTGGTTTTATTTCTCATTCCTCTACTCTGTTTGGCTTGGTAATAAATTAGATGAATTTTTCTCTAAGTTCAGTCTGTTTTGCTCGTGACGATAATTAGTGAGTGATCTCTCCCTGTCCTTATCTAGAACCACAAGCCTTTTGTTATACTTTTTCTCCCCTGTCTAGTGAATGAGGGGGAGTGATAGAGCAGCTATGGTGGGCACCTGGCCTCCAGCCAGGGTCAACCCACCACAGTCCTTTTTGGTGGCTGAACAGGGACATGAGAAATTCAAGATACGGACAGTAATTGGAAGAGGTAATGAGCAAAACATGGACTGAACATACTTCGAGAGTGAAATAATTGTAGTGAAGGTGTCACCGAAATCCGGGAATAAACCTCGTAACACCAATGTAGTGTTAAAAGGCAGGCATTCTTTATTGCAGCGCTGGATGCACGGGGGATAGCTCCAGCCAACGTGCATGCCAGGTGATCACCAACACACAGGTTATATAGGATCAAAACATACATATTCATCATTTTTCTCAGAAAAGGCAGTCCTATGATAATCATTTCTTAGAATCCATTTCCATATTCTCCTCCCCGTCACGCATGCTCAGTGATTTGAGTCAGTGGTCCTCAAGGGTCTCTGGTGGTCGTCAGTGGTCTTGCACCCGTGTCCGCTGGGTGACCCTCTTCTTGCAGGCATGTGCAGTATCCTTGTTGTAGGTGCACCTGTCCATAGCAACTTACTTCATAAGATTAATATCTCCAAACCTATTGTTCAGTTTGGTAGGGACTGTACATGGAACAGAGCAGCATTGTACCTTGCCATGGTCAGTTAGCTTCATTACCTATTACCTTGGTTACAAACTAATTATCTCAACCTGATTCTATAGTTTCTGTTTCACGGCCCCTATCCCACGGTTACAAAGGGATGAGGGGTGGATTGTGTGTGTAAATTTTCCATTTTTGTTTAGTCTTGTGATGATGTTATTTTGATATTGGTGTGAGGAATTCTTTTTTTTTTCCATTTTCCTATTGATGCAATTTGGTGTTTGTGTGTGGTGAATGTGTATTTTAATGATAATTCTTAAATATGTGATTCACAGAGGCGAGGGGCGGAAGGGCTACATTTGAAGGCCCTCCTCTGGACTCGCTCCAACAGGTCCATGTCTTTCTTGTACTGGGGACCCCAGAATGGGATGCAGTACTCTGGGTGGGGGTCTCTCAAGAGCAAAATAGAGAGGGAGAATCACCTTCCTTGACCTGTTGGCCACACTTCTTTTGATGCAACCCAGGATGCCATTTGCTTTCTGGGCTGCAAGAGCACGTTGCATTCGATTTTTCATCCACCAATATCCCCAAGACCTTCCTTGGGTTGGAAGGAACCTCAAAGATCATCTAGTTCCAACCCCCCTGTCATGGGCAGGGACACCTTCCACTAGAACAGGTTGCCCAAAACCCCATCCAACCTGACTTTGAACACTTCCAGGGAGGGGGCCTCCAAAACTTCTCTGGGAAGCTGTCCTGGTTCTGGCAAGGATAGAGTTAATTCCACAAGGAGCCAGGACAGGTGAGCCAAGCTGGCCGGGGGCTATTCCATACCATGTGACATCATGCGGCTCATAAGGTAAATCGTTCTCTGTTATCACCCATTGTGAATATCTGTTATCAGTACTGTTGTTGATTGTTTTCCCTCTCCCTTGCTGTCCCAGTAAACTGCCCTTATCCCAACCCTCGAGGCTTTGCCGTTGTTTTACCTTTCTCCTCCCCATCCCGCCGGGGAAGGAGTGAGTGAGCGGCGCGTGGCACTTAGCTACCGGCTGGGGCTAAACCACGTCAGTCCTTTTTGGCGCCCAACGTGGGGCTCGAGGGGTTGTGATAACGATAAGTCTGACCCAAGTGTGTTAAAACAAAGTTGTGATAAGCATTTATAATGTTATTGAAACAGTCGCTGGTCATAATGATGTTCTGTTTGGTCACATGGCTCTGGTTTGTAAACCCGTGTTTACTCTATGTAATCCCTGCGGTGCTGTTTATCACCTCTGGGAGAGGGGTTCGTGTTCTCATGTTGTTGTATTGTGTGATAATGACTTATGATAAGATATCATTGACAGTCATGAGTCTGAGCTGGTACGTGTATGTAGCATTTCGGTCAGGCCCATAAATCAGTCAATATCTTTCAGAATTGATTAATAATTGGACCCAATCTATGGGGAAGACAGGGGGGGATACCTTCTCCCACTCTTTCACCTCCCCTTTTCCCTTTTGGTTGGTTACAACAATTTTTGAGAATTTTGAATACCCTTGGAATGTTCAGGCCAGTATATTCCTATTGCTAGGTCTCCTGCATGCTTTCCAAGTCCTGTTCAGGGTTAGCAAAAATTGTTTCAAGAGTACCACCCAGGGATCTTCCCCAAGGCTGAATGGTCAGGGCTGGCATGGCATGTGGGAGAGTATGGGCGGGTATCTAGAGACCTTCTCACCCCCAATGGTTTGGAGCTTCACTCCCGAACAACTGCAAGACCCTGATAAAATGGTAGAATATTTGAAAGGAAAATGCTGTGGGGATTCTAAGGAGACACAACTTACTGCGCTGTGCTGGGCCCTGGCCACAATCTATCAAACACTGCTTGATAGTAGACAGCACCATCCAGAGGGAGAGAGCAGACCCACAGGCACTGCAGCTGCCCAGGCCCCCGCAACAGGCACTGCAGCTGCCCAAGCCCCCGCAACAGGCACTGTAGCCGAGGTAAAAGATCAACCCATACCAGTATCAGTCACCCCTATACACAAAAAGAAATACACAAGGAAATCGGTTCGCTTAGTGAAAGATGATGATGAACCGGGGCCATCATGAAAACAAGAAGAAGAGCCAGAACCAGAAGTGATCACCTGATCCCTGTCCCTGAGTGAGCTGCGAGATATGCGGAAAGATTTCAGCTGCCTTCCAGGGGAGCACATGATTACCTGGCTGCTCCGCTGCTGGGATAACGGGGCCAGTAACCTGGAACTGGAGGGCAGGAAGGCCAAGCAGCTGGGATCCCTCTCTAGGGAAGGGGGCATTGACAAGGCAACTGGGAAGAAGGCGCAGGCCCTCAGCCTCTGGAGGCGACTCCTGTCAAGTGTGAGGGAGAGGTATCCTTTCAGCGAAGATGTCGTATGTCGGCCAGGCAAGTGGACCACTATGGAGAGAGGTATCCAATATCTGAGGGAATTAGCTGCGCGGGAGATGGTTTATTAAGATCCGGACAACGCACAGTTGCCCACAGACCCCGATGAAGTCCACTGTACCCGACCCATGTGGCGAAAATTTGTGCGAAGTGCACCATCATTGTACGCCAACTCACTGGCACTAATTGACTGGAAGAGTGAAGAGGCACCCATGGTGGACGAAGTGGCTGGCCGACTCCGGCAGTATGAAGAGAGGCTTTCTTCCTCCCTCGTCTCGGCTGTGGAGAAACTGTCTTAGGATGTCTGGCAACTCAAAGAGGATATATCTTACTCCCCACCTGTACAGACCTGCATTTCAGCTGTTAGGCGTAAGCGTTTTTCTGCTCCGGAGAGGGGATATAGAGCATACACACCACAAGGTATCCTGTAGTTTTACCTGCGTGACCACGGAGAAGACATGAGGAAATGGGATGGGAAGGCCACCTCAACCCTGCGGGCACGCGTACATGAGCTACAAGGCAAGACAGCTGTAAAAAGGGACTCTTCCAGAAAGGATGCTGCTCCAGTTTCCACCGGGCAGCCCCCCAGACCAAGTGAAAGGCCTGATCGCACTTCTGATCCTCTTGAAGGGACTTCTCAGTCCTTTTTGCAAGAGGTGAGTAGGGACTATGACGAGCAGGATTAGAGGGACCCTGCCTCCAGAAAGGTGGAATAGAGGGACAATAGGGTGTATTAGACTGTGTGGATCCGATGGCCTGGCACATCGAACCCACAGGAGTACAAAGCCCTAGTGGACACTGGTGCACAGTGTACCCTAATGCCATCGAACTATGAAGGGGTGGAACCGATATCTATTTCTGGTGTGACGGGGGGATCCCAACAGTTGACTCTGTTGGAGGCTGAAGTAAGTCTAACTGGGAATGAGTGGGAAAAGCACCCCATTGTGACTGGGCCGGAGGCTCCGTGCATCCTGGGCATAGACTACCTCCGGAAAGGGTATTTCAAAGATCCAAAAGGCTACCGGTGGGCTTTTGGAATAGCTGCCCTGGAAGCGGAGGAAATTGAACCATTGTCTAGTTTGCCCGGTCTCACGGAGGACCCTTCTGTTGTGAGGTTGCTGAGGGTTGAAGAGCAACAGGTGCCAATTGCTACTACAACTGTGCACCGGCGGCAATACCGCACCAACAGAGACTCCCTGGTTCCCATCCACAAGCTAATTCGTCAACTGGAGGGTCAGGGAGTGATCGGCAGAACCCACTCACCCTTTAACAGTCCCATATGGCCAGTGCGGAAGTCCAATGGAGAACGGAGGCTGACGGTAGACTGTCGTGGCCTGAATGAAGTCACACTGCCCATGAGTGCTGCCGTGCTGGAACTTCAATATGAACTGGAGTCAAAGAAGGCAGCCAAGTGGTATGCCACAACTGATATAGCTAATGCATTTTTCTCAATCCCTTTGGCAGCAGAGTGCAGGCCACAGTTTGCCTTCACTTGGAGGGGCGTCCAGTACACCTGGAATCGACTGCCCCAGGGGTGGAAACAGAGCCCCACCATTTGCCATGGACTCATCCAGACTGCACTGGAACAGGGTGAAGCCCCAGAGCACCTGCAATACATTGATGACATCATTGTATGGGGCAACTCAGCAGAGGAAGTTTCTGAGAAAGGGAAGAAAATAATCCAAATCCTGCTGCAGGCTGGCTTTGCCATAAAACCAGCTAAGGTGAAGGGGCCTGCGCGGGAAATCCGAATTTTAGGAATAAGGTGGCATGATGGGCGGCGTCAGATCCCTATGGATATTATCAACAAAATAGCAGCCATGTCCCCACCAACCAAGAAAAAGGAGACACAGGCCTTATTAGGTGTTGTGGGTTTCTGGAGAATGCACATTCCGAATTACAGTTTGATAGTAAGCCCTCTCTACCATGTAACCCGGAAGAAGAATGATTTCAAATGGGGCCCTGAGCAACGACAAGCTTTTAAACAAATTAAACAAGAAATAGTTCATGCCGTAGCTCTTGGGCCAGTCCGGGCAGGACCAGATGTAAAAAATGTGCTGTACACCGCAGCTGGGGAGAATGGCCCTACCTGGAGCCTCTGGCAGAAAGCACCAGGGGAGACTCGAGGTCGACCCCTGGGGTTTTGGAGTCGGGGATACAGAGGATCCGAGGCCCGCTACACTCCAACGGAAAAGGAGATATTGGCAGCCTACGAAGGGGTTCGAGCTGCTTCAGAGGTGATTGGCACTGAAGCACAGCTCCTCTTGGCACCCCGACTGCCAGTGCTGGGCTGGATGTTCAAAGAGAGGGCTCCTTCTACACATCATGCAACCGATGCTACGTGGAGTAAGTGGGTTGCACTGATCACACAACGGGCTCGAACAGGAAGCCCCAGTCGTCCAGGAATTCTGGAAGTGATCACAGACTGGCCAGAAGGCAAAGATTTCGGAATGTCGCCAGAGGAGGAGGTGACACGTGCTGAAGAAGCCCCACCGTAGAATAAATTGCCAGAGAATGAGAAGCAATATACTCTGTTCACTGATGGGTCCTGTCGCATCGTGGGAAAGCATCGAAGGTGGAAGGCCGCTGTATGGAGTCCTACACGGCGAGTCACAGAAGCTGCTGAAGGAGAAGGCGAATTGAGCCAGTTTGCAGAGGTGAAAGCCATCCAGCTGGCTTTAGATATTGCTGAAAGAGAAAAGTGGCCAACGCTGTACCTCTGTACTGATTCATGGATGGTGGCCAATGCCCTGTGGGGGTGGTTACAGCAATGGAAGCAGAGCAACTGGCAGCGCAGAGGCAAACCCATCTGGGCTGCCCCATTGTGGCAAGACGTTGCTGCCCGGTGAGAAAAGCTGGTTGTAAAAGTGCGTCATGTAGGTGCCCATATACCCAAGAGTCGGGCTACTGAGGAACATCATAACAACCAGCAGGTGGATCAGGCTGCTCAGATTCAAGTGGCTCAGGTGGGTTTGGACTGGCAGCATAAGGGTGAATTATTTATAGCTCGGTGGGCCCATGGCACCTCAGGTCATCAAGGAAGAGGTGCGACATATAGATGGGCCCGTGATCGAGGGGCGGAATTAACCATGGACACCATCTCACAGGTCATCCATCAATGTGAAACGTGCGCCACAATCAAGCAAGCCAAGCGGGTAAAGCCTCTGTGGTATGGAGGCCGATGGTTGAAATATAAATATGGGGAAGCATGGCAAATCGACTACATCACGCTCCCACAAACCCGCCAAGGCAAGCGTTATGTTCTTACAATGGTGGAAGCAACCACTGGGTGGCTGGAAACATATCCTGTGCCCCATGCCACTGCCCGGAACACTATCCTTGGCCTTGAAAAGCAAGTCCTGTGGCGACATGGCACCCCAGAGAGAATTGAGTCAGACAATGGGACTCATTTTTGGAACAACCTCATAGACACCTGGGCCAAAGAGCATGGCATTGAGTGGGTGTATCACATCCCCTACCATGCACCAGCCTCTGGGAAAATCGAAAGGTACAATGGACCTGCTAAAAACTACACTGAGAGGAATGGGTGGTGGGACCCTGAAACACTGGGACACACATTTAGCAAAGGCCACCTGGTTAGTTAACGCTAGGGGATCTGCCAATCGAGCTGGCCCTGCCCAGTCAAAACTTCCACACCCAGCAGAAGGGGATAAAGTTCCTGTAGTGCACATGAAAAATATGTTGGGTAAAACAGTTTGGCTTATCCCTGCTTCAGGCAAAGGCAAGCCCATCTGCGGGATTGCTTTTGCTCAGGGACCAGGGTGCACTTGGTGGGTGATGAGAAAAGATGGGGAAGTCCGGTGTGTACCCCAAGGGGATTTGATTTTGGGTGAAAATAGCCAATAAATTAAATTGCATGATGTTAATAGCGATATACTGTATCAATGGTATGACCATAAGAATCATCCAAAACTAATGAAGGATGGACTTTGAAACTGAACAAAGTGCCACGATGATGGAACTAGAACTGACTTCAACTGGTGCCCAGAAACTTTATCGAAAAATCACATCTTTGGCATCCAGACTGTGAGCATGGAACACACCAGATACACCGGCTGTGAAAACTCTGGATGCAGCGTGCAACAATCCAGCAGCACGCACCATTGCTCCTGCTCTGAGAGACTGTAATGGCAGATGGAACCCAAAGCCATGGACTAAATGAACTCGACAGACATTTTAGAGCGATAGCCCATAGAGTAAGGCAATGAGATCTGTAAAATAATCTGGGCATGACGTAGATGGTATGGAATAAGGGGTGGATAATGTCCTGGTTCTGGCAAGGATAGAGTTAATTTCCCAAGGAGCCAGGACAGGTGAGCCAAGCTGGCCGGGGGCTATTCCATACCATGTGACGTCATGCTCACCATAAAAGGGGGGCAGTGGGGCAGGGGCGGGCTCGGCGTGGCTCCAGGATGGGTCGAGCGTCCAGTCGGTATGTCGTCGGATCGGTAAATCATTCTCTGTTATCACCCATTGTGAATGTCTGTTATCAGCACTGTCGTTGATTGTTTTCCCTCTCCCTTGCTGTCCCAGTAAACTGCCCTTGTCCCAATCCACAAGGCTTTGCCCTTGTTTTTCCGTTCTCCTCGCCATCCCGCCGGGGGAGGGGTGAGCGAGCGGCGCGTGGCATTAGCTGCCGGCTGGGGCTAAACCACGTCAACCACCCAATGAAACCGTTGCATGGGTCCATCATTATTAATCACAGGAACCGAAAAGGCAAAATGAACACAATCTTCAGGATGTAAATGAATGGTAAAATGCAATCTTTTAATTCAATAACCTTCAAATGCCAATTGTCCGGAATCATAGTGGGATTAGTAGTTCCTGGTTGCAAGGCCCCCATAGGTGCCATCACTGCATTAATAGCTCGGAGGTCCTGCAACAATCTCCATTTGCCAGATTTTTTAGGAATAACAAATATAGGAGTATTCCGAGGGCTCGTGGAGGGAACAATATGGCCTAATTGTAGCTGCTCTTGCACCAATTCATGAGCCCTTTCTAGCTGCTCACCTTTCAAAGGCCACTGATCTACCCATACTGGCTTATCTGTTAACCAAGTCAGTTTGAATCGCGGCTAAATGTCAGTGGCCCGTGTTAAAAATGTGTCATTATTGTCATGTTCCATTGTTGCAAGAGATCGCGACCTCATAAAGTACATGGCACAGTTAAAACATATGGTTTTAAAACCGCTTGTTTGTTTTCAGGACCTTCCACGGACAAGGAATGCATACTCTGCCAAGGTATTTGTGTCCCTCCAGTTCCAGTAACAGCAGCAAATGCCTGTACTTCTTCTGTGTCCAAAAAATGCGAGGCAGACCTGTACTACCAAACCCAGAGGACCCCCTTTTGCCAACATGGGCGGAAATTTTAGTTTGAATTTGAGTGTTGGGCAGCAAAAGCAATTGTGCAATTCGCTCTCCAATAGGTATAGTACAAGGTGGCGCAGGGGTCCAAACCATAATTCTTATTTCCCCAGTATAATCGGAATCTATGACCCCAGGCAAAACAAATAAACCTGCTCTGGAAGTGGAGGAACGACCGAGCAATAAGGCACATAGACCCTTAAGCAAAGGTCCATACACTCCTGTCGGCACTAGATGTACTGACTGATCTCGAATTACTGTGGATTGACTGGTGGCCAGGTCCAACCCGGCGCTGCCTGCTGTGGCTGGTCTGAGAGACTCGACTGTAGTGGGTTGCCAGCGTTCATCTCGCTTATTTGTGCCGGCCATGTCAAGGACTGTGCTGGCAGGGGCGGGGGCTGGGTCCTGTTGTGTAGTCTCGGGGCACCAGAACTCGCGCCCCTCCTCCTGTTTCCCGAGGTATTCTCAGGGAGCTGATTGCCCTGTTTGTCAAACTTAGAATGACATTGATTACCCCAACGGTATCCCTTTTGACAACGAGGGCATAATTGAGCAAGTTCTCTTCCCTGCCCTCCTTGTCCTTGTCCTCCTCTTCTCGCTTTCGGACAATCTTTCTTCACATGCCCTTCCTGACCACAGGAGAAACATTTAGTAGCAGCTCGTGCAACTACCAACTGTTGAGCTAAGGCAGTGGCTAGCATATCTGCCTTATGTTGCTCAGAGCCCACGTTTTGGCATGCTCTAATAAGATCATTCAAAGTTTTTGCGTGATTACGAATAGGATCAATGGCTCGCCTGCAGTCTGTGTTTGCATTCTCAATAGCGAGCTGAAACAATAACAATTCTGCTGCTTCAGAAGACTCTGTCTGTCTTTGTATAGCAGTTTGTAAATGATCCAAAAATTGCACATATGGCTCCTGAGGTCCCTGAAGAATGGAAGCAAATGACGACTCTCGCTTGCCGAAATCCGGCACCCGTCGGAGTGCCCTCAAGGCTAACCCTGTGGCTTGGGCAAGAACATTCCGCGATAGTCCAGCTTGTGCTATCCCGGTAGCATAATGCCCTTCTCCCATTAATTTGTCAAGACCAATAGCAGTTCCTGCCGTTAAATTGTTCATCACCTGAACTTGCACCAGCTCACGGTATTCCGAAAACCACACAGAGTACTGTGCTGCAGACAACACAAGACGTAGGATGGATTTCCAATCTAAGGGTGTCAGTACGTAAGATTCTCTATAACCTGTAACAAGTTCATTGTGAATGATGCCTGCAAACCATATTCCTTTATCGATTTGCGCACCTCCTTTATCACATCATATGGTAAATGAACGTATTCAGGGGGTCTATTCGGTTGATACAGCACAGGCATGGCTTGAAGAAGCGATATGTCCCCTCTTTTTAGTGCCTCTGTCTGGCACTCGTCAAGTAGTCCACCCGAGATTTTAGACTGAACAGTTCCTTGTAATGGGTAACTCGGGAGGGGGGCGGGGGTGCAGAAGGGGGCGGGCGCGCGCCGAGTGGAGGGGGTGGGGGGTGGGCATCAGGGATATCTGTGAGAGAGTCTTTTGTCTCTGTTGTTGCAAAATCTCTTCTGCCATGGGGGCAGAAGCAGCCATCGCTTTTACAGGAGTAAGCGGAGGATATAAATCCGGCTCTCGTTCGGGATCAACGGGACCTGGATCAAAAGGATCCCCAGGGTGTGCTCCGCCCTCCGACAGCGGAGGTTCAGTCACCACCTCAGCATAGTCTGACTCCAACTCAGGATCCATTAATTCAAATGAACGAGATTCTTTTTTCGTATTTGTCTCAGCGGGTGGTAATACAGAGTCATTCACTTTCTGCAATACTGTTCAGCATGTAGCAGAGTCCTGAGAACAGCATAAACCACACGCCAAGTAATCAATATACCATCGGGGAGCTCCAACTGCAAAAGCTGCTTAGTTTGCAGCTCCTCTCCAACCTTCTGCCATTGAGTGAGATCATATGAGCCTTTAACAGGGAACCACGGACAATAGTCCCGAATCCATACAAGCAACCTCACCAAATGCAGCGGAGCGACCTTAAAGCCTAGTTCTCGTAAAATACGTTGTAAATTCTCTGTATGCAACTTCTGTTCTCGAGTTGCTGACTGGCCCATAATAAAAGAGAAAGAAAAGACAGTCTAAAAAACTTCCCCGCAGCTGCTCACCTGTTTCGTCCAGCGACCGGTGATGAATATGAGCGCTCGATGCAGTGCAATTTGCTCCGTCCAGCTACGCAGGGGTACACCACCGGTAATTTTCCGCACTGCTTTTCCTTCTTCTCTTTTCCAAGTCCTTCTTCTATTTTTCAAGTCCCAATTCGGGCGCCATTTGTGGTGTGTGATAGGCACAGACTCCGTAGGGTGCAAGTACAGAATCAACTTTATTACAGAATTTTCTGATTATATAGTATTTCTTGTTAAAAGGGGAGGCTCTTTTATTCCCCAATCATCACCCGATTCGTGTTCACCGCAAGATCTGTTATTCTGTTTTTCTCTTGCACCTGGCGGGCGCCTGGCTGTCTGTTCTCAGCTCCTTATCTCCTGGATTCGGCCAGTCACATGTTATTTACGAGCTACTGAAGAATGCAAGGTCTGTTTTGTGCATATCTTTTCTTTGAACCGCTGTTTTTCGCTGCTTTAGTGCACAGGTGGAAATCGCACATTTCCCACGCTGTCTTTATTCACTAAAGCGTTGTTCTCCACAAGCAACCTCACAACAGAAGGGTCCTCCGAGAGACGGGGCAGGCTAGACAATGGTTCAATTTCCTCCGCTTCCAAAACAGCTATTCCAAAAGCCCACCAGTACCCTTTTGGGTCCTTGAAATACCCTCTCCAGAGGTAGTCTATGCCCAGGATGCACGGAGCCTCTGGGCCAGTCACAATGGGGTGCTTTTCCCACTCATTCCCAGTTAGACTGACTTCAGCCTCCAGCAGAGTCAACTGTTGGGATCCCCCTGTCACTCCAGAAATACAGATGGGTTCCACCCCTTCATAGCTCGATGGCATTAGGGTACACTGTGCACCAGTGTCCACCAGGGCCTTGTACTCTTGTGGGTCCGATGTGCCAGGCCATCGGATCCACGCAGTCCAATAAACCCTATTGTCCCTCTCCTCCACCTGGCTGGAGGCAGGGCCCCTCTAATCCCGGTCATCATATTCGCTATTCACTTCTTGCAAAAATGACTTAGAGGTCCCTTCAAGAGGATCATAAGTGCGATCGGGCCTTTCACTTGGCCTGGGGGGCTGCCCGGTGGTAACTGGAGCGTCATTTTTCCTGGAAGAATCTCTTTTTACGACTGTCTTGTCTTGCAGCTCACGTACTCGTGCCCGTAGTGTTGAGGTAGGCTTCCTATCCCTTTTCCTCATGCCTTCCTGGACCTCCCAGGACAGTTTCTCCACAGCCGAGACAAGGGAGGAAGAAAGGCTCTCTTCATATTGCTGGAGTCGGCCAGCCACTTCATCCACTGTGGGTGCCTCTTCACTTTCCCAGTCCATTGCTGCTAATAAGTTGGCATACGATAATGGTGCGCTCTGTACAAATTTTCGCCACATGGGTCGGGTACATTGGACTTCATCGGGGTCTGTGGGCAACTGCGCATTGTCTGGATCAAAATAAACCATCTCCCGCACAGCTAATTCCTTCAGGTACTGGATACCTCGCTCCATGGTGGTCCACTTGCCTGGCCGACATGCGACATCTTCGCTGAAAGGATACCTCTCCCTCACACTTGACAGGAGTCGCCTCCAGAGGCTGAGGGCCTGCGCCTTTTTCCCGATCGCCTTGTCAATGCCCCCTTCCCTAGAGAGGGATCCCAGCTGCTTGGCCTCCCTGCCCTCCAGTTCCAGGCTACTGGCCCTGTTATCCCAGCAGCAGAGCAGCCGGGTAATGATGTGCTCCCCTGGAAGGCGGCTGAAATCTTTCCGCATATCTCGCAGGTCACTCAGGGACAGGGATCAGGTGATCACTTCTGGTTCTGGCTCTTCTTCCTGTTCTCGTGATGGTCCCGGTTCACCATCATCTCTCACTAAATGAACCGATTTCCTTGTGTATTTCTTTTTGTGTATAGGGGTGACTGATACTGGTACGAGTTGATCTTTTGGCTCGACTACAGTGCCTGTTGCGGGGGCTTGGGTATCCGCAGTGCCTGGGGGTCTGTTCTCTCTCTCTCCTCCCTGATGGTGCTGTCTACTATCAAGCAGTGTTTGATAGAGCGTGGCCAGGGCCCAGCACAGTGCGGTAAGTTGTGTCTCCTTGGAATACCCACAGCGTTTTTCTTTCAAATATTCTACCACTTTATCAGGGTCTTGCAGTTGTTCGGGAGTGAAGCTCCAAACCATTGGGGGTGAGAAGGTCTCTAGATACCCACCCATACTCTCCCACATGCCATGCCAGCCCTGACCATTCAGCCTTGGGGAAGATCCCTGGGTGGTACTCTTAAAACAATTTTTGCTAACCCTGAACAGGACTTGGAAAACATTCAGGAGACCTAGCAATAGGAATCTACTGGCCTGAACATTCCAAGGGTATTCAAAATTCTCAAACCAACCAAAAGGGAAAAGGGGAGGTGAAAGAGTGGGAGAAGGTATCCCCCCCCGTCTTCCCCATAGATTGGGTCCAATTATTAATCAATTCTGAGAGATGTTGACCAAGGTACGGGCATGACAGAAATGCTACGTACAAGTACCAGCTTAGACTCATGACCATCGATGATATCTTATCATAAGTAGTTATCACACAGTACAGCAATATGAGAGCAGGAACCCCTCTCCCAGAGGTGATAAAGAGCGCCACAGGGATTACATAGAGTAAACACGGGTTTACAAACCAGAGCCATGTGACCAAACAGAACATCATTATGACCAGCGACTGTTTCAATAACATTATAAATGCTTATAACAACTTTGTTTTAACACACTTGGGTCAGACTTGTCGTTATCACAACCCTTCGTGCCCCACGTTGGGCGCCAAAAAGGACTGACGTGGTTTAGCCCCAGCCGGCAGCTGAGCGCCACGCACTGCTCGCTCACCCCTCCCCCGGCGGGACGGGAAGGAGAATGGGAAAAACAAAGGCAAAGCCTCGTGGGTTGGGATAAGGACAGTTTACTGGGACAGCGAGGGAGAGGGAAACAACAACAACAGTACTGATAACAGACATTCACAATGGGTGACAACAGAAAGCAATTTACCAATCCCACCAACCAACCCAACGCTCAGACCATCCCAGAGCCACGCCGAGCCCGCCCCTCCCCGACTAGCCCCCTTTTATGGTGAGCATGACGTCACATGGTATGGAATAGCCTCCTGGGTAGCTTGGCTCACCTGTCCTGGCGCCTTGTGAAAATTAACTCTATCCTAGCCAGAACCACGACACTCACTTATCAGCTGTGTCAGGAAGTTATCTTCCACACACTCCAGGAACCGCCTAGACTGTTTCCTCTCTGCTGTGTTGTATTTCCAGCAGACATCTGGTAAGTTGAAGTCCCCCATGAGAACAAGGGCTAGTGATTGTGAGACTTCTGCCAGCCGCTTGCAGAATGCTTCATCTACCTCTTCATCCTCGTTGGGTGGTCTATAACAGACTCCCACCATGATATCTGCCTTGTTGGCCTTCCCCCTCATCCTTACCCATAAGCACTCGACCTTATGACAATCGTTAAGCTCTATACAATCAAAACACCCGCTGACATACAGAGCCACCCCACTGCCTCTCCTTCCTTGCCTATCCCTTCTGAAGAGCTTATAGCTGTCCATTGCAGCACTCCAGTAATGAGAGTTTCTATGTTGGTGACTATGTCATAGCTATCCTGCTGCACAATGGCTTCCAGTTCCTCCTGTTTGTTGCCCATGCTGCGCGCATTGGTGTAGTTTAAAGCCCTCTCAATGAGCCCCGTCAACTCATGAGCGAGAATCCTTTTCCCCCTTTGAGATAGCTGAACTCCATCAGTCGCCAGCAGGCCCGGTGCCGTGTAAACCTCCCCATGATTAAAAAACCCAAAATTCCACCAATGGCACCAGCCTCTGAGCCACATGTTAATCAGGTGAGTTTTCCTGTTCCTTTCAGTATTCTTCCCTGCCACTGATGGGATTGAGGAAAACACTACCTGTGCTCCTGATCCTTCAACCAATCACCCCAGTGCCCTGAAGTCCCTTTTGATCACTTTTGGACTTCTCTCCGCAACCTCATCACTGCCAACCTGCATAACCAATAGCGGGTAATAGTCCGAAGGCCGTACCAGACCAGGGAGTTGCCTGGTAACGTCTCTAACCCGGGTCTCAGGGAGGCAGCAGACTTCCCCATGGGATGGGTCTGGTTGGCATATTGGGCCCTCTGTTCCCCTCAGAAGGGAATTGCCTATGACAATTTTCCTCCTCTTTTTCATAGATGTGTTGCATCCACACATCGAGGTTTTCCAAATCCTGTGCAATGTTTTTCCACAAGTTAGCCATCCAAATAGACTTTCCCAGAAGATGTTGACTACTACTCAAGAATCAGTATACAGGTATAACTTCAGCCATTTCCTCTGTAATGCTACATCAATGGCTAGTCTTATGGCTTGGACTTACACAAATTGATTTGATTATCTTTCACCTTCATCTGGTTTTAATCACCTGTTAGATTTTCAAATGGCAGCTTTCTATCTTCTCCAATTACCAATACTCCGATAGGAACTGTCAGTGAACAGGGCATATTGTCAATCATCTTTGGATAGTTTGTCATGTTCCAGGGCTTCTTGAGCATATAGTAATACCTTGGGTGAGGCCTCCAAAAATCACAATTTTCAGGCCATTCCATCAACTCTTCTACCAGGCCTGGACATCCCTGTTTCCCCATTTGAGCCTGTTGGGTAATCAGAGCTGTCCATTTGCTCCAAGTACCCCTCGACTCATCACGTGAGAAGTGCATTTCTCCTTTCAGCATCCAGTGAAGTGCCAGGAGTTAGGGGTCAGCAGTTGTGATTCTGTTCCCACCACTTTAGATGCTTCCTGAATTCCCTCATAGGCAGCTAATATTTCCTTTTCTGTCAGGGTATAGTTCTCCTCAGATCCTCAGTAGCCTCAGCTCCAGAACCCAAGGGTTCTTCCTCTGGTCTCTCCTGGTGCTTTATGCCATAAACGTCTTTGGATTGATTGGTCCCCTGCTGATGCGTGTAGCATGTTTCAGACATTTGGACTAATTATGATGGGGCCCAGGGTAACTGCACATGCTACTTATTGTTTTACCTGGTCAAAGGCTTGTTGCTGCTCAGGTTCCCACTCATTTGAGTTCTTTTTCCTGTTAACTTGGTACAGGAGGTTCATGAGCTGACTGTATCTGGAAATGTGCATCTGCTAAAATCCCATCATTCCAAGAAAAACTTGTTTTTCCTTTTTATTGATCGGTGGTGCCATTGCCATGATCTTATCAGTCATCAGTAGGAACATGACAGTTCACATGATTCTATTTGACACTGAGAAACTGTGCAGATCCCTTCACCTTATTTCTCTTGGTTGCAAATCCAGCATTTAGTAAAAGTCTTATAATCTATTTGCTTTTCTTTTCCATCTCTTGAACAGTGTTTCCCCGTAAGTGATCTGTGGCATTGCCCTCCTCCAAAGCCCTTTGTAATCTCTTTGAGGTTTACCAAAGCCAGTTCTTCAAGGAGAGTGGCATAGTAGGAATTTTCTGCTGGTGGGGCTGATGGTGTTCCTCAGCCTACTGTGGCTTAAATGTCTGTCAGGGAGCAGCAGGGGCCAACTTCTCTGTAAGGGATGGGGAGCTGGGGGCCCAGCGTTATAACACAGCTGGCAGGGCAAGGGCCAGTTGGACTCGACGATCCTCATGGGTCCCTTCCAACTCAGGATATTCTATCATTCCATGTTCAGCTTAGGTGGGGGAGCCTGAATAATACCTTGCCCCGGACTAGTCCCGGGCCCATCACAGGAGAGCTATCAGCTCATCAGAGGCCTATCTCCACAAGCCCAGAGGAGTACAGAGGAACAATGGCAGGTGGGGAACCCAAATTACAGAATCAGAGGAAGTGACACCTTGTCTGAGTTCCTCCCAGGTCTGTCCCAGGACAGTGATCGGCCCCATTGTTCAGGCGTGAAACCCATCAAGCTGAGTCAACACTGGACCACCTTTTGGACTGAGGGGCGTTGCTGCCTAGGGGTATGGGACACATTATGGGATGGAGGGGAAGAGCATTTGGGGATTGCATGGGATTTACTATGGGATGTTTTGGGGAGAAACCAAAGGTGGGGAAAGGGAGGGATCGAAGTGGTTTGCAGAGGAACAAGTGTGGGAAAACAGAGGGAACAAAGGGATTAAAAAGGCCAGTCACACAAAAAGAGTTGCTGGTCAGTATACTTGTCTGGCCATGCCCCGTGCCTCATCAGCAGAGTCTGTCCAATCTTCTTACTTCATTTCATTTCTATCTATATTTCCCTAGGTAAGGGACTCTCTTCTGTGGCGTATGTGTGTATGGGGGCCTAAGTGTAAGCAACTGGAGTTAGACCATGGGTCACTGGGCCTCTATAGCTGATGCCATCAACTGGAGAGACTGCAGTGAATGGACTTAAGTGCCAGCAACTGGAGTGGGTTCCCTGTGACCATGGTGCCAGCAACTGGAGTGAGGGAGGATCTGAGTATCAGCAACTGGACTGGAACCGTGGGTCGGCAAGCCCATGTGTTCATGGTGGCAGCAATTGTAGGAAGTGCGAGAGAGTGTGTGATCACTAGCGAATATCAAGCCAGACTAGCCAGCAAGGAGGTGAAGTGGCCTGGGAGCCAGGTATGTATGTGCTTCTCTAAGGGTGAGACCACAGGAGGAGTTGGCTACTGGAGGGATGGGGGGGGGCAGGCAGGGCAGCCAGCTGCCAGAGGGACTATAGGGTCTGGGGGTCTCTGAGGGTGAGATCCGCTTATGTCCGTATGCCTCTAAGGGCAAGACTACAAGGCCTGGCTACCAGAGGGACACAGGAGATTGAGTGTCCACATTTTACATGGGTATATATTACTACTAATGGACCTTCATCCTGATCAGCCAGAGAGGGAAAAAGGATGAAGCCATTGGTGCTGCTTGCATTTGTGTGAGTTCTGAGCATGTTGATCTGTGTGGCCAACTGTGTGTGTGTGTGTGTGTATATATATATGTATATGTGGTGTATACATGTGCTCATGCATGTGCCTACTGGGAAGAAATGCTCAGCCTGGCTACTGCTTGGACATGGGAGTATGGAGCTGCAGCAGCTTCACCTCTGTCAGGCTACTGGATTCATCCTCCTCTAACATTCACCTCTGGGTGAACAGTATATAGTGAAGAGGTAGCTTTCCGGGATGCATCCATTCTCTTTCAAGTCACACACTGTCATGGCACGCTTGCTCTCAGAACCCTCTTAGATGGTGGTTTAAGCCAGCTCCATAAGTAATATCACATATAAGGGAGGCTCTGTATTCTGGATCTTCCAGAGGTTACAGTGAAGTTGATAAACAAGAGAAGAGTTAACCTCTAGTGAGTTGACCCTGACTGAGGGCCAGGTGCCCACCAGAGCCGCTCTATCACTCCCCTCTTTCATTAGACAGGGGAGAAAAGGTACAATGAAAGAAAACTTACGGGTCGAGATAAGGACAGGGAGAGATCGTTCTCTAATTATCATCACGAGCAAAACAGACCGAACTTAGAGAGGGAATTCATCTTATTTATTACTAAGCAAAACAGAGTAGAGGAATGAGAAATAAAACCAAATCTTAAAACACCTCCCCCCACCCCTCCTATCTTCCCGGGCTCAACTTCACTCCCGGCTTCAACCTCCGCGCCCCCCCCAGCGGCACAGGGGGACGGGGAGTGGGGGTTACGGTCAGTTCATCACACGGTGTTTCTGCCGCTTCTTCATCCTCAGGGGGAGGACTCCTCTCATCGTTCCCCTGCTCCAGCGTGGGGTCCCTCTCACGGGAGACAGTCCTTCACGACCTTCTCCAACGTGAGATTCCTCCACGGAGTGCAGACCTTCAGGAGCAAACTGCTCCAGCGTGGGTCCCCCACGGGGTCACAAGTCCTGTCAGCAAACCTGCTCTGGCGTGGGCTCCTCTCTCCACGGATCCACAGGTCCTGCCAGGAGCTTGCTCCAGCGCGGGCTTCCCACGGGGTCACAGCCTCCTTCAGGTGCCTCCACCTGCTCCGGCGTGGGGTCCTCCACGGGCTGCAGGTGGAATCGCTACACCCCCTCATCCTTCCTCCATGGGCTGCAGGGGGACAGCCTGCTTCACCATGGTCTTCACCACGGGCTGCAGGGGGATCTCTGCTCCAGCGCCTGGAGCACCTCCTCCCCCTCCTTCTGCACTGACCTTGGTGTCTGCAGATGTTCTTACATCTTCTCACTCCTCTCTCTGGCTGCAAAAGCGCTCTCTAACTGTTTTTTCTCTTTCTTAAATATGTTATCACAGAGGCGCTGATTGGCTTGGCCTTGGCCAGCGGCGGGTCCGTCTTGGAGCCGGCTGGCATTGGCTCTATCAGACACAGGGGAAGCTTCTAGCAGCTTCTCACAGAAGCCACCCCTGTAGCCCCCCCCGCTACCAAAACCTTGCCATGCAAAACCAACACAACAGGCAATAAGTACTGTGATGTGGACTTCATTTATGTCACAGATTAAGAAAATACATTCCTGGATCTCCAGTTCTTAGGTCTGGTTATTTCAGTATTTCAGTTTAATAGGCAAAGCAAAAGCTATGCACGCAAGCAAAGCAAAATAAGGAATTCATTCACTGCTTCCCATCAGCAGGCAGATGTTTAGCCATTTCCAGGAAAGCAGGGCTTCATCACACATAACCGTCACTTGGCAAGACAAATGCCATAACTCCAAATGTCTCCCCTCTCCCTCCTCCTTTCCCTTAGCTTTAATTGCCGAGCCTGACGTCATATGGTATAGAATATCCCTTTGGTCAGTTTGGGCCAGCTGTGCCCCCTCCCAACTTCCTGCACACCCCTAGACTACTCACTGTGGGGGCAGAGTGGGAAAAAGAAAAGGCCTTGATGCTGTGCAAAAACTTTTCAGCAATTGCTGTGTTATCAACAGTGTTTTGGTCACAAATCCAAAACATAGCACTATACTGGCTGCTATGAAGCATATTGACTGTGTCCAAGTCAGATCCAGTACAGAATGAAACACCTATTGAAGGAGTATGTAAGAGCTGTTTATTTTAGTCATATAAATCACCAGAGGTTTCTCTGGTGAGCATACTCGTTTTCACGTCAATAGCACCAGTCTGATCCATACATCTGGCATTTATTTCCAAAAGCCTGATTCTTAGGTCTGGTTATTTCAGTATCGTGGGTGCACTATTCCTAAGTTATCTCCTATGACCCCATAGGGGTAAGCTCTTTCCTTATCCCTAAATCTAGCTGGTTTTCTCCAGTAATGTCTTATCTTTGCTGAGCTGCAACCAGACAGCTTTAATTAATAATCTTCTAACAGAAGACAACAAAAAGCTCCCAACACTGGGGCATGACAACAGAAACAGACAGCCTTGGCAAAGCCTGATGGGGAGAGAGAAAGCCTCATGGGAGATGATAGTCAAGCCTCCTTACAGAGCAAAGGAAACAAGAATGGGCCTCTCCTTTTTGACCAGTAGCTACTGTAGCATCTGTTGGGGAATTTTATTGTACCTCTCAAGGTGAATTAAACACATGTTTGTGCTTAAATATAAAGAGATTTAACAGATAATGCATTGGACAGAGTCCTACCACCATAAGCAGTTCTACAAGGAGTCTGCAAATATGCAGCACAAGCCAATTCCTTATATACACTTACACCAGCACCAATCATAGGAGCATCGGCATCAGGAGCCTTAACTGGGCACTTGGTTCATCCTCCAGCACCAGTTCTGCTGACCAAAAGCATCCCCCTGAGCACTTGCTTTCCGTGATCCTTACAAGACAGCATTTCTTATCTTATCAGCAAGGGAATCTATGCTCCCTTGCAAAGAGTCCTTCTGTCTCTGGCATTCCCGTTTCTAGGCAATTTAACTAGTTCTGCAGTTAGGCCTTTTTACCCTCCACACCAGATCATTCCTCTGTCACAAATTACTGTTGCTGAGCAGTTACAATTTGAATTTCCCCTTCAGCTGAAATGGATCCTCTGGGCCCATGGGCAGAGGGTGTGGGTGGAGGCCCCAGGTGAGACTGGTCAGGGCTAGTAAGGCCTATTAGTGCACTCAGGGGTCTGACAAAGGCAGAAATGTCCTTCTTGTTCCTTGAGTTCATGTACTCAGGTGGCTAACTCCTTGGTGATTGCACTAGCTATGGCTCTGTCATTGGACAGAGACCCCAGCCACCGTGCCTCCTGGTCATCTAGCTCTAAGCTGCTGGTGCCCACACCCCAGCATCATAATAGGCTAGTAGGTTTTACTCTACTCATTTCAAATCAGTCTTTAGGTTGTGTGGTTTCGGTTTCTTAGATCATTAGGGGGTTTTTTTGTGACTGTTCTCAGCCCCTCTTCCGGGAAACGGCAGAAACCGTTGCAAGAAGCAACCTCTTCACATGGATGCCAGGAGAGGTCTTAAGATACGCTGCTCAGAGCACAGCTACACAACCTTGACTCCTGTTTCCTCCCGCTGCTCTTCAAGGAGTACACACTGTCTTGGCCCTTCTCCCTTCCAAGAAGTACAGTTTCATACCCAGGATGTTTTGGACAGTGCAGAAAGGATTTGCTGGACTATATACTGGGAGTTGCTGAGTGATTACAGAAGACACCAGGAAGGGGAAAGAGCTACATTTCATTTGTTACTGTTTTATGCTTAAACATGTTTCAAAATGTTAGTGCTATCTTATATACGCTATTAACATGCTATATAGAGTAGGAGGTAGTGGTATCTTATATACAGTATTGACACATTATATCAAGTAGAAGTTAGTGTTATCTTATATGTAAGGTAGTGTTATCCTATACGCACCATTAAAACACTACCTCGAGAAGGAGTACTAAGTGTGCTTCCCACCAGACTCCTACCCTGAGTGCCCATCCTCAGGTTCTGCAAAATTACACCTGGGCAAACTAATTCAGCAGCTGTAGGTCTCAGCCTTGTGGACATTCGTTGGACAGTACTACAGCTGTACAGTCCTCTTTTCACAGTCCAAAACCTCCTTCGGATCCCACTTATGACACCATTGATGTCGTGGTTTAGGTCAGCACAGACTAAATGTACATATTAATTACTATGCAATAATTCGATCTGTGTGACGGAGTTTAGATATTGCCTCTGTGAAAGAGTGATTAATAATGCAAAGAACACTACAAAGTTACAGAAAACTGGTTATCTCTACTTCCTTGTTCCTTGCTGACAGGAATGGCGGTTGTCAATAGTCAGGGTGCTGAGCATGATGGTTCCGGCCACACAAGCTTGGTCTCAGGCATCCCTGAAGGTTCTCCAGGGTCGGGCATCCCTAAAGGTATTGTGCCACTCCCCTTTGGGCTGAGGTGGATGAGTTTTATGAGGTGGAGAGACTCTTCCAGGTTGTTTTATTTTTACTGGTTGGTGGACCACTCTGAGCTGTTGCTTGTTGATTGATGTAGTGAGTTGCCAGGAAAACATTCTTCTATAAGTTTAGTTCTGCTATTTCTGCCAATTACACTTTTTTTTTTTTTCATAACACCTGTTTAATTCTGCTTTATTTAACAAAAGTTACATCCCTAACAACTACATAGCAACATAGTGAAGGTCAAACTGTGGGCCTCTGGCATCAGCCCAATTACTCCAGTGATGTTGCTGTCCCAAAACTTGGGGTTCGTTTAACTGGTGTGCAATACGCCAGTATACACACAGAGCAGAGGTATTTTATTTCTAATGTTGGGCACTGCTTGACTAATAAACAACACATTAAAAAGTTTAGAATTATTTCCGTCCTCGGTGTCCAGGTTAGTCCACTTCTGAGCCGCTTCACATAATCTTTCATAAAAGACAGATGGAAGTTCCTTATCTCCCTGTCATATTTCATACAATTTTGCCCAATTCTGCCATTTCTTGATTCTATACTGGATATCATACAGGATAAATTTTTGGTAGTCTCTTATTTTTTGTAACCCTCCACCAGTATTTGGATCCCACCTGGATCCCCTCTTGGGAGATAGATATCCATGTTAGGCCCTCCTCCATATTCCTGGGTTACTCCTTTAGCTTTTTCTACAACTGTTCTCTTTTCCTCTGTGCTAAACAAATATTCCAAAGGAGCTTGAATGTCACCCCAATTAGGATTATGAGTCATCATTACAGTTTTAATAGTGCTATACATCCCTTCCGGGTTGTCTTGATATGAGCCTACTGCTTTTTTCCAATTTAACAAATCCGAAGTGGTATACGGAAGATGCACATACACTGGACCTCCCTCTGGATCAACAGCTTGTCTAAGAGGGTCTTGTATGCTTGGTTTTTGACCCCTCATCCTTCCAGCTATTGGACTACCAATTTCATCTTCATCTGAACTTTCAGCTTCGGTTTTAAGAGGTGCAACTAACAACTGAACCTCTTCATAATTTTCCTCCGTACCATTCCTTTTTTACAGCTTGTATAACAAGAATTACTAACCTTTCTCTTGATCAAATAAATGCCATTTTGATCTTTAGAATCCACAAGTCCACATTTTTTTCTAACTTCCCAATCATTTCTTAGAGCAAAGAACAAATCCACATAAGGTATCTCATCCCATTTTTCAGTCCTTCGACAACATAACATTAATTGTAATATAGTATTGTACTTAACAGATCCATTTTCAGGCCATTTTTCACCATCATCTAATTTATACTGTGGCCACCGTTGATTACAATATTGTGTTAATTTATCTTTTCTCATGGGGTCCCCTCCAAACTTATTCCAATTTTTCAGGATGCATCCTAAGAGAGAACAAAGGGGAGTCTCCTGAGAAGTAGCATTGCCCATATTGATAAAGAATAACTTGAGTTTTCCTACACAATTCGCAAATTCAGAACAGAATGAGGGACGTCTCCCACCATTAATAACAGTGTGTACACAATTCACAGATTCAGAACAGAACGAGGGACATCTCCCATTGTTAAAAACAGTGTGTAGAAACAGTAGAATTATGAGCTCAGATGGGACAAAATGTCCCCAGATGTGTGCTACTTCCCCAAAAGACGTTTCCCTTTTCCCTTACTTTATCTATTAGAAAATACCTGTTTTTCCAATAGCATTGCACTGTTGTGTCGCTTAGTGCCCGACTGCAGGAGAGGAGCCAATGGAGTCCCTGATCAACAGGTGGGTGCACACTGGAGTCCAGTCCGGCCACTTCTCCCCATCAGGTACAGCAAGACAATCCAGGCAAGGCTGTCAGGGCGATCCTATCTGGTTTTCCAAAAACTGTTGTCCCAAAACTGGGGGTTTATTTCTCCGGTGTGCAATATGCCAATATACACACAGAGCAGAGGTATTCTATTGCATATTTGCACAGATATGGGTGTCTGTCCCAAGACAGTACACCAAAGCTCCAAATCAGTGGCTATTTATACATAAAACATTAACATATTCATCTCTCTAATGCACGTGCATTGTTATTCTAGTAAATGATTGGTTTAGATTTCTTCATCTAGCATGCAAACTAAAATGCATGCTCAGTTCTTTTCTCCACCTTTATCTTTTGAGTAGGTGGTTGTCCTGGTTCTGGCAAGGATAGAGTTAATTCCACAAGGAGCCAGGACAGGTGAGCCAAGCTGGCCGGGGGCTATTCCATACCATGTGACATCATGCGGCTCATAAGGTAAATCGTTCTCTGTTATCACCCATTGTGAATATCTGTTATCAGTACTGTTGTTGATTGTTTTCCCTCTCCCTTGCTGTCCCAGTAAACTGCCCTTATCCCAACCCTCGAGGCTTTGCCGTTGTTTTACCTTTCTCCTCCCCATCCCGCCGGGGAAGGAGTGAGTGAGCGGCGCGTGGCACTTAGCTACCGGCTGGGGCTAAACCACGTCAGTCCTTTTTGGCGCCCAACGTGGGGCTCGAGGGGTTGTGATAACGATAAGTCTGACCCAAGTGTGTTAAAACAAAGTTGTGATAAGCATTTATAATGTTATTGAAACAGTCGCTGGTCATAATGATGTTCTGTTTGGTCACATGGCTCTGGTTTGTAAACACGTGTTTACTCTATGTAATCCCTGCGGTGCTGTTTATCACCTCTGGGAGAGGGGTTCGTGTTCTCATGTTGTTGTATTGTGTGATAATGACTTATGATAAGATATCATTGACAGTCATGAGTCTGAGCTGGTACGTGTATGTAGCATTTCGGTCAGGCCCATAAATCAGTCAATATCTTTCAGAATTGATTAATAATTGGACCCAATCTATGGGGAAGACAGGGGGGGATACCTTCTCCCACTCTTTCACCTCCCCTTTTCCCTTTTGGTTGGTTACAACAATTTTTGAGAATTTTGAATACCCTTGGAATGTTCAGGCCAGTATATTCCTATTGCTAGGTCTCCTGCATGCTTTCCAAGTCCTGTTCAGGGTTAGCAAAAATTGTTTCAAGAGTACCACCCAGGGATCTTCCCCAAGGCTGAATGGTCAGGGCTGGCATGGCATGTGGGAGAGTATGGGCGGGTATCTAGAGACCTTCTCACCCCCAATGGTTTGGAGCTTCACTCTTGAACAATTGCAAGACCCTGATAAAATGGTAGAATATTTGAAAGGAAAATGCTGTCTCTAAGGAGACACAACTTACTGCGCTGTGCTGGGCCCTGGCCACAATCTATCAAACACTGCTTGATAGTAGACAGCACCATCCAGAGGGAGAGAGTGGACCCATAGGCACTGCAGCTGCCCAGGCCCCCGCAACAGGCACTGCAGCTGCCCAAACCCCCGCAACAGGCACTGTAGTCGAGCCAAAAGATCAACCCACACCAGTATCAGTCGCCCCTATACACAAAAAGAAATACACAAGGAAATCGGTTCACTTAGTGAAAGATGATGATGAACCGGGGCCATCACGAGAACAAGAAGAAGAGCCAGAACCAGAAGTGATTACTCGATCCCTGTCCCTGAGGGAGCTGCGAGGTATGCGGAAAGATTTCTGCCGGCTTCTAGGGGAGCATATTATTACCTGGCTGCTCCGCTGCTGGGATAACGGGGCCAGTAGCCTGGAACTGGAGAGCAGGGAGGCCAAGCAGCTAGGATCCTTGTCTAGGGAAGGGGGCATTGACAAAGAAATTGGGAAGAAGGCGCAGGCCCTCAGCCTCTGGAGGCGCCTCCTGTCAAGTGTGAGGGAGAGGTATCCTTTCAGCGAAGATGTCGTATGTCGGCCAGGCAAGTGGACCACTATGGAGAGAGGTATCCAATATCTGAGGGAATTAGCTGTGCGGGAGATGGTTTATTATGATCTGGACAACACACAGTTGCCCACAGACCCCAATGAAGTCCACTGTACCCGACCCATGTGGCGAAAATTTGTGCAAAGTGCACCATCATCGTACGCCAACTCACTGGCAGTAATCGACTGGAAGAGTGAAGAGGCACCCACGGTGGATGAAGTGGCTGGCCGACTCCGGCAGTATGAAGAGAGCCTTTCTTGCTCCCTAGTCTCGGCTGTGGAGAAACTGTCCCAGGACGTCTGGCAACTCAAAGAGGATATATCTTAGTCCCCACCTGTACAGACCCGCATTTCAGCTGTTAGGAGTAAGCGTTTTTCTGCTCCGGAGAGGGGATATAGAGCATACACACCACGAGGTATCCTGTGGTTTTACCTGTGTGACCATGGAGAAGACATGAGGAAATGGGATGGGAAGCCCACCTCAACCCTGCGGGCACGCATACATGAGCTACAAGGCAAGACAGCTGTAAAAAGGGACTCTTCCAGAAAGAATGCTGCTCCAGTTTCCACCGGGCAGCCCCCCAGACCAAGTGAAAGGCCCGATCGCACTTCTGATCCTCTTGAAGGGACTTCTCAGTCCTTTTTGCAAGAGGTGAGTAGGGACTATGACGAGCAGGATTAGAGGGACCCTGCCTCCAGCCAGGTGGAATAGAGGGACAATAGGGTTTATTGGACTGTGTGGATCCGATGGCCTGGCACATCGAACCCACAGGAGTACAAAGCCTTAGTGGACATTGCTGCACAGTGTACCCTAATGCCATCGAACTATGAAGGGGTGGAACCGATATCTATTTCTGGTGTGACGGGGGGATCCCAACAGTTGACTCTGTTGGAGGCTGAAGTAAGTCTAACTGGGAATGAGTGGGAAAAGCACCCCATTGTGACTGGGCCGGAGGCTCCGTGCATCCTGGGCATAGACTACCTCCGGAAAGGGTATTTCAAAGATCCAAAAGGCTACCGGTGGGCTTTTGGAATAGCTGCCCTGGAAGCGGAGGAAATTGAACCATTGTCTAGTTTGCCTGGTCTCTCGGAGGACCCTTCTGTTGTAGGGTTGCTGAGGGTTGAAGAGCAACAGGTGCCAATTGCTACTACAACTGTGCACCGGCGGCAATACCGCACCAACAGAGACTCCCTGGTTCCCATCCACAAGCTAATTCGTCAACTGGAGGGTCAGGGAGTGATCAGCAGAACCCACTCACCCTTTAACAGTCCCATATGGCCAGTGCGGAAGTCCAATGGTGAGTGGAGGCTGACGGTAGACTATCGTGGCCTGAATGAAGTCACACCGCCGATGAGTGCTGCTGTGCCGGATATGCTGGAACTTCAATATGAACTGGAGTCAAAGGCAGCCAAATGGTATGCCACAATTGATATCGCTAATGCATTTTTCTCGATCCCTTTGGCAGCAGAGTGCAGGCCACAGTTTGCCTTCACTTGGAGGGGCGTCCAGTACACCTGGAATCGACTGCCCCAGGGGTGGAAACACAGCCCCACCATCTGCCATGGACTGATCCAGACTGCACTGGAACAGGGTGAAGCCCCAGAGCACCTGCAATACATTGATGACATCATTGTATGGGGCAACTCAGCAGAGGAAGTTTCTGAGAAAGGGAAGAGAATAATCCAAATCCTGCTGCAGGCTGGCTTTGCCATAAAACGAAGTAAGGTGAAGGGGCCTGCGCAGGAAACCCAATTTTTAGGAATAAGGTGGCATGATGGGCAGCGTCAGATCCCTATGGATATTATCAACAAAATAGCAGCCATGTCCCCACCAACCAACAAAAAGGAGACACAGGCCTTCTTAGGTGTTGTGGGTTTCTGGAGAATGCACATTCCAAATTACAGTCTGATAGTAAGCCCTCTCTACCATGTAACCCGGAAGAAGAATGATTTCAAATGGGGCCCTGAGCAATGACAAGCCTTTTAACAAATTAAACAAGAAATAGTTCATGCCGTAGCTCTTGGGCCAGTCCGGGCAGGACCAGATGTAAAAAATGTGCTGTACACCACAGCCGGGGAGAATGGCCCTACCTGGAGCCTCTGGCAGAAAGCACCAGGGGAGACTCGAGGTCGACCCCTGGGGTTTTGGAGTCGGGGATACAGAGGATCCGAGGCCCACTACACTCCAACGGAAAAGGAGATATTGGCAGCCTACGAAGGGGTTCGAGCTGCTTCAGAGGTGATTGGCACTGAAGCACAGCTCCTCTTGGCACCCCGACTGCCAGTGCTGGGCTGGATGTTCAAAGAGAGGGCTCCTTCTACACATCATGCAACCGATGCTACGTGGAGTAAGTGGGTTGCACTGATCACACAACGGGCTAGAATAGGAAGCCCCAGTCGTCCAGGAATTCTGGAAGTGATCACAGACTGGCCAGAAGGGAAAGATTTTGGAATGTTGCCAGAGGAGGAGGTGACACGTGCTGAAGAAGCCCCACCGTAGAATAAACTAACAGAAGATGAGAAACCATATGCCCTCTTCACTGATGGGTCCTGTCGCATCGTGGGAAAGCATCGAAGGTGGAAGGCCACTGTATGGAGTCCTACATGGCGAGTTGCAGAAGCTGCTGAAGGAGAAGGTGAATTGAGCCAGTTTGCAGAGGTGAAAGCCATCCACCTGGCTTTAGATATTGCTGAAAGAGAAAAGTGGCCAACGCTGTACCTCTACACTGATTCATGGATGGTGGCCAATGCCCTGTGGGGGTGGTTACAGCAGTGGAAGCGGAGCAACTGGCAGCGTAGAGGCAAACCCATCTGGGCTGCCCCATTGTGGCAAGATATTGCTGCCCGGGTAGAGAAGGTGGTTGTAAAGGTACGTCATGTAGATGCCCATGTACCCAAGAGTCGGGCCACTGAGGAACATCAGAACAACCAGCAGGTAGATCAGGCTGCCAAGATTGAAGTGGCTCAGGTGAATCTGGACTGGCAGCGTAAGGGTGAATTCTTTGTAGCTCGGTGGGCCCATGGCACCTCAGGTCATCAAGGAAGAGATGCGACATATAGATGGGCCCGTGATCGAGGGGTGGACTTGAGCATGGATGCCATCTCACAGGTCATCCATCAATGTGAAACGTGTGCTGCAATCAAGCAAGCCAAGCGGGTAAAGCCTCTGTGGTATGGAGGCCGATGGTTGAAATATAAATATGGGGAAGCATGGCAAATTGACTACATCCCGCTCCCACAAACCCGCCAAGGCTGTAACCGATGTGGTTAACTTTTTAACCATGGTGATGGGATCAAGATGAGATTATTAGCAGTAATAAGGAATGAGAAAAACATTTTAGGAATGAGAACCTGAGAGGTTGGTATGTACCATGGAACTGATAAACTGCATGGTTGGTACATGAGCCAAATAATATTTCATTTTCTGTCAAAATCATGTCCTTTGAGTGAACTTTGTTCATTATAATCTCATTATAATACCAAAACACACCTCCATGCTAAAAACTACCCACCTCCAAGGTACGACCACCCCTCACTGGGCATGCTCTCTGAATTTCTTTAAGTATATAGCTTTAAAAGCAAAGCGAGAAAGTTTTACACCAATCATAATGAAGTAACTATGTAACTATGTGATGTAATTGTAACCATGTGTGTATTGAGAATATAAATATGTGCGTGTTCGTAGGCTAGGTATGCACGTTAGGTGGAACTATCCCCTGTGCATCCAGCGCTGCAATAAAGAATGCCTGCCTTTTAACACTACATTGGTGTTACGAGGTTTATTCCCGGATTTCGGTGACAGTTTCTGGCGACCCAGATGGGACCCTGCTTTTGAACCTCGACGGATCCGTGGGATCGCAGGATCTCCAGCCGGCACCGGGGAATTCTCGGGGAGAACCTCCGATCCCCGGACCGAAGAGCTCTGAGCAAGACCCCTGGGAGAGGTAAAGGCATTCTTATTTGATTTGAATATTGTTTTTTTGAATATTTGCTCTTACCATCGTGGCGGGACAGGCCCGCACCAAGAGCACAAGTTGAAGGCCTTATTCAAGGAGCCCCGTGGCTCACCGGGACAGGCCCACATTGGGACAGGCCCGCACCGGGACAGGCCCGCATTGGGACAGGCCCACACTAGGTTCAAGGAGCCCGTGGCTCTCCAGGACAGGCCCACATTGGGACAGGCCCGCACCGGGACAGGCCCGCATTGGGACAGGCCCACACTAGGAGCACGGGAGGCCCGCTCGTAAGGCGCGGTGAAAGCTGCGCAGAGTTGGGCTGAGGAGAAAGCTGCGCAGAGTTGGGCTGAGGAGACGTTTCAGGTAAAAGTCTCTGCTAGGCGAAAGCCTGTGGAGCAGGGCCCACTGGGGAGGGGAAGCCTCCAAGGTAGGGATTTCTGGTGGCAGCAGAAATCCCTGGGATTTCCGGTGGCAGGGGAAATCCCTGAGGGAGATCTAACATGGGTTGGAGTCCCTCTGACTAGTGCTTGTGATAGTGCACAATCACAACCACTGAGTCCTTGAGAGATGGGTACTTTTCCGAGTAAGAAATCAATCCCACGAAAAACACCACTGGGATGTATTTTGGAACATTGGAAAGATCTGGGAAACATTGATCCTTTGACTCGGAAACAGTTGATTGAATATTGTAATCACTGGTGGCCACTGTATATTTTAGAGAATGGGGAAAAGTGGCCGGAAAACGGGACGTTGCAGTATAACACAATTTTGCAACTAATGTTATTTTGTAAAGGGAAGGTAAATGAAATGAAATGGCATATGTGGATTTGTTTTTCACACTGCGAAATTATCCGGAATGGCAAAGGCAATGTGAATTGGTTCCATCTAGTTCTGCGATAATGGCATTAAAGGGGCAGGAACCCGGTAAAGATTTGAAAACAGGTTGCTCATCTTGTGATATTGGTAAACAATGTTTTAAATGTGAATTTGAAGATGATGATGTTGAATTATTGGTTGCACCTCGCAGGAGGTTAGGAAACGATCAAGGGGATCAAAATCTGGGGGCCAGTAATGCTTCCGCCCCTCCTGTGGAAGAGGAGGCGGAAGGATTTAGCCCAATTGCTGGGAGAACAAGAGGAAGAGGGGGAGGAAACGGATTAACTCCCCTCCAGGCCCCTCTTCGACAGGCTGTTGGCAACGAGGGTCCGGTAATGGTGAAAGTTCCCTTCTCCATAACCGATTTAAGAGCATGGAAAGAAACTGCAGGCACCTATCAGGATGACCCAGAAAGAGTTGCCAAAGTAATGGAAACAATAATTAGAACCCAAAATCCTGATTGGGAAGATTTGCAAGTAATATTGGATACATTATTGGAAGATACTGAAAAGAAAATGGTATTAAACACAGCCCGAAAACAAGTAGAAAGTGCCCATGCTAATGGAAATATACAAGGATCGGTGGACCAGAATTTTCCATCCACAAACCCTAAATGGGACCCTAATCAGCTGGGGCCCAGAAGAATGTTGACTAGGTACCAGAAGTGGATTTTGTTTGGCGTTAGACATGCAATGCCAAAAGCAATTAATTGGTCTAAATTATATGAAATAAGACAAGAATTAAATGAATCCCCTTCGGCCTTTATGGAAAGACTGAAGGTGACTGCTAGAAAATATACCAATCTGGACCCAGAGAAACCCGAGGAAGCTTTACAATTGGCCTCTATATTTATGGGACAATCAGCCCCAGACATAAGGAAAAACCCTCCAGAAACTGGAAGGGGCTGAGTTCAGAGACTTAGGTAAAATGCTTGAAGTAGCCTGGGCTGTGTATAACAACAGAGAAAAAGAAAAAGAAGTCAGACAAATGCAAAGGGATGGAAAATTCTGGCAATCTTGACCGAGAATAATAAACATGTAAAGCAAAACTCAGCTATAAATGAGCAGAGGATGTTGGTGCGACAGGGCGAAAAGAGAACTGGCCTTTCTTGAAACTGTTAAAATTTAAGCTGGGAAAACAGTGGGTAACACATCAATTTTTATATATGCCCGAATGTCCATTGCCTTTATTGGGATGAGATTTATTAAGCAAATTAGAGGCACAAATTATTTTTAAAGATGGAGAAATTAGATTACTAATACCAGAATCAAAAGCTATAGAGGCGAGAGTGTTTATGTTACAGGATTCCCCCAAGGAGGAACAGATTCCAGAAGTAGTGGACAATGCAGTCATCCCCCTGGTATGGGCAAGTGGAGTTCCGGGACGATGCAAACTGGCAGAACCGGTAAAGGTGACTTTAAAACCTGGAGCTAAGCCAGTAAGACAAAAACAGTACCCTCTCAAATGGGAAGCCCGAAAGGGGCTAGAGGAATTAATCACAGAATTTTTAGAATATGGGCTGTTAGTAGAATGTGAATCAGAATATAATACCCCTATATTACCAGTAAGGAAATCAGGAGGCAGGGAATATCGAATAGTTCAGGATTTAAGGGCCATAAATCAGATAGTTCAAGATACACACCCAGTAGTGGCCAATCCATATACCTTGCTGACATCTCTGAGGGAGGAACATAAATGGTTTACTGTGCTGGATTTAAAGGATGCCTTCTTTTGCATACCTCTGGATACGAAAAGTCAAGGCATATTTGCCTTTGAATGGGAGAGTCCCACTACAGGAAGGAAAACGCAATTAACATGGACTGTACTTCCACAAGGATTTAAAAATAGCCCTACAATATTTGGAAACCAATTGGCAAAGGAATTAGAAATGTGGAAGAAACAGAATCAAGGAGAAGGCATATTACTACAATATGTGGATGATATCCTGATAGCAGCAGAGAGTAAAGAAACATGTTTTGAAATGACTATCAGTTTATTGAATTTCCTGGGCCAGGGAGGATATAGAGTCTCCAGAAACAAGGCTCAGATAGGGAAAGAAGCAGTGATTTATTTGGGATTTGAGATATCGCAAGGACAAAGACAATTGGGAAACGAAAGGAAAGAAGCCATTTGTCAGATTCCCGAACCTAACAGCCCAAAGGAACTGAGAGCCTTTTTGGGAGTGATTGGATGGTGCCGACTCTGGATTTTAAATTATGGACTGTATGTGAAACCCCTATATGAAGCCCTGAAAGAATCTAAAGATCAATACCTGACTTGGACACCTGAATGCCATAAATCATTTAAAGAACTCAAAAAGGCATTAATGATGGCCCCTGCACTGGGTCTACCTGATCTAACCAAACCTTTTGAGCTGTTTGTACACGAAAGGCAACATCTGGCCCTTGGAGTGCTGGCGCAACGGCTGGGACCTTGGAAGCGACCGGTGGGGTACTTCTCCAAACAACTTGACACTGTGAGTAAAGGATGGCCGGGATGTTTGCGTGCCGTGGCAGCAACGGTGCTGCTGATTCAGGAAGCCCGAAAATTGACTATGGGCCAAAGAATAGTGGTATATGTACCGCATATGGTAATAACTGTCTTAGAACAAAAGGGGGGTCATTGGTTATCCCCTAGCAGAATGTTGAAATATCAGGTTGTCCTATTGGAACAAGATGATGTGGAATTAAAAACCACAGCAATTGTAAATCCAGCAATGTTCCTGTCAACAGAAAATCCTACCGAGAAATTGGAACATGACTGTCTGTTAACCATTGAACAAGTTTATTCCAGCAGACCGGACCTGAAGGACGAACCCTTGGAGAATCCTGATCTGGAACTGTTCACGGATGGAAGCAGTTTTGTGCAAGAAGGAAGGCAAATGGCCGGGTATGCTGTTGTTACCACCATCGACAAGATATTGGAGTCAGGGACACTACCTGCAAATACATCAGCACAGAAAGCAGAATTGGTGGCGCTGAAGCAGGCCTTACGAATGGCCGAAGGGAAAAGAGTAAACATATGGACTCATTCCAAATATGCATTTGGTGTGATCCATGCTCATGGAGCCATATGGAAAGAAAGAGGGCTGTTATCAGCCCAAGGATCACCGATAAGACATAAGGAGGAAATTCTTCAGCTCCTGCAAGATGTGCAAAAACCAAAGGAAGTGGCCGTAATGCATTGCAAAGCTCATCAATTTGGTCAGACGGCTGTCAATATAGGTAATCGGTTGGCGGATAAAGCTGCAAAAGAGGCTGCAGAACGAGGTATCCTTGCACTGGTACCAGTAAAACAGGTAAAAATTCCAAATGTAAAAGTAAGATATGGTAAATTAGACGAAAAATTGACAGAGCATTTAAAGGCATCCCAAAATGCAGAAGGATGGTGGGTAACACCAGAAAATCAGGTAATAGTGACCCCACAAATTATGTTGAAACTTACAAAAGAGCAACATGAGCAGACGCATTGGGGTGTAGATGCTATGGTTACAAATTTGAAAACATTTGTAGTGTGCGTAGGAATGACAGGAATAATTAAGTCAATAATAGCTAAGTGCCCGATCTGTCTTAAAAATAATCCTTTAAACCAGAGGAAAGCACCTTTAGGAGTAACAAAGCAGGGTAATTCCCCAGGAGATTATTGGCAAATCGATTTTTCTGAATTACCCAGACAAAATGGGTATAAATATTTGCTGGTACTGATTGATACGTTTTCTGGATGGCCGGAGGCTTTTCCTTGTCGCACCAACAAAGCGAGAGAAGTGGTTAAAATATTGTTAAAAGAGATAATACCAAGGTTTGGGGTACCATTGGGCATGTCTTCTGATAGAGGATCACATTTTGTAGCAGAAATAGTCCAACAAGTAAGTAAAATTCTGGGGATAAAATGGGACTTACACACTCCCTGGAGACCGCAATCAAGCGGGAAGATTGAAAGAATGAATCAGACCTTGAAAAGACAACTGAGTAAAATTTGCCAAGAAACATCTTTGAAATGGCCACAGGCTTTGCCATTAGCTCTGTTAAGAATAAGAATCCAACCAAGGTCTAAAGATGGTGTAAGTCCATATGAAATATTATATGGCAAACCCTACCAAACTCCTTTAATCCCAGGCGACATGAGGGTAACAGGGGAAACAGATTTGAAAACATATCTGATTTCTTTAGGAAAGACCCTCGAAGCGCTCAGAAGATATATTGTGCTGACCAGACTGCTTGCTCTTGATACGCCTGTACATCCATACCAGCCGGGTGACTTTGTGTATATAAGAACATGGAGTTCTGAACCACTCCAAGAAAAGTGGAAGGGACCCTTCCAGGTACTGTTGACAACTTATACCGCAGTTAAGGTAGAAGGAGTGGAGCCGTGGATTCATTATACTCGAGTAAAGAAGGCACCGTCAGAGCAGTGGACATCTATGCAAAAAGGACCTTTGATACTCAGACTGTGTAGAAAATTTGACAGGGAACTGGAAAGCTAAAAGAACTGGTTTTCAAAATGGAAAATTTATAAAGGGTTTGCATGTTATGTGTTGAACTATGAATATTATGAATTGTTTGATTGGGTTAATAACACTTTTTTGTGTTTTGTCGCTGATCTGTAGCCAAAGAAATACAGAATGGCCATGGTCCCAAGCTATGATGGGACCATATCTCAAAGACTGTTCCCCAAATTTAGCCACTGTGGTAATGCATGAATCTGAAGTTTACCACCCCCCTGAGTGGGAATGGGACAGAAAGGACTGGGTCTGTGTCTTAACAGGAACAATTGGAGAAAAAAATCCAAGTAGGATGCAGAAAGATGGAAGGATCTCTTCATGAGAAAGCTTCTTCAGTTACCATTACCGGAAATCTATTAGACCCTAGTTCTAATCTTACAACGAGACTCTGTCCCACCACAGAATGGAAATGTAACAAACAAGATTCTCTCATTACGTGTTGCCGCCAGCAGAATGTCGGTAATTACTCCTTAGACCCTAGTACCAATAATGTTGAAATCACCAAATTCTGTATTAAGGAACAAGGAGATTGTTGGCACAATTTTACTTTGACTAAGCCAGTTTATGTGATATGCAATTGGCGACCTAACCCATTGACAGGAGGATTACGAGGCCTTACATTCAAATTCAAGATAAATGTTGTAACTAAACCCCTAGTGATGCTTGTTGCAATAGTCACGCACGCTGGCACAGATACCCTTTTTACGTTAACTAGTAAAAGTGAAGTCACCCCCTCTTTTATGGTACCACAAGGGAATGACATCACAATAAGATGCAGATTAATCACTAAATCTCGCATTGAACCTATAAACAGTTATGAAAATGGATCACATGGCCCTATTTTGTGTAAAGATCAAAATTTAGACTGTTGGTTAAATTTGACTACTGTACAATACTCCCGTAAAGTGATATGTGGTAAAAATAACACCAAATACTGGGGAGAACTTAAAATAGACGTTATAATACCTACTACCCAACCAATTGTTGCGCTTAACCTGAAAATCTTTGAAATTGGACCATACGTGATCAGAAATACAGGCTTGCAACAAATGTTGTTTAACCCGGCATGGTCTCTCAAACAAGTTGAATTGTCAATGCAAAACAATGTTTCAGATATTCAACCAGCTTGTTCACCTTTCTTAAAAATCTCATATGAGGGGTGGACAACCTGGCTACAAAAACGAACTCTTACTACGAAAAGAACACAAAGAGACTTGACCGGTGTTTTGGGAACAGGATTGGGAGTTTTAAATAGCATTGATTCAGAAGTAATAATGAACAAATTGGCAGCCTCAATTAGTGATTTGGCTAGATTACAACAACCTTTACGATCCTCTTTACTGGCTTTAGGAACTAACCAGTGGCTATTGTCAAGTATATTACCCACATGGGAAAGAATAAATGTAAGGGACCACGAGTTAATTACGGACGCACTTGGGGTGATCCAAAATAACCTCTCCTTGGCTCTCAGTTGCATTCAGGCTCAATTATGGATGCAGTCGGTGGCTGCCTCAATTATAAGAGAAGGCGAAGAAGGCACTCTCCCTACTGAAATTAGGAAAATAATTTAGGACAGTGCTACTGATTTTGAGAAACAACTCCAGTCCTGGTGGAGCCTTGGTAAACTTTACTTATGACCCTGTTACAAACACAGCTACAACTTTTGTGCTCACTATATCTAATGCTACTAAATACTCAATTTATCCCATCATTGCATTAGGGATAAACCATAACGGAACTATACTCTATCCTTCCGAGCATAGAGTATGGGCCCGAAAGATGAATGAAAAATGGCAAACTGTTAATTTGGAATCTTGCATCGTATGAGAACAACAAGGATTTGTCTGTGAAGATAATGCAATTAAGGCACAAAATATTTGTTTGGACACTGAACAAAATATTTGCCATTTTGAGGTTCATCCTAACAAAAACCCTGAAACCATACTTATATATATTGGCAAGGGCTGTGTATGCTTGAGAACTGTTTGTGATTTTTTTATATGTAGATGAGGTAGTGGTAGAGATTAAAAATAATTCAAATTTTTGTATTTGTAATTTTACTAAGATTGATGGATGTGACTTTTCTTATTCGACCCCAGTCACATCGCACCAACTTTTGCGGTCTAACTACATGTTGATTCATAAATTATTACTTATCCCCATTGGAATGAATCTCACTTTAGTAAAACAGTTATTACGACACAAGGATTTGATTGAAATTCTGGAAAAAATTAAGGTAAACGGGCAGAAAACCCTAATAACTGTTCATCACAATGTGAAAGAAATACATCGAGTTTTTGAAAGAGTGCAGAGAGATGCAGAACTTAAATGGTGGGACACACTTTTTGGATGGTCGCCTACTGCTACAGGCATCCTAAACAAGTTGTGTCACCCCATCGTGATTCTTTTAACATTGGTTTTGATCAGTATGACCTTGTCAGTAATATTATATATCATAACTTGGAAAATGATGAATCGGTTAACACATCTGAAAAAAACAAATTATTCGTGAAACTTCTCTCACTCATATGATCATCCAAGCTGTTGTGAAACAGCAAAATAAACAAACAATCCCAGAGTTTCCTCCAACACATAGAAAATAATTAGTATAGTGGAAGTATTGAAAAGGTGATTATTTCAAAACTTCCAAAGGGGGGATTGTAACCGATGTGGTTAACTTTTTAACCATGGTGATGGGATCAAGATGAGATTATTAGCAGTAATAAGGAATGAGAAAAACATTTTAGGAATGAGAACCTGAGAGGTTGGTATGTACCATGGAACTGATAAACTGCCTTATTGGTACGTGAGCCAAATAATATTTCATTTTCTGTCAAAATCATGTCCTTTGAGTGAACTTTGTTCATTATAATCTCATTATAATACCAAAACACACCTCCATGCTAAAAAGTTACCCACCTCCAAGGTACGACCACCCCTCACTGGGCATGCTCTCTGAATTTCTTTAAGTATATAGCTTTAAAAGCAAAGCGAGAAAGTTTTACACCAATCATAATGAAGTACCTATGTAACTATGTGATGTAATTGTAACCATGTGTGTATTGAGAATATAAATATGTGCGTGTTCGTAGGCTAGGTATGCACGTTAGGTGGAACTATCCCCCGTGCATCCAGCGCTGCAATAAGGAATGCCTGCCTTTTAACACTACATTGGTGTTACGAGGTTTATTCCCGGATTTCGGTGACAAGGCAAGCGTTATGTTCTTACAATGGTGGAAGCAACCACTGGGTGGCTGGAAACATATCCTGTGCCCCATGCCACTGCCCGGAACACTATTCTGGGTCCTGAAAAGCGAGTCCTGTGGCGACATGGCACCCCAGAGAGAATTGAGTCAGACAACAGGACTCATTTTCGGAACAACCTCATAGACACCTGGGCCAAAGAGCATGGCATTGAGTAGGTGTATCACATGCCCTATCATGCACCAGCCTCTGGGAAAGTTGAAAGGTGCAATGGGCTGCTAAAAACCACCCTGAGGGCAATGGGTGGTGGGACCCTCAAACACTGGGACACACATTTAGCAAAGGCCACCTGGTTAGTTAACACTAGGGGATCTGCAATCGAGCTGGCCCTGCCCAGTCAAAATTTCCACGCCCAGTAGAAGGGGATAAAGTTCCTGTAGTGCACATGAAAAATATGTTGGGTAAAACAGTTTGGGTCACCCCTGCTTCAGGCAAAGGCAAGCCCATCTGCGGGATTGCTTTTGCTCAGGGACCAGGGTGCACTTGGTGGGTGATGAGAAAAGATGGGGAAGTCCGGTGTGTACCCCAAGGGGATTTGATTTTGGGTGAAAATAGCCAATAAATTAAATTGCATGATGTTAATAGCGATATACTGTATCAATGGTATGACCATAAGAATCAACCCAAATTAATGAAGGATGGACTTTGAAACTGAACAAAGTGCCACGATGATGGAACTAGAACTGACTTCAACTGGTGCCCAGAAACTTTATCGAAAAAAAATCACATCTTTGACATCCAGGCTGTGAGCATGGACCATACCAGATACACCAGCCCTGAAAACTCCGGATGCAGCGTGCAACAATCCAGCAGCACGCACCATTGCTCCTGCTCTGAGAGACTGTAATGGCAGATGGAACCCAAAGCCATGGACTAAATGAACTCGACAGACATTTTAGAGCGATAGCCCATAGAGTAAGGCAATGAGATCTGTAAAATAATCTGGGCATGACGTAGATGGTATGGAATAAGGGGTGGATAATGTCCTGGTTCTGGCAAGGATAGAGTTAATTTCCCAAGGAGCCAGGACAGGTGAGCCAAGCTGGCCGGGGGCTATTCCATACCATGTGACATCATGCTCACCATAAAAGGGGGCTAGTCGGGCAGGGGCGGGTTCGTTCGGCGTGCCTGCGTGGCTCCGGGACGGGTCGAGCGTCTGGTCGGTCGGTCGTCGGATCGGTAAAATCATTCTCTGTTATCACCCATTGTTACTATCTGTTATCAGCACTGTTGTTGATTGTTTCCCTCTCCCTTGCTGTCCCAGTAAACTGTCCTTATCCCAACCCTCGAGGCTTTGCCGTTGTTTTTCCGTTCTCCTCCCTGTCCCGCTGGGGAAGGAGTGAGTGAGCGGCGTGTGGCACTTAGCTACCGGCTGGGGCTAAACCACGTCAGTGGTATAATTGGGGTAGGTGGTCTGTGAGTCAGTGGTCGCAATTCCCCCTGCCAGAATTACCTTTCCCCTAGTTTCCCAGTACTTCTGGCAAGTCCAAATGGTTCTTCCTAGTTTACTGACTGAACTAGTAATATATCAGTTAAACTTCAGCTTTTAACAATCACAACCTACTTATCAGACAAAGGTACATTATTTAGATATTTCTTGTCTGGCCTTAGACCAGCAGGTGTAGGACTTTTGCAGCAGCATGACAACTTGATTCATATCACATTTTACATTTGATTTTTACTGTAACAATGTCAACTCTGTAGGCCAGGACACTTGCCCTTACCTCACTGTGGAGCTAAGCCATTTCGCAGCTTCACAAACCCCTCTGGACCACAAGTCTCAACTCCTGTTTGACTTTCAGATATCTCAGTAATAGACCCTTAGACTGGCTTTTGTCTAACACTTATTTCAGAGAAAGTCATCTGATCTGACATGGAAGACATAAAAAATTCCCACCATATCCTTTGAAAGCTTGTTTCAAAAGTGAACATGCTTTGTCTGCTAGAAATGAGATGCCTCACTCTTGTTTGTATCATTTGGTTTTGACATTTTTCTGGGTCTTTTTCAGCTTTTCTACCAAAGAGCTTCCTAGTATCTAGTATTTTCTCCAGTGCAGTGAAGGACTTACTTTGTACATTTATGAAATAACTTCTCAACCTCCTTTTTCTAAAGCTGAACAGATCAAGCTCTTGAAGTCTCTCACTGGGAAGAAATTTTCCTCAGATGTTTAGTTAGGAACAGAACTGAGATGTGATCAGAGGCAAAATTAATTCCTTGATAAATTCCATTGACTCCATTAATCTAATTTATTACCAAACAAAACAGAGTAGAGTAATGAGAAATAAAACCAAATCTTAAAATACCTTCCCCCCAACCCTCCCTTCTTCCCGGGCTTAACTTCACTCCTGGCTTATCTATCTCCTCCCCCCAAGTGGCACAGGGGGACAGGGAATGGGGGTTGCGGTCAATTCATCACACATTGTTTCTGCTGCTCCTTCCTCCTCAGGGGGAAGACTCCTCACACTCTTCCCCTGCTCCAGTGTGGGGTCCCTCTCATGGGAGATAGTCCTCCACAAACTTCTACAATGTAAGTCCTTCCCACGGGCTGCAGACCTTCAGGAACAGACTGCTCCAGCATGGGTCCCCCACAGGGTCACAAGTCCTGCCAGCAAACCTGCTCCGGCGTGGGCTCCTCTCTCCACGGGTCCACAGGTCCTGCCAGGAATTTGTTCCAGCACAGGCTTCCCACAGGGTCACAGCCTCCTTCAGGTGTCTCCACCTGCTCCAGCGTGGGGTCCTCCACGGGCTGCAGGTGGAATCTCTACTCCCCCTCATCCTTCCTCCATGGGCTGCAGGGGGACAGCCTGCTTCACCATGGTCTTCTCCACAGGCTGCAGGGGAATCTCTGCTCCGGCACCTGGAGCACCTCCTCCCCCTCCTTCTGCACTGACCTTGGTGTCTGCAAAGTTTCTTACATCTTCTCACTCCTCACTCTGGCTGCAAAAGCCACTGCTACTTGTTGTTTTTTTCCTTCTGAAATATGTTATCACAGAGGCGCTACTACCATTGCTGATTGGCTTGGCCTTGGCCAGCAGTGGGTCCGTCTCGGAGCTGGCTGGCATTGGCTCTGTCAGACACAGGGGAAGCTTCTAGCAATTTCTTGCAGAAGCCACCTCTGTATCCCCCTTGCTACCAAAACCTTGCCATGCAAACCCAAAACACTAGCCTTGGAATAGTATTAAGAAATAGTGTATCCTCAATGCACTTGTATTGATTTTAATACTAAAATGTACATCCATTTGTGAATAATGATGTGGTGGGTTTGACCTCCCCAAATGTTTGAAACATGAAGTAAAATGGATATGTATGTGAAGGCAGGTGAAAGGCGGTTAAGGAAGTTTAAGAACACCAATCAGCTACATCTTGTTATTATAAAAAAGGCACGCTTGATGTACTTGGTGTGCTGACTGGTGTTAGATACCTGGCATCCTATTCTGGCTAGAATTGAAATAAACAGATATCTCAACTCTGTGTGACTGGCTCTTTGCACACCGGGTAAAGAACCCAGATTTGGAACAACAATGGCGTTTGTCTTCCCAAGTAACCATTATGCATGACGGAGCCCTGCTTTCCTGGAGATGGCTGAACATCTGCCTGCCCATGGGAAGTAGTGAACGAATTCCTTATTCCTCAGCCTTTGTCACTATGTTTATTCCCTCATCAAATAAAGGATGGAGATTCTCCTTAGTCCTCCTTTTGTTGTTAATGTATTTATAAAATAATTTTTTTTTTTAATCTTTAACTGCAGTAGCCAAGTTAAGTTCAGGCTGGACTTTGGCTCTTCTAATTTTCTCCTTGCATAAGCTCATGACATCTTTGTACTCCTCCTGAGTTGCCTGCCTCTTCTTCCAAAGGCCATATACTCTCCTTTTTTTCCTGAGTTCCAGCCTGTGTTGGATTTGCGTGGCAAGGTTTTGGTAGCGGGGGGGCTACAGGGGTGGCTTCTGTGAGAAGCTGCTAGAAGCTTCCCCTGTGTCTGATAGAGGCAATGCCAGCCGGCTCCAAGACGGACCCGCCGCTGGCCAAGGCCAAGCCAGTCAGCGCCTCTGTGATAACATATTTAAGAAAGAGAAAAAACAGTTAGAGAGCGCTTTTGCAGCCAGAGAGAGGAGTGAGAAGATGTAAGAACATCTGCAGACACCAAGGTCAGTGCAGAAGGAGGGGGAGGAGGTGCTCCAGGCACCGGAGCAGAGATCCCCCTGCAGCCCGTGGTGAAGACCATGGTGAAGCAGGCTGTCCCCCTGCAGCCCATGGAGGAAGGATGAGGGGGTGTAGCGATTCCACCTGCAGCCCGTGGAGGACCCCACGCCGGAGCAGGTGGAGACACCTGAAGGAGGCTGTGACCCTGTGGGAAGCCTGTGCTGGAGCAAGCTCCTGGCAGGACCTGTGGACCCGTGGAGAGAGGATCCCATGCCAGAGCAGGTTTGCTGGCAGGACTTGTGACCCTGTGGGGGACCCACGCTGGAGCAGTCTGTTCCTGAAGGTCTGCACCCCATGGAGGAGACTCACGTTGGAGAAGGTCGTGAAGGACTGTCTCCCGTGAGAGGGACTCCATGCTGGAGCAGGGGAATGATGAGAGGAGTCCTCCCCCTGAGGATGAAGAAGCGGCAGAAACAACGTGTGATGAACTGACCGTAACCCCCATTCCCCATCCCCCTGTGCTGCTGAGGGGGGCGGAGGTTGAAACCAGTAATGAAGTTGAGCCCGGGAAGATGGGAGGGGTGGGGGGAGGTGTTTTAAGATTTGATTTTATTTCTCATTGCTCTGCTCTGTTTTGCTTGATAATAAATTAGATGAATTTCCTCTCTAAGTTCAGTCTGTTTTGCTCGTGATGATAATTAGTGAGTGATCTCTCCCTGTCCTTATCTTGACCCATAAGCTTCTCGTTATACTTTTTCTCCCCTGTCTAGTGAACAAGGGGAGTGATAGAGTGGCTCTGGTGGGTACCTGGCCCCCAGACAGGGTCAACCCGCCACACAGCCAAAACTCTCTGTTCAGCTAGGCCAGTCTTCTTCCCCACTGGCTTGTCTTTTGTCACATAGGGATGGCCTGCTCCTGCACCTTAAAGGTTTCCTTCTTGAGGAATGTCCAGTCTTCCTGGACTCCTTTGCCCTTCAGGACTGCCTCCCAAGGGACTCTGTCAGCCAGGCTCCTAAACAGGCCAAAGTCTGCCCTCCAGAAGTCCAAGGAAGCAGTTCTGCTGACCCCTCTCCTTACTTCTCTAAGAATCAAAAACTCTATCATTTCATGATCGCTATGCCCAAGACAGCCTCCAACCATCACATCACCAAGTCCTTCTCTGCAAGCAACAGGTTCAGCAGGGTGCCTTCCCTAGTTGGCTCACTCACCGGCTGTGTCAGGAAATTGTCTTTCACACATTCCAGGAAACTCCTGGACTGTTTCCTCTGCTGTACTGTATTTCCAGCAGACATCTGGCAAGTTGAAATCCCCCAGTATTCAATACCATATGATGTCATGCTCAGCATTAAAAGCTGGAGGAAAGCAGAAAGGGAGGACGTTCGGGGTTATGATGTTTGTCTTCCCAAGTAACCGTTATGCGTACTAAGGCCCTGCTTTCCAGGAAGTGGCTAAACATCTGTCTGCCAATAGGAAATAGTGAATTAATTCCTTATTTTGTTTTGCTTCCGTGTGCAGCTTCGCTTATTAAATTGTCTTTATCTTGACCCACGCCTTCTCTCACTTTTGCTCTTCTGATTGTCTCCCCAGTCCTGCTGGGGGAGAGTGAGCAAGCAACCGGGTGGGTGTTTAGTTGCTGGCCAGGGTCAACCCACCACACCTACACTGTTGGCAGTGATGGCTTCTGTCCTTTAAAACAGTTTTTAAAACATCTGATTTTATTTTTCCATGAAGCCTCAGCCTGTGAAAGGAACAATTGCTTATTTATGCAGCTGATATAGATGCACACACCTCGTATGTGAAGGATAAAGACAGACAATAAACTCTATTACTTGGAGAAAATATAGCAATAACATTCTGCCAATGCTATAGATGAAAATGTATCAATTTAGCTTGCCCTCTTCTCTCACTGTAACTATCTTTAGATCACTATGATTGATGGTCCCTCTGTTTCTAATCAAACGACCTTTTTTTTTTTTTTTACTAGCCTCCATCCTTTCCCTGTTAATTCCCTGTCCTTTGGGGAACATATATCAGTGTCTTCACCCAGATGAATATAAGTAAACAGTAGGAGGATTTAATTGCTGTGGTGAAACCTGTTGCAAGGAAAAAACGCTCAGTTCACATAGTTTAAATCAAATCAGTATAGAAGCAGTTTATTGATTTATTAACAGCACATAATTAACTGGCAATCAGTGAACTGTACATTCAGGATCAATATCAGTAATGCAACAGATAAAGCATAATACTATGCACAAAATGTTGATATACACCTACAAAGTTCTAAACACCTTTCTACAACTAGCCCCAAGAAGTTCTAATCCCCCAACACCCACACATATTCACAGTGTTACACGCACAGACCCCTCTCATGGGACATGCAGTTTATAAGTACTCCGCTTTCTGGGAGTGGGAGTTCTCCTATTTGCATACACCTGCTGTGGGAGATGTGGGTGCTCCAACTTTATGGTAACCCGTGTGTTTCCCTACAATTTTGTAAAGCACCCCTCAAGGTCACATATACACATGCAAGGTTTGGGTCCCTACTTGCTGCACCATATACTGTCAGCAGAAGTGTGGGGGAACTGTTTGCAGGGCAACATAGGTTGTACACTCTCCACCCTTGGAGGTTTTAAAGACTAAACTGGATAAACCCCAAATAACCTGGTTTAAACTCGTAGCTAACCCTGTTATGAGAAGGAGGTTTGACTAGAGACCTCCTAAGGTGCCTTATAACCTAAATTATCCTATGAACCTGTGATTTCTGGTAGTATCGAACCAGGTTTTGACTATTGCTGTTTCCTCTCCAAGTTCTCTCCCTAGTGTTATACATTTTCATGCTTCTTTTATACTTCTTCTCAGACTGACTCCTTTGTTTCAAAATTCTCCTTTAAATTGTCCAGTTACTTTTAATGTGGCTGATGGTTGTCTTCCTCTTTAACATGATCAGTTTTGGGCAAACACCTGTCACAACATATACAAGTTACCCAATCTGTGAGTCTGCAAAGATCACAATGGTGGGCTTATAGGATTCCATAATATACAAGGAAACAGAGGGCTTTGTTTCTTTTGAGATAATCTATTGGAAGTTCTTAAAAATTACTACTAGAAAACCAAGTATATACTTATGATTATTTACTTATATGCACATCTATAATATATATAAACTTTCTAAGTATTACCAGTATAGCACTTACAAAAGTGCTCCCAGGAGTGGGGCTAATTGACAACACTTCACAGAGTTCAGTCAGCCAGCCATCCCCAGAGAGGGTCCAGTCTGTCCAGGAGATCTTGCATAGAGCAGTTCTTCCAGGAGGACGTTTCAGAGAGAAGCTCCATTTTGGGTAGATAGTGAGTTATTTTTATGTTAGAGATATAAGGGGACATAGGTGGTGTGGTTTAACCCAGACCAGTAACTAAGCACCACACATCCCTCCACAGTGTGATGGGGGAGAGAATCAGAAGGGTAAAAGTGAGAAAACTCATGAATTGAGATAAAGACAGTTTAATAGCTAAGGCAAAAGCTGCACATGCAAGCAAAGCAAAATCAGGAATTCGTTCACTACTTCCCATGGGCAGGCAGGTGTTCAGCCATCTCCAGGAAAGCAGGGCTCCATCACGCATAACCGTTACTTGGGAAGACAAACACCATAACTCCGAATGTCCCCCTCTTCCTTCTTCCCCCAGCTTTATATGCTGAGCATGACATCATATGGTATGGAATATCCCTTTGGCTAGTTTGGGTCAGCTGTCCCAGCTGTGTCCCCTCCTAACTTCTTGTGCACCCCCAGCCATCCCGTTGGTGGGGCCATGCGAGAAGCAGAAAAGGCCTTGACTCCGTGTAAGCACTGCTCAACAACAACAGATCTATATAACAAAAACATCTCTATATTATCAACACTGTTTCCAGCACAAATCCAAAACATAGCCCCATACTAGCTACTATGAAGAAAAGTAAACCTCTCAGCTGAAACTAGGACACAGGCAAAGGAGACAGGGTGTTTTCCCTGAGTGTTCGACTCTTACTTGTTTCTCAGCACCCAAATCCATAATTATAAGTTAAACCAATCCACTGCATGCCAAAACTGGAATCAGAGGAACACATAGCACCTCTGCTAAAACATATGTTAGAAGGCAATAGCCGCTGGAGCAGAGAAGGAGGCACAAAAGGAGATACTGGAGGAGACATGAGGACACACAAAAGAAGACACAGGAGGAGGTATGCCTCTGAGGGGACTGCAGCCTGGCTCGTGGAGGAGCCCATGCCAGAGCAGTTGAAAAGAGTAAGAAACAAGGAGCAGCAAAAAAAGGAAACCACTATGCATTGACCTCAACCTCTTGCATCGCCTGTCATGTCACTGAAGGGACTGAATGTAACATGTGGCAAAAGGATTGGAGACTAGGAATGGGGGAAGGAGAAAATGTCTGGAGTGAAGTTGAGCCCAGCAAAGAGGAGGGAAAGATGTTTTACCTGAGTGTTTGCTTGACTGTTTGTCTTGTTTTTCAGTACCCAAATCCATAATTAAAAGTTGATGTAACTGGCAATCAATTAAATGCAATGAAATTCTCTGATTCAAGACTGGTTTGCCCACAGCAGTAATTGGTGGAGAATGAGGGCAACCCCCGGACCTGGCATAGCCTAGGATTGGAATAATGGTAGTGACTTTGAAACTCCAGAGGGAGCCTTGGTTCTGGTACTGGAAATTTGTGGTGTGTTGTGGTGGTAGTGGTGTATCCATTGCCTATGGAGTGGGTAGGTGCAAACAATGTGTAAACAGGGGAGAAACAAGGGAGAGTCAAGGAGGGGACCAGAGAGAGAGCTCCTGCCAGATGAGAAGGCAATTGGATGGGTCCCTCTCCAAGCCCATGTCCTGGTGGCCTGGAGCCTGGACCATCACCACGTGCAGGATCCAAAAGCATTAGCCTGAGAGCTGCAGAGGGACTGTGCTGAATGTGAGATGCCTGGAGAAAAGTGTGCTGCTCTGCTGTGGGGATGCGTCGGGGCTTGCCATGTGCTGTGAACTGGAAGCCCTTGGTCAGAAGTTAGTAACTACTAGCACTGAAATGGCCACGTGGAAAGCTGTGCACAGAACTGCCCAGGCTGCTGCAGGAGCAGCCAGAGAGCTTAAAGTGACTGCCCCAGAGTGGGACCCCAACACCTGGGATGGGGAAATTGAGGACTCTGATGGTGACTTAAAACCTGATCCCTTTCAGGCCACCCCAGTTACAGCAGACCTATGGAAATGGGAGCACTGCTCCCCGGAGTGGGACCATTCAGCAGTCCTTTACTCAGACCACCTACAGCTGCCACCCCAGGGAGGTGTTCCTGCAGTGGCTATGGTGTTGCTGGGAAACTGGAGACGCTGGGATACAGCTGATGGCTCAAGAGAGCATTGATTTGGGGAGTTTGGGGCCTATGCCACTTGTAAATGCTGCTCTGTGCAAGAGAGGAAGACTTTGGGATCAGCTGATGGAGGGATACATGGAGCAATAGCCGGCTCCTGCAAATGAGAGCCCTCCTGTGGAAGAACTGGGAAGGAGTTGCTTGGACTGCTGGAGTGTGTTTACAGGTAAGGGGGAAGGGACTCCCCAAAAAGGCAGTGACCACTAATGCCATGGCCCAGAAGCTCTGACAGCTAGGCAGTTACTAATACTCCTGTGGCATCACCTGGTGAGATGGTGGGACATCCTATTGATCAAGGAGGGACCTATATGTACTGTACCAGGGAAAACATGCTAGAAGGCAGGTGTAAGACTAGCAGCACATCCAAGGATATGCAGAGAGTCCAGTAGCATGGTGTGGGATGTCGGACTTGTCCGGGCTTGTTGGTGCAAATACAGGGTCACATACAGCAGAAAGTAGTGGGGTCCAACTTGAGCGAGAGCACAGATCGAGCAACGTGCTTATCTTGCACCGATAAGCACTGGACCTGAACAAAGGCAAAGGATGAGCAACTTGCTCATCTTGACAGATGTGGCGCCTGACAGTCTACCACTCAAATCAACTGAATGATGCCTGGGGTGAGGGGGAGGCTTCACAGACTGACGTTACTTCAGTAAAGCTAAACAGACCCCCACACATCTGTACCAAATACCTTTGTTCTCTGCTACTCCCCCCCACCTTGATCAACAACACAACAAGCCTTATTAAGAGCCAGTCAGCAGACGATAATTGACTTAGTCCCACCTCGCCAAAAGTATAAATCTGGCATTTAGAATCCTCTTTTCTGAGGACGAGAACTCCAACTATCCAGATGGGTCGACGGGCCTGGACCTCTCTCCTCCCCAAGCAGGGACAGCTCTTTGGTAAGACTTGCACCTCTGACTATGTCGGATGTTACCCCGAGAAAGTATCATTAACAAAAGCACTGAACTATTGACTCGAGCTCGATATCTGCAGTAAGTGTATTTATCAATGGCAATTCTGAACTTTTTATATCTGATGCCTAATAAATTACCTATCTTTTTCTACTTTGTGAAACCATCTCTGTGAAAGTCCTTGAGAGGGCTCTGACAGGCAAATGTTGACTCTGATAAGTGGCTACATACATAATCCCTTAAACATAAATCGTTGACCAATCTGGGACTAAGACTGGACCTAGCCACACCTAGACTCCTCTCTGAGAAGGCGTTTACAAAGCAAGAGGGTCCTTTCTGAACCTCGTGACTCAACGGGAGGGCCTCCCTCAACCACACGTCAGAGTCATACCTTTTTACGCAACACATGGGCAAACTCAAAAAAGGCACCAAGAAGGGTTGAAAATTTTCCATGTCCCCACTCTACATGCTGGGACTTACGGATGTTCCTGAAGGAAAAGGGGGAGGATATGATGAAGTGGGGCAGAAAGTCCTTCAGAGATCTCAAGTTGTGAGTTAGAAATTAGAGGTGCAGGGGAAAGGTCAGAGCTTAGTTAATGCTGTTAGAGGATGTGGAGCATGCTCTAGGAGATCAAAGCCATTTGGTGCATCATTTACTCCCCAAATAAGGAAATGCTCTCACTGTCATCAAGTGAAGACTCATCACTACCCATTTTGGGTCTGGATGGAGCTCTACAGCAATCAAAGTCATGAACCTATTGGCACCTCTAATGGTGGTGTTACCCATTGCTCATAGTATCTTAATCACTTGCTTGTAAGCTATAGTGAATATTCAAAGGGCTGTAATGTTCTTGGCTGTGTGTTTTGCAGGGACAAGGCCTGAAGTTTGTAATAAGAGTTCAGATTATTATGAAGTTAAACCCAGTAATCTAGTCTGTAGAGACAAGGGGTAGAGTTTACAATGGATATATGTTCAAAGTGTTGTAACCTTCTAGGTTTTTGTGTTTTGCAGGGGCAAGGGGTGGAGTTTTACTGAATGTACATACTGTGTTGGGTTAGCCTTGGCTAACAGCCAAACTCCCACCCAGCTGCATGCTCACTCCCCCTCCTCAGCAGAACAGGGGGAGAAAAAAGGAAAAAAACAGGAACAAGAAAGCTTGTGGGTTGAGATAAAGATAGGGAGATCTCTTACCAGTTACTATCACAGGCAAAACAAGCTCAACTTGGGGAAAATGAATTTAATTTACTGCCAATTAAAATAATTTGGATAATGAGAAATAAAGACAAAAAATTAAAACAACACTCCCCCCCGCCGCCTTTTTCCAATCTCAAACTTCACTCCTTCACTCCTGACTCCTCTACCCACCCTCAGAGTGGTTCAGGGGGGATGGGAAATGGGAGGGGTTACAATCAGTTCCTCTGTGCCTCTCCTTCCTCCTCACGCTTTTCCCCTGCTACAGCATTGGTCCTCTCCACGGCTGCAGTCCTTCAGGAAAAAATCTGCTCCAGGAGTGGATCCTCTCCATGGGCTGCAGTTCCTGTGAGGAACAATCTGCTTCAGTGTGGGTTCTCCATGGGCCACAATTCCTTCAGGAAACATCCAACTGCTCCAGCATGGGTCCTCAATGGGCTGCAGTGTGAATACCTGCTCCAGCATGATCTCTTCCACAGGCTGCAGGTCAACATCTGCTCTGATGCCTAGAGCACCTCCTCCTCCTCCTCCTCCTTCTCTGACCTTGGTGTTTGCACTGCTGTTTCTCACACTTTTTTTTTTTTCTTTCCTCCTCTGACTGTCTGGTGGTTTTACCCTTTCTTAAATATGTTCTCACAGAGGTGCCACCAGCTTTGACCATTGGCTCGGCATTGGCCTGTGGTGGGTCCACTGGCAAGCTGGATGGAACCAGCTGTGTCCGACACAGGGCAACCCCTGACCTCTTCTCACAGAGACCAGTCCTGCAGCCTCCCCGCCCGTGCTACAAAACACCTTGCCACCTACACCCAATACACTCCTTCACTGCAGACTCCTCTCCCATCACAGGGATGCGGGGGGTTGGTGGTCTATGATCAGTACATATCAATTTCTCTCTGCTGCTCCTTCCTTCTCACTCTTTTGTTCTGCTCTGGTGTATTGGTTTTGTGTGGCAAGGTTTTGGTAGTGGGGATGCTACAGGGGTGGCTTCTGTGAGATGCCAGAAGCTTCCCCCATGTTGGACACAGCCAGTTCCAGCCAGCTACAAGACAGATCCACCTCTGGCCAAAGCTGAGCCAATCAGTGACGGTGGTAGTGCCTCTGTGATAACATATTTAAGAAGGGGAAAAAACTGCTGCGCAACAGCAGCCGAGAGAGAGGAGTGAGAATATGTGAGAGAAACAACTCTGCAGACACCAAGGTCAGGGAAGAAGGAGGGGGAGGAGATGCTCCAGGCACCAGAGCACAGATTCCCCTGCAGCCCATAGAGGACTTCACACTGGAGCAGGTGGATGCACCTGAAGGAGGCTGTGACCTCATGGAGAGCCCACACTGGAGCAGGTTTTCTGGCAGGACCTCTGACCCCACAGGGGTCCCATGCTGGAGCAGTCTGGTCCTGAAGGATTGCATCCTGTGGAAAGGACCCATGCTGGAGTAGTTCATGAAGAACTGCAGCCTATGGGAAGGACCCACATTGGAGAAGTTCATGGAGGACTGTCTCCAGTGGGTGGGACCCCACGCTGGAGTAGGGGAAGAGTGTGAGGAGAAAGGAGCGGCAGAGACATGTGATAAACTGACCGTAAGCCCCATTCCCTGTCCCCCTTCGCTGCTCGGGAGGAGGAGGTAGAGAAGCCAGGAGTGAAGTTGAGCCCAAAAAGAAGGGAGTGGTGGGGCGAAGGTGTTTTAAGATTTGGTTTTATTTCTCATTATCCTACTCTGACTTTTGATTAGCAATAAATTAAATTAATTTCCCCCAGTCGAGTCTGTTTTGCCCATGATGGTTATTGCTGAGTGATCTCCCTGTCCTTATCTCGACCCACGAGACTTTCATTATACTTTCTCTCCCCTGTCCAGTTGAGGAGGTGGAGTGATAGAGTGGCTTGGTGGGCACCTGGCATCCAGCTAAGGTCAACCCACCACATCTGGCATGGGTTCTCCACAGGCTTCAGGCCTGTCAGGAAAATTTGCTCTTATGTGGGCTTTCCACTGGAAACAGTTCCTTTAGGAACATCCATCTGCTCTGGCATGGGTCCTCCAGTGGCTGCAGGGAATATCTGCTCAACCATGGAGCTCCTCCTCCTCCTCCTCCTCCTTCTCCTCCTCCTCCTCCTTTCTCTGACCTTGGTGTTCCCTCTATTGTTTCTCACTGGTTTTGTTCCCTCCTCCTCTCACCACCCAGCAGTTTTTTGCCCTTTCTTAAATGTTTTTGCAGACGCACCACCAACTTTGTTGATTGGCTCGGCTTTGGCCTGAGGTGGGTCCATTGCTGAGCTGGCTGAAACTGACTGTGTCCAGCACAGGGCAGTCCTTTACCTCTTCCCACAGAGGTCACCCCTGCAGCGCCCCCCTCTCCCCGCCCCCAGCTACCAAGCCTTGCCACATACACCCAATGCACATACACATTGTTACCATTGCAATCCTTATTGTCTAGGAAGAAGGGTAGAGTTTACAATGCATGCATATTAAGGTGTTTCGAAGAGGCAGAGTGGAGTGTATCGGGCATAACTCGCAAGGTATTGGGGGTGGGGGTTGCAAAGGAGATGTATGTGGGAGGAGGTCACGGACTGCCCTCTGCTGCCCACAGCTGGTTCCAGGCCAGCTCAGCAACAAATGACACCAACCCATTGATGCCAAAACTGGAACCAATAAGAGAAGCACATGGCATCTCTGCTAAAACTTATTTAAGAAAGGGTGATAGCCACTGGGAGCAGAGAAGGAGATACTGGAGGAGACACAGGCAGAGGCACAAAGAGGACTGCAGCCTGTGGAGGAATCCCCATTGGAACAGTTTAAAAGAGTAATAAACAAGGACTGACAAAAAAGGAAACCACTCCACACTGACCTCCAACCTCCTGTGCCTGCCCTCCACCTCACTGAAGGAACTGAGTTTAACATGCAGCAAAAGCAAGGGCATTGGAGACTGGGGGTGGAGAGGTGCCTGGAGCAAAGCTGAGACAGGCTGTTGTGGTTTAGCCCCAGCCGGCAGCTGAGCACCATGCAGCTGCTCGCTCACTCCCCACCCCCTTGGTGGGCTGGGGAGGAGAACAGGAAGGAAAAGGCAAGACCTCGTGGGTTGGTATAAGGACACTTTACTGGGATAGCAAAGGGAGAGGGGAAGAAAACAAAACAAAACAAAACAGTACTTAACAGAATATACAAAACTGGTGATACACAATGACCGTACAACTCAGACTGCATGCTCAGACCCATCCCGAAGCCGGATCGTCCCTGAGGCACGCGTCCTGGACCTGCTGTTGCCCCTCCCCGACTAGCCTCCCCTTTTCTACTGAGCATGATGTCATATGGTATGGAATACCCCCTTTGGCTAGTTTGGGTCAGCTGTCCTGGCTGTGTCCCCTCCCAACTTCTTGCGCACCCCCAGCCATCCTGCTGGCAGGGCGGTGCGAGAAGCAGAAAAGGCCTTGATTCTGTGTAAGCACTGCTCAACAACAACAGGTCCATATAACAAAAACATCTCTATATTATCAACACTGTTTCCAGCACAAGTCCAAAACATAGCCCCATACTAGCTACTATGAAGAAAATTAACCCTCTCAGCTGAAACTAGGACACAGGCAAAGGAGAAAGGGTGTTTTCCCAGAGTATTTGACTCTTACTTGTTTCTCAGTACCCAAATCATAGAATCATAGAATCATAGAATGGTTTGGGTTGGAAGGGACCTCGAAGATCATCTAGTTCCAACTCCCCCCCTGCCATGGGCAGGGACACCCTCCACTAGGCCACGTTGCCCAAAGCCTCATCCAACCTCCCTTGAACACTTCCAGGGATAGGCCCTCCACAACCTCTCTGGGCAACCTGTTCCAGTGCCTCACCACCCTCACAGGGAAGAATTTCTTTCTAACATCTCATCTAAATCGACCCTCCTTCAGCTTGAACCCATTACCCCTTGTCCTGTCACTACACTCCCTGATAAACAGTCCCTCTCCAGCTTTCCTGTAGGCCCCCTTCAGGTACTGCTAAGCCGCAATTAGATCTCCCCGGAGCCTTCTTTTCTCCAGGCTGAACAATCCCAACTCTCTCAGCCTGTCCTCAGAGGAGAGGTGCTCCAGCCCTCTGATCAGCTTCGTGGCCCTCCTCTGGACTCACTCCAACAGCTCCATGTCTCTCTCTCTTGTACTGGGGCCCCCAGAGCTAAGCGCAGTACTCCAGGTGGGGTCTCACCAGAGCAGAGTAGAGGGGCAGGATCACCTCCCTCGACCTGCTGGTCACACCTCTTTTGATGCAGCCCAGGACACGGTTGGCATTCTGGGCTGCAAGCGCACACTGCTGGCTCATGTTGAGCTTCTCATCAATCAATACCCCCAAGTCCTTCTCCTCAGGGCTGCTCTCAATCCATTCTCTGCCCAGCTTGTAGTTGTGCTTGGGATTGCGCCGACCCATGTGCAGGACCTTGCACTTGGCCTTGTTGGACTGCATGCAGTTCATACGGGCCCACCTCTCCAGCCTGTCAAGGCCCCTCTGGATGGCATCCCTTCCCTCCAGCGTGTCGACCACACCACACAGCTTGGTGTCATCGGCAAACTTGCTGAGGGTGCACTCGATCCCGCTGTCCATGTCGCCGACAAAGATGTTAAACACTGCCGGTCCCAGTACCGACCCCTGAGGAACGCCACTCGTCACCTTTCTCCACTTGGACATTGAGCTGTTGACCACAACTCTTTGAGTGTGACCATCCAGCCAATTCCTGATCCACGGAGTGGTCCATCCATCGAATCCATGTCTCTCCCATTTAGAGACAAGGATGTCGTGCGGGACAGTGTCAAATGCCTTGCACAAGGCCAGGTAGATGATGTCAGTTGCCCTTCCCTCATCCACCGACGCTGTCACCCCATCATAGAAGGCCACCAAATTCGTCAGGCAGGATTTGCCCTTAGTGAAGCCGTGTTGGCTGTCACCAATCACCTCTTTGTTTTCCATGTGCCTGAGCATAGTCTCCAGGAGGGTCTGCTCCATGACCTTGCCAGGCACAGAGGTGAGACTGACTGGCCTGTAGTTCCCTGGGTCTTCCTTTTTACCCTTCTTAAAAATGGGGGTTATGTACCCCCTTTTCCAGTCAGTGGGAACTTTGCCGGACTGCCAGGACTTCTCAAATACGATGGAGAGTGGCCTGGCCACTTCATCCGCCAGTTCCCTCAAGACCCGCAGATGCAACTCATCAGGTCCCATGGACTCCTGCACCTTCAGGTTCCTTAGATATTCTCGAACCTGATCTTCTCCTACAGTGGGCAGTTCTGCATTCTCCCAGTCCCTGCCTTCTGTGACCTGGGCAGTGTGGCTCAAGCACTTGCCAGTGAAGACTGAGGCAAAGAAGTCATTGAGTTCCTCAGCCTTCTCCATATTCTGGGTAACCATAATTATAAGTTGATGCAATCAGCAATAAATTCAGTTCAGTGAAATTCTTATCATTATTCCAACGCCCCTGTCATGAACAGGGACTCCCTCCACTAAACCAGGTTGCCCAAAGCCCCATCCAGCCTGACCTTGAACACTTCCAGGGAGGGGGCATCCTCAACCTCTATGGGCAACCTGTTCCAGTGTCTCACCACCCTCATAGTGAAGAATTTCTTAATATCTAATCTAAATCTACCCTCTTTCAGTTTAAAACCATTACCCCTCATCCTATCACTACATGCCCCTGTAAACAGTCCCTCTCCAGATTTCCTGTAGGCCCCCTTCAGGTACTGGAAGGTTGCAATATGGTCTCCCCAGAAAGTAGAGATGCCAGGAGGACCATCTACCTAGAGCACTCCATGCTCTGTTGAGAACACTTCCCAAGGCATGGCTTACCCTTCAAACCAAAACCTGAGAATAACACCCACTGCCATCACTGAAGCATTTCCCTCTTCCTGTTCTCTCCTATGCCTCAGAGCCAGCCATCCCCATGGACCATGCTCTGGCTTTTCTAATCACTTGACAAGTGTTGCCTTGGACATGGAGGCTGGATCTGCCGCCTCTTAAAGGATCAAGCAGTGTGATACAGTTATTATACATTTGACATACCACTCCCCACCTGCTGCAGCCTCAATATCCCACAGGACTGAAGAACTTGTAAGCCATGTTCAGACACAAATGACAAAAAAGGTGATTGGGAACAGTCAGCATGGATTTACCAAGGGCAAATCGTGCCTGACCAACCCAATTGCCTTCTACAATGAAAAGACTGACTCTGTGGGTGAGGGCACAGCAGTGGATGTGGTTTACCTTGACTTCAGCAAGACCTTTGTCACGGTCTCCCATAGAATCCTTATAGTCAAATTGGTGAAATATGGACTGGATAAGTGGACTACAAGATGGTGCAGCTGATTTTCTGTCTACTAGGCTCAAAGGGTTGCATTGCACAATACAAAATACAACTGTCAGCTGGTTACTACTGGCATTCCTTGGGGTCAACACTGTGAGGTAGCAGCAAGGGCCAGCTGTTCCCTAAGGGACAGTAGCCAGGAGCCAAGCATAATAACAAATCTGGCAAAGCAAGACCCTCGCCAGTCAGGGTCTAGTCCCACAGTACTGGGGCAAGGCAAGCAGGACAGACCTGGGTATGATAGCCAGGTTCAACCAAGAGTTCAAACCATCAGGCAAGTTAGTGGTGACGAGGCAAGTCCAAGGTTAAGCCAGGAAGTCAATCCTCAGGTCAGATCCAGCAACGGTAACCAGGGGCAGAAATAGACCAGGCAAATTCACAGCGACAAGACAGGTCCAAGATCAAACCGGGAAACCAGTCTGCAGATCAGGGTCCAGATCAACAAGGTCCATGTCCAAACACAGGCATAGTTGTGACAGCACCACAGACAAATGCACCTACAACATAGCTTAGAAACTGAAAGCCCAGGCCTGAGCTTAAACTGACCTCCTGGGCAGAAAGCAGAAGTGGAAGCTCCAGGGGAGGCTGGTCAGAGCAGTTCAGGCCTATTAATGCCTTCAGGGCACTGACAGCAGCCTCCCTCCCAGCAAGGTGTGTCCTCACACCTTACAGAGATCTGAGTTCAGAATGGACTTGCCGTAGAGTGATTTAATTGCTATGGGTTGTCATGGGACTGTTTCAGGGGACACAGAGCTAGGGCAGGGATAGGAAACTGGAAAAGGACATGGCATGGGAGATGCCCCTTGGGAGCCCTGGAGGCCAGGCAGGCTTGGGGGCCGGGGTGGTGAGGGGGTTGACCTTGGATTTAGTTTGTTCCCTTTATCTGATGCTCGCTGGGCTGCTAGTAGGACTGGTTGCTATCACCACCTTGCTCTACTCATCTGCCTCTGGTACTATGGGACTGCACCCTGTTGGTGAGGTTGTTGCCTGGTTGATATTGTGGCCACCCTTAACTTCCTGCTCACCTTCCCTTAGGAAACAGCCTCATTCTTGCTGCTCCCTTGCAATTAGCTCAGGCCATCTCAAGCCCTGAACTAAGTACTGGTAAAGCCTGGCCCTTAGGCTGTGCTGGAACTTGCCTTCACAGTCCCCATTTGACCTCCAAACCCTGTGGGAGGCTGTGGTCGCTATGCAGAGACAGATTACAGCCCTTGCAGGCTGCTTTAGCATCCTCTACACCCAGGGCACCCCCTGCCCCTCAGCTCCCTAAACTCTTCCGTGAAATTTGAGCAAGGGTATGGGAGTTTGTTAGTCAGATGCGGCCAATGGTGCTTATCCAGGGGCCTACCAAACAGGTATTAGCTGCTCAGCAGCAATTATCTCCCGACTTTCAGGAATGGCCCTAGACTGGATCACCCCCTATATAGAGCACAATGACCCCATGCTCCAGAACCCTGATGACCTAGTTGCTTTTCTGAAGTGTTGTTTTTTTTTTTTTTTTTCAGAGATAGCAATTGTGCAGCTGTGACTGAGGCTGCCTTACTGGAGCTCTGGCAGGGGAGCCAGCTGGCTGCTGACTACACAATTTGTGAAGTTGGCTGTGGAAACTGGGTAGAAAGAGTGAGTCCTTATGGCTTGCTATAGGTTAGGGCTGACTGAGGCCCTCAAAGATGAGATGGACCCACCCCAGAGGCTGGGGCAGCTCTCAGACCTGGGTATCACCCTGGAGAGGTGCCAGATGGCATGCCAGAGAGAGGATGCCTAGATCCTTGGGGGAGTTCAGACATGCTTTTCTCTGCCTCCCTTACCACTCTGTCATAGCTTAAGTTGTGAATGCTAACAGGCAGCAGATAATTGGGTGTATGTGTGGGTGAATGTCTGAAACTGAACTTTTGAACTCTCAAGTGGAAGCCTGCTACTTGCTAGCTGCAACTGGTATAGGCTGGTCAGAAACTTTGATAACACCTGGACTAAACAAAAGTGGCATAGCCTGCATTGTCCAATTAATAAAGAGACACAAGACAGAACCACTGATTAAGAGGCTGATATCACATTGTGCTTCTGCATATAGACTATTTAGATGGGGAAGAACAGGGCCTTGTGGTTCAGGAAAAACAAACTGGTGCCAAAAAGAAGGGTTCTTGAAAAGAAGTGGTCTCGAGGGGGAGGGAGAGGCATGGGGGGAAGGTGATTAAAGATCCTGGAAGTGGTGAAAGATCCTGGAGATTAGGGTGATGTGTGGAGACAAATGCTGGGAGGATCACAGAATGGTTGAGGTTGGAAGGGACCTCTGGAGGTCTTCTGGTCCAACCCCCCTGCTCAAGGAGGGCCACCGAGAGCCAGTTGCCCAGGACTATGTCCAGATGGCTTTTGCATTATCTCCAAGGAGGGAGACTCCACAACCTCTCTGGGCAACCTGTCCCAGTACTCAGTCACCCTCACAGTAAAGTGTTTCCTGATCAGGCAGAACCTCCTGTGTTTCACTTTGTGCCCATTGCCTCTTGTCCTGTCACTGGACACCACTGAAAAGAGCCTGGCTCTGTCATCTTTGCACCCTCCCTTCTGATATTTGTATACATTGATGAGATCCCCCCGAGCTTTCTCTTCTCTAGGCTGAACAGCCCCAGCTCTCTCAGCCTTTCCTCATATGTGAGATGCTCCAGTCCCTAAATGCCCAGGGACCTTGTCCAGTAATGCCTGAGACTGGTACCTGTGAGTAGCGGCACAGCAGGAACTGATCCAACTTTCCGCTCAATCTTCCTGGACCAATCTCCTTGATGGGAAGGGAAGTTAAGACCTGACCTAGTGAATGTAACACTGGGGGAGGAAGCAAGTGAATGTGCGAGTGTGTGAGATAATCAAGTAGGGAAAAAGCTCTAATCTTATTGGTTCTTAAATAACCCCCAGTATCCAGATCCACTATGGGCTGTCATTTACTCTGTCTCACCCGTGACACCCTGCCAGAGGATGAGCCTGTGGAAGCAGATGCCATCCAGCCACACCCCTCATCCCAAGAGTAAGAACACAGATGGAGGGAAGGGGTATGCTTTTACTGTGGTGAAAAAGGTCATAGAATCATAGAATCATTTTGCTTGGAAAAGACCTTTAAGATCATCAAGTCCAACCATTAACCTAACACTGCCAAGTCCAACCATTAAACCATGTCCCTAAGCACCACATCTACGCGTCTTTTAAATACCTCCAGGGATGGTGACTCAACCACTTCCCTGGGCAGCCTGTTCCAATGATTGATAACCCTTTCGGTGAAGAAATTTTTCCTAATATCCAATCTAAACCTCCCCTGGCGCAACTTGAGGCCATTTCCTCTTGTCCTATCGCTTGTTACATGGGAGAAGAGACCAACACCCACCTCACTACAACCTCCTTTCAGGGAGTTGTAGAGAGCAATAAGATCTCCCCTCAGCCTTCTTTTCTCCAGACTAAACAACTCCAGTTCCCTCGGCTGCTCCTCATAAGACTTGCTTTCTAGACCCTTCACGAGCTTCGTTGCCCTTCTTTGGACATGCTCCAGCACCTCAATGTCTTTCTAGTAGTGAGGGGCCCAAAACTGAACACAGTACTCGAGGTGCGGCCTCACCAGTGCTGAGTACAGGGGGACAATCACTTCCCTAGTCCTGTTGGCCACACTATCACATCCTGATACAAGCCAGGATGCTGTTGGCCTTCTTGGCCACCTGGGCACACTGCTGGCTTATATTCAGCTGGCTATTGACCAAACACTGTCGCCGTGTTGTCATTTACCCCAACAAACCTCCTACCCTGACCACCGCAAAAGCCTTTTATCCTTTTAGTTTTATTAGAATTGGTCAAAATTTTAGAGCTAAAGACAATCCCTGTAAAAAATATTCCATGGTTTCTTCTTTCCCCTCATATCCCACTACTGGCATCCAGGTTGCCACGAAACACAACAGAACAGGCAATTTTGGGGGAAGTTTCTTTTTTTCTCCCCTCACTCTCTTGCTTTTTTTTTTTTTTCGGGGTGGGGGGGGGGACAGGGACAATGACAAAAGTTTCTCAAGTGATATTTTTTCCTTTTTCCAATGTGGCACTCCTAAAAGTCTTCCTCAGTTCTGGAACCATCACTGAGTGACAAAAGAAGAATGGAAAATAAACCCAGATCTCACAAATGGTCAGAGGCTGAGAGAGCCCTTGAGAAAGTGTCATATAGGCTTGCTCTGTTCTTATCCCCTTCTTTTGACATCCACTTCTGGTTACTGTCAGTGAAAGGATACTACGTGGACCTTAGGTCTGACCCAGTATGGCTGTTGTTATGTTTTCAATCAGTGGAATAAATGGGGAAAGGGAAAAAGGAAGATGGGAATAGGGGAAAAATGTAAAAAGCAATTTTTGTAATTAATTTTGTATTCACTGTTATTTATAGAACAAAACTCCCTTCCATTTCAAAACCCATGGAACTCAAAAGCTTTGAGCATTTTCAAGGATTTTCTTTTTAATTCTGACTTGTTCTATCATAATTCTACTTGATTTATATAGTCACCAAAAATATGCTTAGCAGTCTGAAAATTTTCCTCTGTGGAAAAATAACTGACTTTGCATCAAAAAAGACAGAAAAAAAGCCTCTCTGATGAAAATGTGCTTGGTTGTTTCTTCTGTTTTGCTGTGCTTGGTGCTGTGCATGGAAAGAGTGAGCATGTCAATATCCTACAGTTAGTTATCTCCACATTACAGTTGGAGACCTGTTGAAATTCAGTGGGAGTACAGGGTAGGAATCACTTGTCCTATTTGCACAATAAAATGTAGGACATCTAGTCACCCCAAGCTCCTTTTCCAAGTCAATAGCACCCCCAGAGGGTGATGGATGACACAAGATGACTATCTAAGGTAGATTAGATGGCTCACCCTGTGGAGCAGCCCATTTCTCTCCAAGATGGCTAGCTCAGTGTTAGGGTTGCAGGCAAATGACTACACCTCCGACTAGTCCCTGGCCTGAGGTTAATCTAATTGAACAAGACGTGGAAAACTACTGGCCATGACATGAGAAATTGCTGGACTTGACAGAAAACTGTCAAACCGCTGAGTGCAATAACAGGCCTTCATTGCCCTGACCAACCTTACCTGGAACTCCCACTCACATACCCTCTGCTCACTGGTCCAGGAGCTCCATTTAAGCTCAGGCCCAGACTGCATGTCCTTGCCTGAGCTATGTTGTTGGTATATTTGTCTCCAGTCCTGTCCCTTGTCATTCCTGACATGTTGATTGGACTTCCCAGATTGACCTCAGACCTGACTTGTTACCTCACCTGTGTCTGATGATTGTTGGACTGTGGATGGAACCTGCTGCTATCACCACCCCTGCTCTGCTCACTCTGCTCAGATACTGTGGTGTTGTGTCCTTTTTGGTTAGGTGTCCTGGTTTCGGCAGGGATAGAGTTAATTTTCTTTCTGACAGCTGGTGTAGTGCTGTGTTTTGCATTTAGGATGAGAATAACGTTGATAACACACTGATGTTTTTAGTTGTTGCCAAGTAGTCAAGGACTTTTCAGCTTCTCATAGTGGCCTGCCAACGAGAAGGCGGGGGGCACCCAAGAAGCTGTGAGGGGACACAGCCAGGGCAGCTGACCCAAATTGACCAAAGGGATATTCCATACCATACAACGTCATGTCCTGTTTCTATCTGGTCAGCTGGGGACCTTGCGTGGTAGCTGGGGGTCTTGTGCAGCAGCCAGGGGTCTTGCGCAGCATCGACTTCGGTGTGATGGCATTTGTCTTCCCAAGTAACTGTTACATGTGATGGAACTCTGTTTTCCTGGAGATGGCTGAATACCTGCCTGCCCATGGGAAGTGGTGAATGAATTCCTTGTCTTGTTTTGCTTGTGCATATGGGCCGGGAGGCTGGGCAGCTGGGGGTCTTGCGTAGCATCAGCTTTGGGTGATAAGAAATTGTGCTGTTCATCACTTGTTTTGTATATATTATTATTATTATCTTCCCTTTTTTGTGTGTGTTCTATTAAACTGTTTTTATCTCAACCCATGAGTTCTCTCACTTTCACTCTTCTGATTCTCTTCCCCATCCTGCTGGGGGGGGGTGAGTGAGCAGCTGCGTGGTGCTTAGTTGCCAGCCGGGGCTAAACCACGACATTAGTTCAGTGCCCCTGACTGCACTGTGGTTGCCCTTGTGTCAGAGTCCAATACTCTCTGGACAGGTTCTTTTAGTTATTATATCTCCCCCACTGGGGTCCCCATATTTTTCAGCAAAAAGAATGATGGAGGTTTGTGCCCCTGCATAGAATACAAGGGTTGAATGATACAATGGTTAAAAACCATCACTCTTCCTCTCATCCTCAAGCTCTTGGTACGTCTGCAGTAGGCTTGTTGGTTCACAAAGCTGGAGCTGAGAGGGTCCTACAACTTGCTCGAAATCCAGCAGGGGGACAAGTGGAAAACTGCTTTCCACACCAGGTACAGCCACTATGAGTATCTTGTGATGCCATTTGGTCTCTGCGATGTTCCATCCACCTTCCAACATTTTATAAATTATGTCCTGAGGAACTTGCTTGATAACTCTGTCGTGGCATACCTGGATGACATCTTGACTTTTTCAACCACTCAAGAAGCTCACATAGACTACATGCAGGAAGTCTTGAGTGACTTGCAACAGAAGCATCTCTACGTCAAACTCAAGAAATGCTCCTTTAAGAAATTGAAATGGGCATTCACTACAGCTCCATTCCTAGACTACCCAGAATGGCCTTTCATTGTAGAAATCAATAATAATAACAACAACAATAATAATAATGATAAAAGAATATACAAAACAAGTGATTCACAGTACAATTGCTCGCCACCTGACGACCAATGCCCAGGCAGTTCCCAAGCTGCGGCCCTCCCTGGCCAACTCCCCCAAGCTTATATACTGAGCATGACGTCATATGGTATGGATTATCCTTTTTGTTACTTTGGGTCAGCTGTCCTGGCTATGTCTGCTCCCATCTTCTTCTGCATCCCCAGCCTCCTTGCTAGCAGGGCAGTATGAGAAGCTGAAAAGTCCTTGACTTAGTGTAAACACTGCTCAGCAACAACTAAAACATCAGTGTGTTATCAAGGTTATTCTCATCCTAAATCCAAAACACAGCACTATACCAGCTGCTAGGAAGAAACTTAACTCTATCCCAGCTGAAACCAGACAGAGCCATAGAGGTCATCCTCTCTCAGAAGGTCAGCCCTAAGTGGGAGCTCCACCCCTGTGCCTTTTTCTCTCACCAGCTTGCTCCCACTGAGATGAATTATAACACCTGGGACAAAGCAATCAAAGCTGCCTTTTGCCTCCTCAAGGGGGCAAAAGACCGAACAGTATTGCTGACTGACCATCATAGCCTGGAATACTACTGAGGGATGATGTGTCTCTCTCCCAGCCTTGCCCTCTAGGCCTCTTTCTTTTTCCACTTTCACTTCATTTTCACCTAATGTCCAGGGCAGTAGAATGGCAAAGCCGATGCCTTGTCATGGAAAGGGGACTCAGACACTTTGTCATCACCACAGCAGAGAATGCACTCAGTGCAGTGGTTAGAGAAACCACTGCAAATGGCGCACTTCTAGCAAAGCATTGTGCTGGCACAGCCTAACTTAGCCTGAAAAAAAGAACAGGACAGCTGCCTGTATTGGGGGAAGAAGCTGTATATCCTGGAGAGACTGCTACAAGCACAGATCCTCCATCAATGCCACCATGTACCTGCAAACAGATGCGTGGGCTGATGGAAGATACAACACCTGATTACCTGAACCTACTGGTGGCCCACAGTCCAGGCCCACAGTCCATGGACTTCATAGTAGACCTGCTGTCCTGAGTTTGGCTAGGACAGAGTTAATTTTTACCAGAAGCTGGGACAGGACACAGCCAGGACAGGTGACCCAAACCAGCCAAAGGGCTATTCCATACCATATGACGTCATCCTCAGTATAAAAGGGGGCTAGTCAGGGAGGGGTGGCGCGACACGTGGCTCAGGGACAGTCCAGTTTCGGAATGGGTCTGAGTGTGTGGTCTGAGTTATACGGTTGTTGGGTGAGAAACTGCACTGTGTATCACCCATTTTGGATATTCTAAGTACTGTTGTTGTTATCTTCCTCTCCCTTTGCTGTCCCAGTAAACTGTCCTCTGTCTTCCAATTCTCCAAACACTGCTCGATAGTAGGCAGCGCCATCAGGGGAAAGAGAGGGAAAACAGAGCAACAGGCATGGCAGCTACTCGAACTCCCGCAACAGGTGCTGTAGCCGAGCCAAAAAATCCAACCTGTATAAGTATCAGTCGCCCCTATACAAAAGAAATACACCAAGAAATCGGTTCGCTTAGTGAGGGATGAGGATGAACCGGGACCATCACAAGAACAGGAAGAAGAGCCAGAATCAGAGATAATCACCCCATCCCTGTCCCTGAGTGAGCTGCGAGATATGTGAAAAGATTTCAGATGCCTTCCAGGAGAGCACATTATTACCTGGAAGCTCCGATGCTGGGATAGCAGGGCCAGTAGCCTGGAATTAGAGGGTAGGGAGGCCAAGCAGCTGGGATCCCTGTCCAGGGAAGGGGCCATCTACAAGGTGATTGGGAAAAAGACACAAGCCCTCAGCCTCTGGAGGCAACTCCTGTCAAGTGTGGGGGAAAGGTATCCCTTCAGCGATGATGATGTATGTCGGCCAGGCAAGTGGACCACCATGGAGCGGGGTATCCAGTACCTGAGGGAATTAGCTGTGCGGGAGATGGTTTATTATGATCTGGACAATGCGCAGTTTCCCACAGATCCTGATGAAGTCCAATGTACCCGACTCATGTGGCAGAAGATCGTACAGAGTGCATCATCGTCATATGCCAATTCACTGGCAGTAATGGACTGGAAAGGCGAAGAGGCACCAACGGTAGATGAAGTGGCTGGCCGACTCTGCAATATGAAGAAAGTCTCTCTTCCTCCCTTGTCTCAGCTGTGGAGAAACTGTCCCGGGAGGTGCGGCAACTCAAAGTGGATATGTCTTACTCCCCACCTGTACGGACCAGTATCTAAGCTATTAGGAGTAAGTGTTCCTCTGCTCAAGAGAGAGGATATAGAAGGTACACACCACGAGGCACCCTGTGGTTTTACCTGCGTGAACACATGAGGAAGTGGGATGGAAAACCTACCTCGACCCTACGGGCACGAGTACGTGAGCTGCAAGGCAAAACAGTCATAAAAAGAGATTCTTCAAGGAAAAATGATGCTCCAGTTTCCAGCAGGCAGCGCCCTAGACCGAGTGAAAGGCCCGATCGCACTTATGATCCTCTTGAAGGGACCTCTAAGTCATTTTTGCAAGAAGTGAGTAGCGAATACAATGAGCAGGATTAGAGGGGCCCTGCCTCCAGCCAGGTGGAGGAGAGGGACAACCGGGTTTATTGGACTGCGTGGATCCGATGGCCTGGCACGTCAGATCCACAAGAGTACAAGGCTCTAGCGGACACTGGTGCACAGTGTACTTTAATGCCATCGAGCCATGAAGGGGCGGACCCCATCTCTATTTCTGGAGTGACAGGGGGATCCCAACAGTTGACTCTGCTGGAGGCTGAAGTCAGTCTAACTGGGAATGAGTGGGAAAAGCACCCCATTGTGACTGGCCCAGAGGCTCCGTGCATCCTGGGCATAGACTACCTCTGGAGAGGGTATTTCAAGGACCCAAAAGGGTACTGGTGGGCTTTTGGTATAGCTGCCTTGGAGACAGAGGAAATTGGAAAGTTGTCTACTTTGCCTGGTCTCTCGGGGCCTGTACACAGGGTACACACCTGTGGAGCTCCAGTAACAAGTGAATGTTCCAAACATCCATCTTAACACAAGCAAGAACAAACAAGCGGAGTCTGCGGAGGCAAGATAGCCACCGTGTGAACAGACAGGGACCATCTGTCTCTTGCGCATGCGTGCCCGTGAGGGGTCATCGCTTGGTTGGCCCCGAAGGGAGGGGGACTGTGGGACCCCCAGGATCCCCACAACCCACCAACTCATTTCTAGAACATTCCTGAGCACCTACTGTGCCTGCTCAGTGGTGACAAACCCCCGCCTATGGGGCAGGCACATTGGGTTATAAAAAGGGGAAGCATAAGTTGTCGGCACGCACACACCACTGGAGGATTACAACAACAAGCAGAAAACATCGCTGGATCCAAGGGTGGTGATATCTTTTTTTTCTTTTCTTCCCTTTCTTTCTTTCTCTCTCTCTCTTCCTCTCCGCCACTCTCTTTTTTTTCTAACTTCATTTTCGGCACATTAGGGTAACAATGTTACAATTATCATTACAAGTTTTGCTAAGCTCTTATCTTTCGTAGTTCCAATGAGTTTTAAGTTGTGATTTCTTTGAATCTCTCGAGTAATTGTTGTTACTCCTGACTACTGCACAGAGAATTAAAAAGTTAACCTCACCCTCACCCACCGAGCGGGACGGGACATTAAATCGGCGTCACGGACAGGATTCTCTGTGAAAAGCGGTAAAGAGGTTCCTTAAAAGGGGATATCAGCCAGAGTGCTGAAGAAAGGAGAAGTGATTTTCGGTTGAAGCCAAAATATCCGGCAGTAGGTCATGGTAACCCGGGTTAAGCCTGATCTTAACTGCTCACCGCTGTTGGATTTGTTGAAGAGCTATAAAGCTTGCCCGACCCCAAAAGGGCGTAACTGGGCTGAGGGACACTGGCATTCCCCGACAACTGTAGCGGAAGAGAGAAGAGACTTGGCAAAAGAAAATAAGTTTAGGCCTGGAAAGGGAAAGGTTGTTGTTTGCGGTGTCTTGGGAGAATGACAAATGTGTTGTCAAACAAGCTGAGCGGGAGGCAAATGAATCCCTTCAGAAACTGGTTAGAAAACTACAGGCAGAATTGGAAATGGAATGGGTGAAACAAAAATTAGTTGAGAAAGCATTAGCAGACGAGAAAAGAATCACAGAAAACTTGAAGGGTAGCCTGCGAGATGCTGTTGTGAGGGAAAGAGAGCTGAAGTTGCAACTCTCTGGCGACCTTGAGGGCGAACCAGGATTGTCTAGCTCATCAAAGGAAGCCGACCTCGTTGCGAGGGAGGTTGCCCCTCACTATCCATGGGAAGAGCTGGGGGCGGTGACGGAACCTGACCCTACTCCCAAGCTCCGGCCACTTATTAAAACTGAAGTCGTGTATGACAGCGAAGATGCGGAACCTGTCATTACCACTACAGAAATACCTTATACCATTACTGAATTGGCAAAACTGCAGGAAAAATATAGTAGGCAGGCTAAGGAAACTGAAATTGAATATGTGTGGAGGGTCTCCCTGACAGGCGGAGACAGAATAAGGCTTTCGGAGGAAGAGGGTCAGGGATATTGGGGTCCCGGTGTATTTTTGACCGTAGATGACGAGCGGGAACCTTGGTCCCTGACCCAGAGGGTGACGTATTGGGCCGGAGGGTTAGACCCCTTGGAGAGAGGAGATCCCATTGCCATCCCCACCCCTGGAGTAAGCCAGCTTACAGAGAGTGTACAGAAGGCGGCTTGCCTCCAATTGATGCACGATAGGCACCTAGTTCCCCGCCAACCTTCCACGATGTTGTTGTTTGCCAATCCGGATAGGATGACTCCCTTGATTAGAGGGTTACCCGACTCACTGAAGATTTATGCTGTGCAAATTCAAGACCAACTAAGAGCCACTGTAGCCATGGGACCCCAGGGCGGACCGGGTCTTACCTGGGGGGAAATTGCACGGGAATTGATTAATTATGGCCGGCGTGTGGGGGTGCGTCGGGAAGGAGGGGAAGGCACAAGCGGTGGTCCGTAGGGCCGAGACAGAGGAGAAAACGCTCCGCCCCCGAGGTAGGAGCCTTGGGGGGGTGGGGGGCCTCAAGAAATCAGTTGTGGAAGGAAGGTCTAGATAAGGGTATTCCCCGAGAATTCATGGATGGCCTACCCCACCCCAGTTTGCAGCTGCTGGTAAAAATGTGGAAACCGATAGATAGAGGCCGGCCCGGAAAGGAAAGCGTCCCCACGGCCCCTGTACCTCAGAGACTGGCGTCTCCCAAGGCTCCCGTGGGACAGCCCACCAACCCTCCAGGGTCAGAAAACTCCTTGCGCCGTCCCCAGTGAGCGAGCCGGGGGATGGTCAGTGGGTATATTTTAGAAGGCTCACTGAAAATGAGCAGGGGGACCTACTGGTAACCTTTCCCTTTGGTCCTTTTAAGACTCCGGTCACTTTTCTGGTAGACACAGGGGCCCAAATGTCTGCTTTAAATGCTGATACCGCAGGCCAGAGTGGGATCATCCCTGATAAAAAACAGATATGGGTTACCAATGTATTCGGATATTCCAAACCCCAACCCGCAGCCCGAGTAAAGTACTGGTTGCCAGGAGACACCACCCCCACCGAGACCACTATGGTATTGAGAATGCTCCCTACAATTATTCTGGGATTGGATTTATTGACAGGGAAGGCCTGGATGGACTCGGCAGGGAGGGAGTGGAAGTTCGGGTCTCCGGCAACCCTGATAAGGCTTTTGCAGACTGCCCCTACGCTCCCCCCCCATCCAAAATCGTGAATGTGAAACCCTATCCCTTACCGCTGGGACCGAGAGAGGGAATCCCTCCAGTGATAAGAGAGCTGCAGGAACAGGGGGTAATTATTCAAACTTACTCCCCTTATAACTCCCCAGTGTGGCCAGTTCACAACCAAATGGGAAGTGGTGGCTAACAATCGACTATCGGCGCTTAAACACAGGCACTAGTTCCCTGACAGCGGCCGTGCCTAATATAGCCGAACTTATTGCCACCATACAGGAACAGTCCCATAAAATTTAGCCACCATTGATGTAAAAGATATGGTTTTTATGGTTCCTCTACAGGAAGGCGACCGAGACAGATGTGCATTTACATGGGAAGGTATACAATATACCTTTACTCGTTTGCCCCAAGGATATCGGCATTCGCCTACCTTGGCGCATCACGCCCTGGCCCAAGCACTAGCAGAAATCACCCCCGAGGAGGGAGTTAAAACATACCAATATAGTGATGATATATTGGTGGGAGGGTCCAATGCCACTGCAGTGGGACAAACCCAAAAGAAAATAATTACTCACCTGGAAAGTTGAGAGCTTCAGGTTCCAGCAGAAAAGGTACAACTCCCCTCCCCTGAGGTAAAGTTCTTAGGTATATGGTGGAAAGGAGAAGCGGTGTGTATTCCCCCCGAAACCTTGGCTACCTTAGAACAGATAAAAATCCCAGAAAATAAAAAGGAGCTGCAACATATCCTAGGCCTGCTGGTATTCTGGAGGAAGCATATTCCAGATTTTTCTATCATAGCTCGTCCCCTGTACGATTTAACACGCAAAAAAGTTACCTGGGATTGGACCCCTATTCATGAGGAAGCCCTAAAATTACTAGGTTTTGAAGCAGGGGCATATCAAGCTTTGGGCCCAACACACCAAACAGATCCGCTCCAAATTGAATGGGGTTTTGCAATTCATGGGGCATCTATACACATGTGGCAGCGTGGACCGGAGAGTCCAACCCGCCCCATTGGGTTTTATTCACGCAGCTTTAAAGATGCAGAAAAGCGATACTCGGTCTAAGAGAACGGTCTTTTTTGTGGTCCGTCTAGCCTTGCAGGGGGCTGAAAGAATTATCGGGCAACAATCATTAATCCTATGAGGGCCCTTTAAGGTCCTGAAGCCTGTACTGGCAGGCACCCCACCCCCTGTGGGAATCGCACAATGGGAAATGGTTAGAAAGTGGTATGCCCAGCTAGAGCATTACAGTCACACATATCAAGTGGAGGAGGGAGCACCCAAGGTGCTCCAAATGCAGGAAAAAATCATCCACTCCCTCAGATGAGGAAACCCCTCCTTCCTACATAAAGGAAGCCCCTTCATTTGAATCCCACCTGAAAAATGTGTGGTTCACTGACGCCTCTTCGAGGAGGGAGGGGAAAATATGGAAGTACCGAGCAGTGGCTCTACACGTTGATTCCAGGGAGCAAATTATAACAGAAGGAGAAGGGAGCGCTCAGGTGGGGGGCAGTTTGGAGTGTGATAATGAGAGAGACAGAGAGTATTGAACCCGTGCACATCTACGCTGATTCTTATGCCATATTCAAGGGATGCACCGAGCGGCTCTCCTTTTGGGAACAAAATCAGTGGGAAGTAAACCGGGTGCCCGTATGGCAAAGGGAAAAGTGGGAGGAGATATTAAATGTGGCCAAGGAAAAATCCATACTGGTGGGGTGGGTAGCCGCCCACCAAGGGGGAGATCACCCAGCGCACTTTCTGAATAATCAGGTAGACTCACTCACCCGCTTGGCTATGCTGGCAGAAAAGAGAGAAGAGGAGAAATGGGAACACTTATTGGAGTGGCTACGCGTCAAACGTGGTCACTTGGGAGTCAAAGATCTTCTTAAGGAGACTGGGAGCAGAGGATGGCCCGTTACCCGAAAACTGTGTAGCACAGTAATTTCTGCCGTACTAGATTGGAAAAGCACCCCTTACAAGATCCCCCACTCCATCTGAGGGATGGAAAAGGACTATGGGAAACCTGGCAGGTGGATTACATAGGACCTTTCAAGAAATCAGAAGGAAAACTATATGTGCTTGTTGGGGTGGAAGTAATATTGGGACTCGTTCAGGCCAAAGCAGTAGCACGGGCAACCGGGGAAAATACAATAAAAGGGTTAAAGTTGTAGTTCAGCTTTTTACCTAAACCTAAATCGATTCAACCGGATAACGGCGGCCACTTTACTGCCTGGGTGGTCCAGGAGTGGGCAAAACCCGAGGGAATACAGTGGACATTCCATACCCCCTACTATCCCCAAGCTAACAGGATAGTAGAAAGAACCAATGGACTCCTAAAATGTATCCTGAGGCCTCACGACCCTGGGTGGTCCACAAGACTCCCAGATGCCATAGCCAGAGTAAATGGTCGGTGCGGGATAAATGGATGCCCTAAACTTACCGCTTTCTGTCCGACACTCCCCTCCTTGCTCTTTGGAAAGAGGGAGAAAAAGGACCCCGTAAAACCCTTACACTATCCAGGACGACCCGTTCTGGTGGACCTCCCAACAGTGGGGGAGGTGCCTCTGACCCTTAAAACCCCACTGAATGCCTATTCATGGGTGGCTGCTGATGCCCATGGAAAGGAACACAAGATTAATACCAGATGGATTGTCCCATCCTTTTAACTACCGATTTGAAAAGGATCGGGATCTTTTCCTTTGTTCTTTTTACAGGTCTAACTACTGGGAACATCCTCTACCTCAGAAAGCTGAAGCTGATGCTATTTTTGGGAATTTGTACTCCTAATCTGTCCGATACAGAGGGATACATAAACAAACCATGACTGTCGATTCTGCTCAACACCAGCAATTGTGGATCTGGTCCTATGTTCTTTGTCTCTCCCTATGCATTATAGGAACTACAAGCCACAATGCCTCAAATCTGGCTTCAGAATTAGTTCAAAGTTTTGTTAGAATGTGGGGTTACCAAAGTAAAGGTCTGTGTATTACCCTACCTAGATCAGTCGAAGAAGGCTTAAGGTTTTTTTATGTCACCTGTAAATCTGTCGTTTATCTTTAATATGACTAATGCCACCTCTGTAACATTCCTGTCACACAACTGGACCGTCAAGAATAACTGGGTGTATTTTCAGCAACAGCCAATGATAAGGTCTGATATATATGACATTTGGAGTAAACCTCCAAAACGAGCCAAAAATGCAAAGTCATATTCAACAGCGATGTGTAAAGCTACCAGCCCACCATTTAATGTCTCTATTCCTTCAAACCCCTTATTTACTAGCACCAAAGGGAACATACCTGCTGGGAATGTCACCTTTGACAAATACACCAGGACACACTCCTGTTATTATTATCCATGGGATCCTCTGTTTGATCCATTGGCAAAACCTGATTTCTATGAAGCAAACTATTCTATAGCATGGGACCCAGAATGGTGTATCCTACTCCCAAATAAGACCCATATAACCTCTCAAGATAGAGGTAACTTGATGTGAGCTTGATCAGGGAGCAAAGTGGGATGAGTTTTTATAGAGCCTAAGTTTGATCCACCTGTCAGGGAAGTTGAGAGCCCCCTTTTTAATTGTTCTAAAACCATCACTTGTGATTCAGGACCAGGAGATCCTCCCGAAACTTGGTTTATTGATAGTCTCAGAACCCTAATTCGAGATATGTGCACATGCTGGGGATATCCTTCAAAGGAATGGTGAAATAGCGACAAAACTTGTAACCTCACTCTTCCCAGAAGTCACAATCTTATTAGACAAAACCAGTGTGGAGTACCCTTCACTCATTATCCCCTACGAGGGACACCGTTAAACACCAAGCCTAATACCATGCTGGCCTGAGGTGTGGATTGGGTATCCCTTCTTTGTGTCCATCCCGTGTTTTTAATTTTACAGTACCTTCCTGGCGATCGCATAGAGAGGCGGGAAAGGATCCAAAGGCCTGCCCCGAATGGGCAATTAGTGGAGTCCAAACTCCCAACTATTATACTGCTGGACAACTAGCTGCGTTAATGTTTGAGAATATTTTTACCCCTTATGTAACCTTAAAACAGCACCAATTTGTCCTAGCAAATATTACCTGGCAGGTACATCTTTTAAGTAACTGGACACGATATGCCTTTGGACAATTAAATTTACAGGTCCAACAGGTATTGAAGATGACCCTTCAGAATTGTCTAGCCCTGGATATGATATTGCTTAAAGAACAAGGAGTGTGTGGGATGTTAAATCTCACCGACGGAGAACGTTGTATCACCATACACGACGCTACTACCTCAATAGAGTAGGCTTGAACAAAAATGAAGGAGATAACAGACCAGACGGTGGAACTTTTTCAATCCATGCAACAGAAAGACTGGTTTGATGACGAGACTCCGAGCTCTTGGTTACAACCCATCCTACGATCCATGGGACTCAAGGGATGGGGGACATGGTTAATGAAAATGGGAGTAACTAACATTAGTTGTCGGTTTCATATTTTTAATGATTGGCATAGCTGTTGTTCGCTGTATGATTACCCATGCCATCTCCTCCTTCTCTTCTCTCCTATCCCCCTCTGTTCACTATGTAAGAATCACCACCCTAGAAGATGACCTCCAGGAAGAAATCAAGACGCCTGAGCCACAGGGTGGTGTCGAGCACTGGTAACAAGTGAATGTTCCAAACATCCATCTTAACACAAGCAAGAACAAACAAGCGGAGTCTGCGGAGGCAAGATAGCCACCATGTGAACAGACAGGGACCATCTGTCTCCTGCGCATGCGCGTCCATGAGGGGTCATCGCTTGGTCGGCCCTGAAGGGAGGGGGACTGTGGGACCCCCAGGACCCCCACAACCCACCAACTCATTTCTAGAACATTCCTGAGAACCTACTGTGCCTGCTCAGTGGTGACAAACTCCCGCATAAGTTGTCGGCGCGCACCCACCACCGGAGGATTACAACAACAAGCAGAAAACATTGCTGGTTCCAAGGGTGGTGATATCTTTTTTCTTTTCTTCCCTTTCTTTCTTTCTTTCTTTCTCTCTCTCTCCCTTCCTCTCTGCCACTCTTTTTGTCTCTAAATTCATTTTCGGCACATTAGGGTAATATCGTTACAAGTTTTGCAAAGCTGTTATCTTTCATAGTTCTGCTGAGTTTTAAGTAAAGTTGTGATTTCTTTGAACTTCTCGAGTAATTGTCGTTACTCCTGAATACCATGCAGAGAATAAAAAATTAACCTCACCCACACCACCGAGTGGGACGGGACAACACCACGAGGCACCCTGTGGTTTTACCTGCATGAACACGTGAGGAAGTGGGATGGAAAACCTACCTCGACCCTATGGGCACGAGTACATGAGTTGCAAGGCAAAACAGTCATAAAAAGAGATTCTTCAAGGAAAAATGATGCTCCAGTTTCCAGCAGGCAGTGCCCTAGACCGAGTGAAAGGCCCGATCGCACTTATGATCCTCTTGAAGGGACCTCTAAGTCATTTTTGCAAGAAGTGAGTAGCGAATACAATGAGCAGGATTAGAGGGGCCCTGCCTCCAGCCAGGTGGAGGAGAGGGACAACTGGTTTTATTGGACTGCGTGGATCCGATGGCCTGGCACATCGGACCCACAGGAGTACAAGGCCCTGGTGGACACTGGTGCACAGTGTACCCTAATGCCATCGAGCTATGAAGGGGTGGAACCCATCTCTATTTCTGGAGTGACAGGGGGATCCCAACAGTTGACTCTGCTGGAGGCTGAAGTCAGTCTAACTGGGAATGAGTGGGAAAAGCACCCCATTGTGACTGGGCCAGAGGCTCCGTGCATCCTGGGCATAGACTACCTCTGGAGAGGGTATTTCAAGGACCCAAAAGGGTACTGGTGGGCTTTTGGTATAGCTGCCTTGGAGACAGAGGAAATTGGAAAGCTGTCTACTTTGTCCGGTCTCTCAGAGGACCCTCAGAGCACCAGGGGAGACTCGAGGCCGACCCCTGGCGTTTTGGAGTCGGGGATACAGAGGATCCGAGGCCCGCTACACTCCAACTGAAAAAGAGATATTGGCAGCCTATGAAGGGGTTCGAGCTGCTTCAGAAGTGATTGGTACTGAAGCACAGCTCCTCTTGGCACCCCGACTGCCGGTGCTGGGCTGGATGCTCAAAGAGAGGGCCCCTTCTACACACCATGCAACCGATGCTACGTGGAGTAAGTGGGTTGCACTGATTACACAGCAGGCTCAAATAGGAAGCCCCAGTCGTCCAGGAATTCTGGAAGTGATCACAGACTGGCCAGAAGGGAAAGATTTCAGAATGTTGCCAGAGGAGGAGGTGACACGTGCTGAAGAAGCCCCACCGTATAATAAACTAACAGAAGATGAGAAACCATGTGCCCTCTTCACTGATCGGTCCTGTCGCATCGTGGGAAAGCATCGGAGGTGGAAGGCCGCTGTATGGAGTCCTACACGGCGAGTTGCAGAAGATTCTGAAGGAGAAGGTGAATCGAGCCAGTTTGCAGAGGTGAAAGCCATCCAGCAAGCTCTAGACGTTTCTGAAAGAGAAAAGTGGCCAATGCTGTACCTCTATAGAGATTCATGGATGGTGGCCAATGCCCTGTGGGGGTGGTTACAGCAATGGAAGCAGAGCAACTGGCAGTGCAGAGGCAAACCCAGCTGGACTGCCCCATTGTGGCGAGATATTGCTGCCCGGTGAGAAAAGCTGGTTGTAAAAGTGATGTTCTGGACATCACGTAGATGCCCATGTACCCAAGAGTCGGGCTACTGAGGAACATCAGAACAACCAGCAGGTGGATCAGGCTGCTCAGATTGAAGTGGCTCAGGTGGGTTTGGACTGGCAGCGTAAAGGTGAATTCATTATAGCTTGCTGGGCCCATGACACCTCAGGCCATCAAGGAAGAGAAGCAACATATAGATGGGCCCGTGATCAAGGGGTGGACTTGACCATGGATGCTATCTCGCAGGTTATCCATGAATGTGAAACATACATTGCAATCGAGCAAGCCAAGCAGTTAAAGCCTCTGTGGTATGGAGGACGACGGCTGAAATATAAATACGGGGAGGCCTGGCAGATTGATTATATCACACTCCCACAAACCCGCCAAGGCAAGCGCTATGTACTTGCAATGGTGGAAGCAACCCCCGGATGGCTGGAAACATATCCCGTGCCCCATGCCGCCACCCAAAACACCATCCTGGGCCTTGAAAAGCAAGTAAGTCCTGTGGCGACATGGCACCACAGAGAGAATTGAGTCAGGCAACGGGACTCATTTCCAGAACAATCTCATAGACACCCGGGCCAAAGAGCATGGCATTGAGTTGTTGGTGTTGGTTTTGCATGGCAAGGTTTTGGTAGCGGGGGGGCTACAGGGGTGGCTTCTGTGAGAAGCTGCTAGAAGCTTCCCCTGTGTCTGACAGAGCCAAGGCCAGCCGGCTCCAAGACGGACCCGCCGCCGGCCAAGGCCAAGCCAATCAGCGCCTCTGTGATAACATATTTAAGAAAGAGAAAAACAGTTAGAGAGCGCTTTTGCAGCCAGAGAGAGGAGTGAGAAGATGTAAGAACATCTGCAGACACCAAGGTCAGTGAAGAAGGAGGGGGAGGAGGTGCTCCAGGCACCGGAGCAAGATTCCCCTGCAGCCCGTGGTGAAGACCATGGTGAAGCAGGCTGTCCCCCTGCAGCCCATGGAGGAAGGATGAGGGGGTGTAGCGATTCCACCTGCAGCCCGTGGAGGACCCCACGCCGGAGCAGGTGGAGGCACCTGAAGGAGGCTGTGGCCCCGTGGGAAGCCCGCGCTGGAGCAAGCTCCTGGCAGGACCTGTGGATCCGTGGAGAGAGGAGCCCACGCCAGGGCAGGTTTGCTGACAGGACTTGTGACCCCGTGGGGGACCCACGCTGGAGCAGTCTGCTCCTGAAGGTCTGCACCCCATGGAGGAGACTCACGTTGGAGAAGGTCGTGAAGGACTGTCTCCCGTGAGAGGGACCCCACGCTGGAGCGGGGGAACGATGAGTCCTCCCCCTGAGGATGAAGAAGCGGCAGAAACACCGCGTGAGGAACTGACCGTAACCCCCACTCCCCGTCCCCCTGTGCCGCTGAGGGGGGCGGAGGTTGAAGCCGGGAGTGAAGTTGAGCCCGGGAAGATGGGAGGGGTGGGAGGAGGTGTTTTAAAGATTTGGTTTTATTTCTCATTCCTCTACTCTGTTTTGCTTAGTAATAAATAAGATGAATTCCCTCTCTAAGTTCGGTCTGTTTTGCTCGTGATGATAATTAGAGAATGATCTCTCCCTGTCCTTATCTCGACCCGTAAGTTTTCTTTCATTGTACCTTTTCTCCCCTGTCTAATGAAAGAGGGGAGTGATAGAGCGGCTCTGGTGGGCACCTGGCCCTCAGCCAGGGTCAACCCACCACAGTGGGCGTATCACATCCCCTACCATGCACCAGCCTCTGGGAAAATTGAACGATACAATGGACCTGCTAAAGACTACCCTGAGAGCAATGGGTGGTGGGACCCTCAAACATTGGGGGACACATTTAGCAAAGGCCACCTGGTTAGTTAACTCTACCAATCATCTACCAATTGAGCTGGCCCTGCCCAATCAAAGCTTCCACGCCCAGTAGAAGGGGATAAAGTCCCCGTAGTGCGCATGAAGAATATGTCGGGGAAGTCAGTCTGGGTTATTCCTTCCTCTGGAAAAGGCAAACCCATCCGTGGGATTGCTGTTGCTCAGGGACCAGGGTGCACTTGGTGGGTGATGCAGAAGGATGGGGAAGTCTGATGTGTACCTCGAGGGGATTTGATTTTGGGTGAGAATAGCCAATAAACTAAACTGTATGATGTTAATTGCTAAATAACCCTGCCATTGTATGCCATCATTGCTACAATTGCTATATGCTGTATCTATGGTATTACCATAAGAATCACCCAAATTAATGAAGGATGGACTTTGATGAAACTGAGCCAAGTGCCGCGATGATGGAAATAGAACTGACTTCAGCAACCGGCGCCCAGCAACTTCCTTGAAATCAACATCTTCAACCCACAGACCGCAAGCATGGTCTACGCCAGATACACCAGCTGCGAGCTCCGGATGCAGCATGCAACAATCCAGCAGCACACACCATCTCTCCTGCCCTGAGGGACTGTTATGACAGATGGAGCCCAAAGTCATGGACTACATGAAGTCAAGGGACATTTTAGAGGGATGGCCTATAGACTAAGGGAATGATATCTCTATGTGTGTGTATGTGTATATCTCAAAGACAGGGAAAATTTTGGTGATTAATTGGGAAGTGTAGGATCTGGGCACGATGTAGACGGTATAGAATAAGGGGTGGATAATGTCCTGGTTTCAGCTAGGATAGAGTTAATCTTCACCAGAAGCTGGGATGGGACACAGCCAGGACAGGTGACCCAAACTAGCCAAAGGGGTACTCCATACCAGATGACGTCATCCTCAGCATAAAAGGGAGCTAGTCGGGGAGGAGCAGTGCGGCTCCAGGACTCACGGCTTGGGACGGTCCGGCTTCGGATGGGTCTGAGCGTGCGGTCTGAGTTGTACGGTCATTGGGTGAGAAACTGCATTGTGTGTCACCTGTTGTGTATATTCTAAGTACTGTTGCTGTTATTTCCCTCTGCTGTCCTAGTAAACTGTCTTTATCCCAACCCACGAGGTTTGCCTTTGTCTTCCCATTCTCCTCCCCATCCCGTGCGAGGGGGGGGGGAGCGAGCGGCCACGTGGTGCTCAGCTGCTGGCTGGGGCTAAACCACGACACCTGCCCACCCACCCCCCCCTCCTTGCAGAGCATACCTGTGTTCATACCAAAAGGCCTCAGTAAAAAACATCTCTCTCTTATCAACACTGTTTCCAACACAAATCCAAAACATAGCCCCGTACTAGCTACTATGAAGAAAATCAACTCTCTCTCAGCTGAAACCAGGACACAGGGCAACACAGCTGTCCTAGCAACCGTGGACCTAAGATGGCTCACATTGTCCCCCTCAGGAAATTGCCCACAGACTGCCTGACTTCCTACAGCACATTTTCTGATGCCATAGCCTTTCTCAGACAGCATCATTACTGGCCAGGGGAGGGGAGGGGAGCAGCAGTTTACAGCCAGATTTTGGAAGGAGCTTGTGGAGCTCTTCCCCATACAAACTTGCCTCTCGCCCTCTCACCACCCCCAGACCAATGAGCAGGCAGAGAGAGTGAATCAGATCCTGGAAGTATATCTCTGGCGTTACAATAATTTTCTCCAAGATGACTGGGTCACCCTCCTCCCATTGGTAGAGTTTGCTTACAACAATAACATCCTCTTTGCATCTGCAGAGCAGACCCCATTCTTTGCTAACCTTGATTTCCACCCCCAGAGTCATCCAACCACAGCAGCTGCTTCACACACACCTGCAACTGGTGACCTGCTTGTACAATTCCAGCAAATTCAGATCCTCCTCATAACCCAGCTGGACAAAGCCAAAAGTGCCTCCAAGAGGCAAGCAGGCAGATGGTGTTGCCTGGCCACAGCCTTTTCCATTGGTCACTGGGTTTGGCTTTCCAGCAAGCACATCCAGACTGCCTGACCATCTGCCAAGCTGGACCATCGTTATTTGGGACCTTTCACCATGGCTGACCAAATCAACTCAGTTACCTACTGCCTGGAGCTCCCATGATCCCGGAAGATTCACCCAGTTGTTCATGTCTCCCTCCTGAAGCCTCATCACACAGACCCCTGCCACTGCCAGCCTGTGATAGAACCTGTTGTTATCACCACTCCTGCTGCACTCACCCTCCTCATATACTGTGGGGATGTATCCTGGTTGGTTAGGTCATTGCCCCTGCCTTTTCTGTAATTGTCCTTTGTTTTTAACTCTTTTTTTCCCCTCATAGAGCAGTTCTGCTCTTGCTTCTCCTCATCAATAATAGTGTGAGAAGTTACAGGCAGTGCCACGAGGGATGGCTGGATTTCATATGGGGTTAAGGAGGAGACACCTATGGGGAGCATCGGGGGCCTTTTGGGGAGTGGAATCTTGCAAGGACAGCAGTGCTTGGGTAACTGTATCAGTAATAACATATATAGCCATGAATGCCTTGGAACTGGTATCAGAAATACCAAATTTGGGTACAGATGTAGTAAAACTGGGGCCAATGGGGAAAACATGATTGGGGTGGTTGTTTATATGGGAGGAGAGGGGCATTAAGTGGGGGAATCCACATGGCCATCTCTTGGCAAAATGGCTTGGACACCAACAGCTGATAAGAGAGGAATGTGAGTGCAAATAGTGTGCATGAATATAATACCCAAAACTGTTTGAGAGAGTGTTTGCCCAAAAGCTGATGAGGCTGAAGAGGAAGTTTGCTTAAGATGACCATGAGCCAATTAAGCAGTAACCAGTGAATTAGCAAGAGACTTTTGGGGAAAAAAAAGGCGTCCGTTCAAAAAGAAGTATAAAAGAAGCATGAAAATTTGTAACAGTGGGGAGAAAGAAGTGGGAACAAAGCAGGAATCAAAACCTGGTTTGGTACTGCCAGAAGTCACCCTGCAGACATCATGACCTCTGCCTAGTCCTGACAGAGCAGCGTCCCTGTGGGATGCTATGAGTAGCCTGCTAGCTAGTGCACTGATGGTACAGAGTGCATGCAGCAGGTAGGGACCCACACCTTCGGTGGGTGTGTATGTGACCTCATGGGGTGCTCTCTCACCAGGAATGTAGGGAGCAGCATGGCTTCACATAAAGCTGGATCACCCACATCTCCCACAGGAAGTGTATGCAAGTAGAGGTACCAGCATTCCCAGGAGAGGGTGTGCATATAACCGTGTGAAAGTGTGTGTGTAGGGGAGGGGATTAGAACTTCTTGGGGTTATAGAAGGGTGTTTAAAAATTTTTAAGTGTTTATTAATATTTTGTAAGTGTGTAGTATTGTGCTTTATCTGTCGAAGTCCTGATATTGATCCTGAATGTATAGCTCATTGATTGCTGGCTAATTATGTCATTAATAAATCAATAAACCAGTTGGATCCTGATTTGATTTAAACTACATGGGTTCACCAGATTTTTTCCTGCAACAGAAGTATGAGGGCAGCGAAAAGGAGGGTGAAGACGTGGGAAAAGGAGTAATTTATGCAAATCATGAGATCAGGGCTGTCTGGAGGGACCTGCTGGACAGCCCTGTGCTGGATCACTGCAGCTTAAACCAAGACGTTAAACAAAGCCTGTTGTTCTGACCATGCCATGCAAATCAAACCTCCTTCTGTGGTCAGGAGGACGGGAGGGAATGGGGGCTGCTTTCCCTAGCTAGCAGGAAAACACTCTGACAGGGATGGGTCAAGCATCCTGGTATCGCCATATCAGTGCCCGTTCTAGTCATGATGGCATTTTGCTAATCAGTGCCTAACATCTGACATAGTCTGCAGGATCCTGATCTGAAGTCAGCAGACTAAATGAGTATGTCTGGGAAGGAGGGTATGGTTATGTTTGGGGGAAGCAGATGGGTGCTTGGAATGGGTAGGGAAGTTGATGGAAAGGTACTTGCAGGAAGGGGGGGCGGCATGGAGAGATCCTGAGCCATGATCCTCCTGGATGAAATGAAGAAATTGGATGGGAAACATAGTCACTAACTACTCTAAGAATGAGAAATTATGTAAGGCCACCCCAGGATTTCTGCATCACTGCAGCCCCCCTAGTCCCACAGCCTGCAGCTCTGACTCCCTGGATTACTGATAGGACCTGTTGCTGTCACCACAATGCCTCTAGTGCTATGGGACTGTGCCCTGTTGGTGAGGCCTGTGTTGTAGCTGCCCTCAGCTTCTGGCTCGCCTTCCTTGAGGGGGCAGCCCTGCTCTTGCTGCTCCCTGATGGGTGTTTCAGTACCTAAGGCAGTCTCTTAAAGGTTAAAAAGTGACCCCACTTGACGAGAAGGTAGTCTAGATGATTGTTTTAAAGTAGGCAGGGCTTTAGCAATGATAAAGAATGCCCATTCATGTCATCATCACATACTAGCTTACATACATGACCAGTTCTGGTCCCTCTCATTTGTTAACTGAGAGAGGCTATGAAATTCTCAGGGAACAGTAAGAGTGACTGCTTTGTGAGGGAGGGCAAGCTGGGAGACAAGGGTGACAGCAAGGCAGGCCAGGGCAGTGACCTCACTTACAGAGCATGCAGTCCCACTCTCAGGGTACAGTGAGGGCTGGCTGCTCCCTAAGGGAAGAGGAGCCAGGAGCTGAGCATGATAACGAGGCCAGCAGAAGCAGTGATCTTGCCAGCAAGGGCCCAGTCCCATAGTACCCGAGTGACGCAAGCAGGGCAGGCTCGGGGATGGTAGCTGGATTCCACCAAGAGTCCCAATTGCCAGGCAAGTCTGTGTAGGTCCGAGGCCAGGCTGGGAAGTCTGTCCCCAGATCAGGGCCTGCATCAGTGGGGTTTATGGCCAAGTACAGGCATGGCTGTGGTGTAGTTGTAGCTTGGGTGGGGGATAACTGCTAGAGCCTCAGCTTAAAAGCAGCTTCCAAGGGAAGTAGGAGTGGGTCTGGCTGAGGCCTCCCAGCAGAGCTACCTGGGAGTGCTCTCCCCAAAGTCACCAGAGGGAAGGGCGGGAGGACTGCCCTCAGCTGTGCTATATCTAAGTTGGCCCTGAGCCCAGGCAGCCAAACCTCCAGGAGGAGGGGCTGCTCTCAGGGGCCCTTAAATCCACAGTACCTACCTGGGTGAGGAAAGTGGAGCAGGTCTGGTGACAGTAACCAGGGTCAGACAACAGTCCAGATGGCCAGGCAAGTTCATAGTGATGGACTGGCTCATTTTTGAAGTCTGAAATATTGCAGTGCTTTACTGAAGGCTGATTGTTAAGAAAAATTTCCAAACTATGAAAGCCAAATCATATCATCTCTCTATGTACAGAGGAAAGATCCCCAACAAAACCATACCAGGTGCTGGACAGTGCTGCAATGAACACAGGTTATCTATGTGAATGCAGAAGATTAGCCATTACAAGAGAAATTAGTGAAATGTCTTGGAATGCTTTATCACCTATAGACTGATGACAAAGGTTCCCTTTTCACACAAACCATGATTAGCAAGGGCTTGAATGAAAGCTGAGAGGCAGAGGCTCAACCCAAACAAGATGGCAGTGATTCTGGGAACAGCAACCTAGGTGGTAACAGGTATGATATCAATCCCTTCAACTGAGAAAGGCCTGGGGAAGACAGTGTTTTAAGAATGAACATTTGGGGCATGTGCGTGCATTTGAGAAGATGAGAAAACAAGAACACTATACATACTCAAAACCCTTCTTAAAATACCAAATTTCAAAACCACTTCCCGCTTCTTTCCCTAAATAGAACAAAGTACTCATTCTTCCTTCTACATTACATGTCAAGTAAAGTAACTTCTAAAAGAAAGCTATATCTTAGATTGCCAGAGCACGCCACCACCACCCAATAATTTTCCCCTCAACAGTGAGAAAATGTTTTCCACAGCCAGGGTGCTCTAACAACTAAATAGATATTTACTGCACTTTGCACACACTCACACAGAAAAAAAAAAAAAAAAAAAAAAAACCCAAACCAAAAGAAACAAACACTACTGTAGAACAAGCATAAGAGAGTTCAACCCAAAGCCATCAAAAGAAAAAAGCAATAGATAAACAAAAGCGGGAGGAAAGTAGCATCTCGACATCAGCATGTTCACATGAAGGGAGATTCACTAGAAAATTTTTAAGACGCTCCCTGACATTTTGCATTCTTGTTTGAAGAGGAGGGAGTGTAGTCAGAGCATCCTTCCATGGTTTTGCAGCATCATCCTTCTCTCCTCTCTTCCAGGTAAGACACTCCAAATCATCTCCTTAGAGTCACGCTGAAAACATTCCTAATCCTTCCCCAGTCAGGCTTCTGACCAGCATGTGGTTTGGGGCAGTTGCTCCCAGTAACTATTGCCAGATGACCACCTTGCTGAGGGATAGGGCAGGATGTCCAGACTCAGATCTGTGGCTCCCCTCTACATCTTGCATCTCATTCAGGTTTTCAGCTCTATGTTTAGCTGACATCATTCTATCTGAACTTCTGATATGAAGCAGATACCATATAAGAAGACCTGATGAGTGGTTTTCAAATGCAAGAATCTTGAGGGGGAAAAAAAAAACACCAAAACGACTTAAAACCTTTTTCTCAGAGAACATAGGTTAAAAAGATTATGTGTGCATGCAGGTTTCATTTTGCCAAGGTAATGCTGAGGGTGAAGAAAGGGGGGTATAAGCAGCATGAAAAGAAGAGCAAAAGATTTTTTTTAAAAAATAGCTCAGATTTTCCAAGGGTTTGTATGTTCAGTCATGCTTATTAGTACCCTGATAAAGCATTATTCTTCCCTTTCAGTGACAAAGCAATCATTCTTTTTAACACCATATAAATAAAACTTCTGACATAAAATTTTGGTCTCCCCAGCTGTCCCAAAGCACAACCCCCACATAAAGCAGGAAGAATACAAGAAAAGAAGCAGGCAATATGTTTTAAGTAATTTTATCCTGGAATGAAATAGCCCACAGCACAAACAACATATTTTTGAGTGTCTGTGATGCTACTTTAAGATAGGCATGAAAACATGTGTGTTGTAGCATCATTTCCAATATGGAAAAATAATGTAGACATAGTAGGGAAGTGTTAGGACATGGACTGAGCTAAAAAAATATAACTATCTATTCAACTACAAAGAGCAACTGAAGAGTTTTTAATATTGAATTCAAGTCACTTAGTTAACTATGTTTGCATTGTTGCTTTTAGACACAGGACAGCTACATTTTGCTGCATGTCATTGCATTTCACTGAATTGAGGCTGTACTGTACACCGAGTTGTCATTATCGTGTCTGTTATCAGTCATTTTAACTGAGACAGGATTACCAGACCTATCCTCACCATAAAAACTACAAGATGTTAGGCCTGAATTGCCTTTCAACTGCATACAGACAAATCCAGGGCATTTTCAGTAGTGTTTATACACTGATACCAACAGAAAAATCAGGACATGGGACGAGACGATGGTATATATGTGTGCATCTCCAGCTCTGTGTGTGCACATGTGTGAGTGTCTTCCTCTGTGCATCTGTGTATATGTATGCATCTGAGTGTCTCCTTCTGTGGGGGTGTACGCATGCATATCTCCCTGTGTGTGAACATGCATCAGTATCTGGGTATAGAATCATAGAATCATTAAGGTTGGAAAAGACCTCCAAGATCATCAAGTCCAACCGTCAACCCAACACCACCATGCCTACTAAACCATGTCCCGAAGCGCTATGTCAACATGTTTTTTGAACACCTCCAGGGATGGTGACTCCACCACCTCTCTGGGCAGCCTGTTCCAATGCTTGACCACTCTTTTGGTGAAGAAATTCTTCCTGATATCCAGCCTAAACCTCCCCTGATGCAACTTGAGGCCATTTCCTCTTGTCCTATCGCTAGTTACTTGGGAGAAGAGACCAACACCCACCTCACTACAACCTCCTTTCAGGTAGTTGTAGAGAGCGAGGAGGTCTCCCCTCAGCCTCCTCTTCTCCAGACTAAACAATCCCAGTTCCCTCAGCTGCTCCTCATAAGACTTGTTCTCCAGACCCTTCACCCGCTTTGTTGCCCTTCTCTGGACACGTTCCAGCAAAATCTACCACATCTACCAATGTGCATGTGTGTGCACGCACAAGTATCTCCATGTCCACGTGCATACACTCATGACTGTCGCCCTGTATGTTTATGTGCATGCCTCCCTCTGTGTGCACACATCTCCCTGTCTCCCTGTCTGTGTACATCTCCTTCTGCGTGTGCATCTCCCTGCGTATGTGTGCATCCGTGTCTCCCTCTGTGTGCATGCCCTGTGTGTGCGCATCTCCCCCTCTGAGTGTGTGCATCTCCCTTTGTGTCCATGTACGTCTGTGTCCTCTGTGTGCATGGGGGGGGGGGGGGGTGTGTGTGTCTCCCTCTATGTCTGTATGAATCTAAGCGTCTCTCTGTGTGTGCACACATCTGTCCCTCTGTGTGTGTGAGCATCTGTGTCTGTGCATGTGTCCGTGTGTGTCCCTCTGTGTGGGTGCATGCTAGTTTCTCCCGGTCACATGTGTGTCTCCCTTTGCGTGTCTCTGTACACGGGTGTCTCCCTGTGTCAGCCTCTGTGAGCGTGCATGCACAAGTGCCTCTGCATGTGTGAGGGCATGTTTCTCCCCTTGTATGTGCATGAGTGTCCTCCTCTCCTATTGCACGTGCATTTGCTCAGCGGATACGGGAAGAGCAGTGGATATCATCTACCTCAAATTTAGCAAGGCGTTTGACATGGTCTCCCACCCCATCCTTGTTGGCAAGTTGGTAAAATATGGACTGGATAGATGGACCACAAGATGGGTAGAAAACCAGCTAAACTGCTGAGCTGGAAATAGTCAAGACAGCTTGATGGGGTCCTGGATAACCTAATCTAAGACCCTGCTTTTAACAGAAGGTTGGACGAGATGATCTCCAGAGGTCCTTTCCAACCTAGCATTTTTTATGAGAGGGAGACACACATGCACATATGTGTGCAGAGAGAAACATTCATGCATACATGCTCGCTTGCTACAAACATACCTATAGAAGCCTTTCTTGTTATTCTTGACATCTCTTGCCAGTTTGAGCTCCAGCTGAGCTTTTGTCTTCCTAACTGCATCTCTGCATGCCCAAGCAATATTTCTATATCCTTTGGGAGTTTGTCCCCTTTTCCATCTCTCATATGCTTCCTTTTTTGCATTTGAGCTCTCTCAGTAACTCACTGTTTAACAAGGCTGGTTTCTTGTTATGTCTGCTCCTTTTCCTGCTTAGGAGGATGGACTGCTCTTGTGCTCTGAGGCGGCTGTCTCTGAAAATCTCCCAGGACTCCTGAGCTCCTTTGCCCTCCAAAGCAGACTTCCACGGGATCTCTCATAACAGTTCCCTAAACAAGTTGAAATCAGCTCTTCTGAAGTCCAAGGTCTTTATTCTGCTACTTGTCTTCCTCATGCCCCTTGGGATCTCAAACTCTGTGATGTTATGGTCACTGCAGCCAAGGCTGCCATTGACAGTCACATCTCCAAACAAATCTTCCTTATTTGTAAGCAGTAGGTCCAGAAGAGCACCACTCCTAGTCGGCACATCCAGCAATTGCATTAGGAAGTTGTCCTCAATGCATTCAAGAAATCTCTTAGAATGCTTGTTCACCACTGTGTTGCTTTCCCAACAAATACCAGGGTAGTTGAAGTCCCCCATAATAACCAGGGCCTGCAGACCTGAGGCTTAAGTTGTCCGAAGTTGTTATTCTGTTTGTGTGTATCTCCCTGTATGCACATACATCTCCTGTGTGCGTGAGCAACTCTCCCTGTGATTGTGTGCACAAGTGTCTCCCTGTGTGAGCACGCGAGCATTTCCCTCAGTGTGTACATGTGCACAAGTGTCCTCTGTGTGTGTGTACACGAGTGTCTGTGTGTGTGTCCACAGCTACCTGATTGGAGGATACAGAGAAGATGGAGTCATTCTCTTCTTGGAGGTGCGCAGCAATAGGAAGACAGGAAATGGACACAAGTTGGAACATGGGAAGTTCCAATTAGGAAAAAAAAATTTTACCATGAAGGTGGTCAAATACTGGAACAGGTTGCCCAAAGAGGTATCTCCATCCTTGGAGGTGTTCAAGGCCCTGAGCAACCTGATCTACTTAGACTTGTTCTGAGCAGGAGGTTGGACTAGATGACCTCTGGAGGTCCCTTTCAACCTACATTATTCTATGATTCTATGAGTGTGCATGTGTCTGTGCGTGTAAGTATGTCTCTGTGTCTATCTCTGTGGACACTGCTTGTAAAATATGTTTAGCTGTTACTGTTTAGTTACTCCCAAAATTTGAAGAGGGTTTAATAATATAGTCTTGATCTTGATATTTTACCTTTTGGCAAAAATGGAAAACTTGTTTTCAAGAATATGACTAACAGGATTTTCAGCAACATCAAAAAATTTCAACTTCCTGATTCCACAAATAGGTGTACAACTCATTCTCTGGTAGCAAATATTTAAATGCACTAAATAGATTTTCACGGATCCAAAAAAGGTCTTTTCCCAGGGTAGGGGGTGGGATAGGAATCATTTCTTCTCCCCCATCTACACACCACCTGATTTGGTCTGTAAAATATCTACCTTTTCTTAACACTAGAAGATTAATCGCAGATCATAATACGCATACACTTTATATAAGTTTGAAATTATAACAATGAATGTTCATCTGCTATGAGAATCCAAACACATTGTAAAACCTAACCATTTCATTTTGGTACCCAAAGGAGCTAAACTCTGAACAAACTGGTCCTCACTGTTTCAAGTGCCATAGTTGCAAACAAGCTTTTCTGACTGCAACATCATCTCTAACAGAGACTGCTCAAAAACTGAATATTTAGCACAGGATCTGCGTTAATGAAGACCAAAACTTTTGAACAACCCCCCAAAGCTCCATTGCTTTTCAGACAAAAGACAAGAAAGAAAGTGAACTCCCTCTAATCCAATGGGCAAGATATCTTGGTACACAGTTACCAGGACTGTGATGAACTGAACAAGCAATAAAGGTTCTATTTCTTTACTGTACCTAAGAGTTTCCAAGTCACAGGCAATGTAAAACCTTTTCTTTCACAGTAATACACTGAGTCAATTTTATTATGAGATTATCAGAAGTGTGGGAGAGCTAGGAGAGGATTTGGGATCAGACTTCAACCTGAGCTGTTCAACTACACCAAGAACGTCCAATTTCTAAACAGCAGAATTGAAATGAACTTTTGTGAAGTAAAACTTCCCTTCCTGAGATCACTTATATCTGGAGAAGATTTTTTTTCTCGGTTAAATATCATCTTTTGTGAAAGGCCCACATAACCACATAACTCGGGAGGAGCGATAGCTATATAAAAAGTGATCTCCAATACACATACACAGATATTTCTGCAATATATAAACCAATTCAAATGTAAAAATTAAAATTCTTTCTAAAATTTTAACATGGTATTCCTTTAAAACATTTCCAACCACAAATTCCAAGGGAAAGTAGTGAACCCTGTTGTGTATAAAATATATCTAATTTTAGAGTAAGATTTCTATTGGTGTAAACATCCATACTACAGACTTCCATAAATCATCTAAGTAACTCCCCAAGACATAAGCGCAGTTACAAATATATTCTAGGAAAGGACTAATTAGTCTATTTCTCCATGCTCCAATCCCAAAGAATGATCTCTCATTGTTTGCTGTGCTCCCTGCACCAATGCATAATTACTGACTTCATATATGGAGAACCTATGTTATAGATATGGTTATTATATGTAGTTATATAGTTATAGATAGAGATTTTTAATATATATATAAAATAGTGCTTATTGCCATGTGCAAACAATGGTGAAAAAAACATCTAAATCCCCAATCCTGAAAGTACGGTTGTGTTTAAAATTTAATCATGTGGGAAATCCCAATGCAGTCTAGAAGAGAACTCCCATGTTTAAAGATAAACACATAAACTTAAGTGTTAGGGTCTCAGTCTTGAAAACATCATCGCTCCAAAATAAAAGTGAATTGAGTGGTCAAAAGCTGTTCCTCAGAGGGATATCGTCATGTAACCATTTTTAACAGGAAATGAACCTGACACTTAAAAAGTCAGGAGTCAAATGGTCAATATACAGAGATTATTAGGAAGAAAGATAGGGTTTACATTAGATGATGTTTTCCCAGCATTTTGGAGTTACCAACATATACAAGAACTTAAGAAGCCATATCAGTCTTAATAATAGTTTCAAAAGACGCTGACGGTAAAGGAAAAAAAGTAGTCAACCAGCTAGGGGCTGCTTTGGATTTATATGCGCATGTAATTTTGGAACTGAATGCCACTCCTGAAGGACTGCAAGTTTCCCCACAAAATAAATATTCTAAAAATCAAACACTTGATGCTTACAAAAGTGTGTCAGTTCACTTTCCAATACCAATAAAGCCAAAGGACAGTAAGAAGGCAAGCAGCCAGCTACTCATTAAGGAAATTAAGTAAGAGTACATCACCCATACACTTATGCTATCTACTACATTTATCAACAGATTAGCTGTATTAGGGGGCTGTTTCTTTACCAGAGATCAGAGTTAACCATAGACAGTCACTGAATCTCACGTAATATTTTGTAGGATCAGCTAAACAGAGCAACTACAATCAAAGTTACACAGCCCTGGTATTATTCAGAATACAACAAAAGTTTATATGATAGTACAGACATATTTAAAGGCACAGTAAAAAAACCAGCAATCTCAAATTAGAAAAAAACATTATACCAACAGGCTCTAGGAAATACGAAGACAGCACGGATAGTGTATTAACAATGATTATACTAAGAACAAATGTGCCCTCTCATTTAATTACAGCATTTCTTCTCCAACAGCATAATTTATAATGCCACATCTGATGCTAAGAAAAAAAAATAAATATATATATATATATATATATATGAAAAGTCTCAAAGGATGGAGTAACTTTAAATGCTTCTATCCTAACACCCAACTCGGGCTCTGTGGCAAGACCCATGCACCCCTTTGAGCCACATGGAGCAAGAGAGTGCAGAAACTTTCTCCAGCAGTCCAGTCCACTCAACGATTCCAACACCAGAAATACAAGAAGAAAATACGCAGAGAAGGAAATGGCTTCTCAACACAGTCCTGAAGACTCCACAAACCCCCGGTCTTGGAGAGTCTGTTTCTCTTTCCCCCCGATACACTCCAAAGTTTCAGCTGTTCGCCAGGAGGGACAAAACTTGAACAAGAGCCCCAACAAGTTTATTTGTTTTGATATAACCCTAGCAGAGTTTTTGCTCAGTCCCTTTTCCGGGAGCCCCAACATCTCCCCAGTGTGCGCTACTGCTCTCATGTCACCCCCGGGAACTCAGCACCCTCCGGGCCGCGAGGCAACCACTCAAGAAGCTCACAAGCTCTGAGGGCAGAGACACCCCAAAGGAGATGGAGGGCGATACCACGACTCTGGTCTCTCCCCCATCCCCGCATGTTTTACCGCCTGGCGTCCAGACCCCCGTCGTGTCTCCCGTGGGGACACATACCCGGCGGGGCGGGCATAACTCCACTGAAGTGTTGCGGAGGGTGTCAACTTCTGAGACCTTTGGGGGAGAAGATGAACAAAGGGGTAGTGGGGGGGGGGGGGGAAGAGAATAGCCTTCCCCGCCCCAAAATACTTCCCCGCCTCACACACACCGCTTACCTGACACAGGGGCTCTGGTGCCCAGGGCGGCGATGCGTCTGCCTCTGCCCTGGCTTTGACTTCCTTGCTCCGGGAGGCTCGGCCTGTGTAGGGGTGGCGGCGGCTGCTGGCAGAGGGTGGGGGGAGGCGGCTGCTGGAAATGAGCGGCGCCCCCGTTCATGGTGAAGCTGAGGAAGCTGGAGTGGATTCGGAAGGGCTCCAAGAGGAGGAAGGGAGCTGGGGGGAAGGTGACGGCTGCGGCAGCGATGGGGGGGGAGGAGGAGGAGACGAAGACGAAGGCGGGGGGCGACAGCGCAGGAGGAGGGGGAAGGGAGACGGCGGAAGGAGCCACCAATCTACTGGAGAGCCCAACTCCCCTACCCGCTTCTCCCACCTGGCGAAGGGGATCCGATCGATATGCAACGCCGTCCTCCCCGGACTTTGCGGACTCCCGGTCGTGGTTCCGCAGGCAGGCGGAAGGAAAGAGGCGGGAGTCGGGCTGCACAGCGCAAGGTTGCGAGTTGGCGGCGATCGGCATCACTTCCCCCCGCCCGCCCCTAAGCAGTTGGCAACAGACGGGGTCCCAACTGTCCAGACAGCGCACGAAGGGTGGTGGGCACGGCAACAAACTTCCTTTCGGTCTCCCCTCCCCTGCAAAGTAGCAGCGGTGGGGCAAGGGGGCTGTCACCACTCGTTGTCCCCTGATACGGGCTCAGGGGCACTGGGCGGGGGTTGAGCCTACTAGCTCGGCAGGGGAGGCGATTGGCTGTGCCTCACGACTCAAAGGGCTAGGGCTCAGTGCAAGAGAGAAAACAAAGGCTGCGTAGAAGGCTATTATACCTCTCCCTCCCCCGCCTCCGCCCTGGAAACAATAACAGCACTGCGCCAGGGGAGCGAAAGAAAAGGGTATCCGAAACAGTGAAGTTCGTCCGTTCGTCCGTCCGTCCGTCCGTCCCCCTGCCCTTCCGTCTCGGGGACTTCCTCTGCCTTCTTGGCCCCCCTCGTACAAGACGGCAAGGTCCACATCTCAATCCAGCCCTGACCGGAAGAGGGGGGGTGATTCCCCGCGGGTGCCTGTTCATGTATTAGATCCGCCTTTGTGTGTGTGCTGGGCTCTGTTTTGGATTTGTGCTGGAAACAGTGTTGATAATGCAGAGATGTTTTCGTTATTGCTGAGCAGTGCTTACATAGACTCAAGGCCTTTTCTGCTTCTCACAACACCCCACCAGCGAGTAGGCTGGGGGTGCACAAGAAGTTGGGAGGGGACACAGCTGGGACAGCTGACCCCAACTGACCAAAGGGATATTCCATACCGTATGATGTCATGCTCAGCATATAAAGCTGGGGGAAGAAGAAGGAAGTGGGAGATGTTCCGAGTGATGGCATTTGTCTTCCCAAGTAACCGTTACGTGCGATGGAGCCCTGCTTTCCTGAAGATGGCTGAACATCTGCCTGCCCATGGGAAGTAGTGAATGAATTCCTTGGTTTGCTTTGCTTGTGCACGCGGCTTTTGCTTTACCTATTACAGTGTCTTTATCTTAACTGAATCAAAAAAATTCACTCCATAGCCAATGTGACTATTAAGCGGGTATCCTTTATTGCAGCGCTGGGAGTCGCACCGGGATATTTCCACGAACGTGCGTCTCCACGAGAAACAAATTGTACGTGATTTATATTACAAAAGACTTACATATTCATTAGGTTTCCAATAAATCTAATACATATTCATTATTATTCCGGGAACTCATGAATATATGCTAATGCCCTGATACGCCTGCGCAGTTTCTTTCTCAGGTGGTCGTCAGGGGTCGTCCTCCTCCTCAAATCTTCCTCTTTCTCCTCTTCTTCAGTGTACACAGCTGGGCGACCTCTTCTTCATGATCTCCGTTTTGCAAGCTCAGCAACCTTGTTATCCATCCTGCCCAGATGGTCCCAGGCTTGTTGGCATGTTGGGCCTCCCTTTATCAGGATGCCTCAAACTTTGTGTCTTTTTTCTAGTTCATACCCAAGGACTATTCCCTAATTTACGGCTTCTCTTATCCTGTTTCTACATTCCAACTATTTTACTAATTGTTTTCTTTCGTACTGGAGCATGAGACAGGCGAAGCCTGAGTTTGTGGGGCCTGACTCAAGTGTCGCCAAGTTATATATTCTGTTTTAAAATTATTCTACGCTAATTAGTTTCCTTTATTCATTCCCCCCCCCTTTTCATTAAAGTTGCAAATTCTTTCGCAAGAAGGCCTATAATACATTCTCTTTTTGCGGTGTTCTCTTAAAGTATTTCCCTGACTCTACTGCATGTCTTATCTTATTTCGTTTCCAGTTCTTATATTCTCCTGAAGTTCACCTGCTACACCAAAATGCACGTTGTATTAATATACAAGTCAGGATTATCATCAGTCCTATAAGCAGGACAAAAACAAATAGCTGCCAGAGCCAGGTCAAATTAGGTAGCCAGGAAGTTAATTTGTGCCAAATTTCTTCAAAACCCCATGAGGTAACGTCTTTAGTTATTTTATGCAATACTTTGCTTTGTTGTCTACGGATTTCGTCTAAATCTGTGGAGATTCTACCGCTTTGGTCTATGTACATACAACAGCTTATATTTATGGTTGCACAAACACCACCTTGTGAAGCTAGTAATAAATCAAGGGCCATTCGGTTTTGAATTACTTCTTTCGACAGACTAGTTATTTCAATTTGCAAGGCCCGTATTGCATCAATGGTTTTGTTCTCAGTGTTTTCTACTACAGCCGAAATGTTCACTATAGTTTTTTTCTAGTTCACTTACCCCTAGCCGTGGGAGAAGCCACCTCACAAAACTATGGAACCTAGTAAGCCTATCTGCTATAGCATTATGAGTTCTCTTTATCCTTTTGAGGGAAGTTGTTGTTCTTTCATCCTGTGGGTATAGTTTGTCAACGATAGTAATGGTAGGAACTAAAGCTCCAAGAGTACAAGCTCCTTTCCATCCTAGGGGTAATATCTTCAAAGCCAGCGTACCACATAGCCAATACCATCCCGTTCCTAATGGGACCGGGAGTCCAGTATAGTTCAATCTTTGACAAACAGGATCAATCGACGTCATATTTAAGGAAATGGACTTGTTACATTTTGAATATTCTCCTACAAAGGTGCCCTTTCCTGAACTTATCAAACAACTCTTACTTGAGGTATAATTTGCTATCACATTTACCTTCCATTCCTTGTTCCATTTGGATTGGGAATCTTTTCTAAGGGTGGTGTTGGCCTAATAAACCGGATTTGTCCAGGAGACATTAGATGGAAGCAGAACTCCTATCAAGGATATTCCGTGGCCGGAATATTTAGGCATCTGGGTGCAGAGCCAACAATCATTCTTAATATTTATCTGGCTCTAAATCAGAATTTGTAATTTGAAGTTTACCATCCGGAATTAAGGCTGCCATCACTTTACCTTTTTCTGCTGCTTTTCTAGTTTCTGAGTCTGCCAATTTATTGCCAATCTCTTGGTCGGTGTTATCTTTTTGGTGCCCTTTATAATGCATAATAGTTACTTTTTCTGGAAGATTTACGGCTTCTAGTAACTTTAGAATTTCTTTTGCATGTTTAATATATTTTCCTTGAGCAGTGAGAAGTCCTCTTTCCTTCCAGATAGCACCATGGGCATGTACAACCCCAAAGGCATACTTTGAATCTGTCCAGATATTAATCTTCTTCCCTCTTGCCAGCTCTAACACTCGGGTTAGGGCAATGATTTCAGCCTTTTGTGCTGGTGTCCCCGCAGGTAATGATTTTGCTTCGATTACCTTTTGGGTAGTGGTCACAGCATATCCCGCTTGACGTTCTCCTTGTTTCACAAAGCTGCTTCCGTCTGTATACCAGGAGTCCTCAGCATCGTGGAGCGGCTCCTCTTTTAGATCGGGGCGGCTGGAATATACTGCTTCCACCGTTTTTAAACAGTCGTGGACCACCGGCTCCAAGATTTCCCCGCTGAGGAAAGAAGCTGGGTTCACAATGTTAGTGGTGACTATAGTTATATCATCTTGTTCCACTAGTATCGCTTGGTATTTCAGAAATCTAGAGGGGGAAAGCCAGTGTCCTCCTTTTTGTTCTAACACGGCTGAAACTGTATGAGACACCATTAGTGTAATTTTCTGGCCCATTGTGAATTTGCATGCTTCCTGTACATTCAGGATAACTGCAGCTACTGCCCGTAGATATCCAGGCCATTCTTTGCTTACTTCATCCAATTGCTTGGAAAAGTAAGCTACTGCTCTTTTATAAGGGCCTAGTTGTTGGGCCAGCACCCCTAAGGCTATTCCTTGCCTCTCATGAGAAAATAGCCAGAAGGGTTTAGACACGTCAGGAAGACCTAGGGCCGGTGCTCTCATCAGTTCTGTTTTCAGTTGTTCAAAGGCTCTTTTTGCTTCTCCCATCCAGGTCAACTTTAACTGATTATCTTTTAGTAATTGATACAATGGTTTTATTAAGAGTCCATAATTGTATATCCATAATCTGCACCATCCTGTCATATCTAAAAAGGTCCTAAGTTCTTTCGCCGTTCTCGGCAATGGCGTGCGGCAAATAATAGCTTCTTTTTTAGCAACTATTTTACTAATTGTTTTCTTTCGTACTGGAGCATGAGACAGGCGAAGCCTGAGTTTGTGGGGCCTGACTCAAGTGTTGCCAAGTTATATATATTGTTTTTAAAATTATTCTACGCTAATTAGTTTCCCTTGTTCATAACCCACAATTTTTCTCACTTTCACTCTTCCAATTCTCTCCCCCATCCCACCGGGGGGGGGGAGGGGTGGTGAGCAAGCTGCTGTGTGGTGCTTAGTTGCCAGCTGGGGTTAAACCACAACTATGTGTGTGTGTGCTTTCCCCTCTCCCTGTGTAGGGAAGGGGCAAGTCCTCTATCCCCTAACGCTGGTCTGGCTGCTCTCAGGGAAAAAGTTGCTTCCTTCCTCCTCTGCCATCAGCCTCACCAGCCCAGCATAAATTATACATGGTGAGAAAGAAGAGTGCTCAGCTCACAGCCAGCCCTGCATCTTCCCACTTCCATACCAACTCTGTCCACTCGGATCCCAAGGCAGCAGAGGAGGCCAGTGCCTTTCTGGAACACCAGCTCCCACACAGGACAGAGCATGACAACCAGGGGAGGGCCTCATCCCCACCAGACACACAAACTTCTCTCTCCTTGTTTTCTTCTCCCCTCTCCTTCCTTTCGCCACTTCTTTTCCTTCCATCCCACTCCCGTTGCCAGCATTCAGCTGCACCAGCAGGTCTCAGCCCAAACACCTTGAGTATTCCTTGGCCATGCTTGAAGAGGAAAGCTGTTCTGCATCGTACAGCACTTGAGATGCTAGGGCACATCCCTCTCCCAGGCCTTGCTCCCTTCTTTCCCCAGACTCTACTTGCCCCCACTCCTAGTGTTACCGGAAAGCGGCAAAATAATTCACTCTCTCAGACTTATTTTGAAGTTTTAGAAAGCAGGCATTCTTTATTGCAGCGCTGGGTGCACGGGGGATAACTCCACCTAACGTGCACACCCAAAAGACAAAACCAGCAAGTATTTCTACTATGTTAATAGACACATTCAGTATATTTCCGAGTAGTGCTTATCACATTCATGGATTTTCCGGGAACTCGTTAGCATATGCTAATGTCTTTCGTGCATGTTTGTTGGCACCTCCGGGTGGTTGTCGGGGGTCTTCAGACTCAGTCCTGGTATCACCTATACCTTATCCCTCAAGGCTGGTTTTGGGATCACCTTGTAACTTTCTTATCTTTGCGCATCTGTTCTTCCAAGACCGAGCTGTTTAAAATGAGATTGTTCCAGAGCTTCTTATCTTACAACTCATTATTTTCTAAGTTACAATGGTTTCCCTTTTGTTTGATTACATCGATTGAGCAATGGCTCTAATTGCTTGAATTGATCTTAATATTTCAATATTCACAGGTATCACTAGCAGTGGCAGTGACAGTGACAGATGTCTCAGCACTGATCAGGAAACACTTCTTTACTGTGAGGACAGGTTGCCCAGAGAGGTTGTGGGGTCTCCCTCCTTGGAGATAATGCAAAAGCCATCTGGACATAGTCCTGGGCAACTGGCTCTCGGTGGCCCTCCTTGAGCAGGGGGGTTGGACCGGAAGACCTCCAGAGGTCCCTTCCAACCTCAACCATTCTGTGATTCTGTGTATGTGTGTGTGCGCACATGGCTATAAACTCAACAGGGAAGGCTTGAAAGGGTTTGGTAGAATTTTCCAGCCCTGGCTCCTTGCCATCCATGCACTTTCAATTAAATGAGCCTGGTTCCTGGGAGATCCAAATCCAAGGAGTCTCTGCCTGCAATAAATATGCAGCAATCGATCATGTTGGAAAGCCCTGAGCAGACCAGATGCACCGAACCTGCAATCGTCATTGTCCCCTTTGCGCTGCTTCATTGACTCAAGCATGTCCTTTATGCTCCAGCTACCACTAGCTTCTCCCATCACTCCAATTCAGAAGCACCTACAAGTGTCTCACCACATCTTCCCCCCCGCCCCCCTCCCCGCATGCAGTGAGTTAACAGGGAGCTGCAGGGAATGTCAGTAATTGCAAAGGCGTCTCCAGTAACAGGGCTGCCTTTGCAGCGATGTATTTCTCTCCCTTTCAGCCAAATGGTTTTCCGGGAGGGGCGAGGAGCGGGGTGGGGGTGGGAGAAGAGGGAACTGCTGCAATGGTTCGATTTGGCAGCCAGGTTATTGCACGGGGCTGTGCGCCAACTGCAGGCCCGGCTCCTCATCCATTACATGCAAGTGCTTGCTGCTGTTTGGGGAGAAGAGTTGAGCAGTTGGAAAGAGCAGGGCACGGTGGGGCGGGGACAGGAATCAATTATTTACAAAAACCAAAGGTAGCTTGGGCTCATGGCAAGGTTTCGGTAGCAAGGTTTTAGTAGCCGGGGGGGGGGAGGGGCGGTGCTGCAGAGGTGGCTCCTGTGAGAAGACACCAGAAGCTGCTCTCATGTCGGACAGAGCCAGTTTCGGCCAACTCCAAGACGGACACACCACTGGCCAAAGCTGAGACAATAAGCGATGTTGGGAGTGTCTCTGTGTCAGATGCCGGACTTGTCCAGGCTTGTTGGTGCCGAATACAGGGCCATTATGACCCAGCAGAAGGGGCCCTGGGGGAGTCCAGCTTGGGCGAGAGCAGGGATTGAGCAACTTGCTTATCTTGCACTGATAAGCACTGGACCTGAACAGGGGCAGGAGATGAGCAATTTGTTCATCTTCACAAGATGCAGCGCCTGACGGGTCTGCTCCTTAATCAACTAAGTGACGCCTGGGGTGAGGGGGAGCCTTCACAGCTTGACGTTACTTTGGTAAAACTAAACAGACCACCGCTCCTCTGTACTGAACGCCTTTGTTCTCTGCCACTTCCCCCCCCAGCCCCGATCAACTGCACAACAAGCCTTGTTAAGGGCCAATCGACACACAATACCTGACTTAGTCCCACCTCGCCAAAAGTATAAATCTGGCATTTAGAATCCTCTTTTTCTGAGGACGAGAACTCCAACTATCCGGACGGGTCGACGGGCCTGGACCTCTCTCCTCCCCAAGCAGGGACGCCTCTTTGGTAAGACTTGCGCCTCCGACTATGTCGGATGTTACCCCGGGAAAACTATCATTAACAAAAGCGCTGAACTATTAACTTGAGCTCAAAATTGTTGCAGTTAGTGCATTTATCAACGGCAATTCCAAACTTTTATATCTGTCGCTCCAATAAATTACCTATTTTTCTTTTCAACTTTGCAAAACTGTTTCAGTGAAAGTCCTTAGTGGGGCTCTGACAGGCAAACGTTGACTCTGATAAGTGGCTACACACACACTACTTTAGACATAAACCATTGACCAAGTCTGGGACTAAGACTGGACCTAGCCGCACCTAGGCTCCTCTCTGAGAAGGAGTTTAGAAAGCAAGGGGGTCCTTTCTGAACCTCGTGACTCAACGGGAGGGCCTCCCTCAGCCACACATCAGACTTGTACCCTTTCACGCGACACTCTGTGATAACACATTTAAGAAAGGATAAAAAATGCTGCGCAACAGCAGCTGGGAGAGAGGAGCGAGAATATGTGAGAGAAACAATTATGCAGACACCAAGGTCAGGGAAGAAGGAGGGAGAGGAGGTGCTCCAGGCACCGGAGCAGAGATATCCCTACAGCCCATGGTGAAAACCATGGTGACGACGCAGGTTGTCCCCCTGCAGCCTGTGGAGGACCACAGTGCAGCAGATATCCACTCTGCAGCCCGTGGAGGACCCCACGTCAGAGCAGGTGGAGATGCCTTGAAGGAAGCTGCAGCCCGTGGACAGGAGTCCATGCAGGAGCCAGTTTTCTGGCAGGACCTGTGGCACTTGGGGGACTCACATTGGAGCAGTCCATTCCTGAAGGACTGTACTCCGTGGAAAGGACCCATGCTGGAGCAGTTCGTGAAGAACTGCAGCCCATGGGAAGGACCCACGTTGGAGAAGTTCGTGAAGGACTGTATCCCATGGGAGGGACCCCATGCTGGAGCAGGGGAAGAGTGTGAAAAAGAAGGAATGGCAGAGATGAAGCATTATGAACTGCTCGCAACCCCCATTCCCCATCCCCCTGCACCGCTCAGTGGGAGGAGGTAGAAGAGTTGGGAGTGAAGTTGAGTCTAGAGAAGAAGGGAGGGGTGGGGGAAGGTGGTTTAATTTTTGCTTTATTTCTCACTATCCTGCTCTGTTACAATTAATGGACAATAAATTAAATTAATATCACCAAGTCAAGTCTGTTTTGCCCGTGGCAGTAATTGGTAAGTAATCTCCCTGTCCTTATCTCAACCCACGAGCTTTTCATCGCATTTTCTCCCCCTGCCCTGTTGATGGAGGAGGAGTGATAGAGCGGCTTGGTGGGCAGCTGGTGGCCAGCCAAGGTCAACCCACCACATCATCTTTTGTCAGGCATGTGCTTTTTCACCTCCTGCAGCTCCACCAGCCTCGCTCTCGTACACCCCTTGTGTGCACAGATTTCTTTCCCCAGTGCTCAATCCCCCCTTCACTTTCCTTCCACCCCTTTTCCCCAGGTCTCCCTGTATTTCACAGGCCCATCACAGGGAACAAATGCTGAAGTCTGTATCGTCAGCTTCCCCATTGCATGGAATGTGCAGAAAAGTCCCTGTCTTATTGATGGCATGGGGTTGGGAAGTAGGTATTACGGTGGCTATGGTGCAAGGCACATGTGTGCATTGCTCAGCCTGGCACCTTTAGAAACTTTTCCCTGGGCTTTATTTCCCCTCCTGACACTGTGAAGCAGGGATGCTATGGGCATAATTGGTTAGTAATTTGTGTCCATATTGCCTGACAGATAAATTACTTCCCTTCAAAGAAAGGGGAAAGCTCTCATACTTCGAGAATCCACTGAGACCTTCACGGCCTCCCAGGATTACATGCAACCAATGATGGCCCCTTGCATGAAGATTAATTATCATTTAAAAATTCTAGATATTTGATTAGTGTAGTGATGCCCAGTTCTACTGTCAAGATCAATCAGAAGAGGTGTCTGGCAAGATAAACATTTAATTTTAATTAGGAACAACAAATGTACAGATGTGGCAGGGTGACAGACTTTTCAGTTACTTCAATTTGCTTCAAAAATACTTCGGTTAGTATTTGAAGGGGTAAAATTTTCTAGACTGGTAGCTTGCAGTTTCTTGGTGCAAGAAATTGCACTGACCTTACCATTTTATATAGAGTTTGATATAGAAGTAAGATTAAATTTGGCACAACGACTACAGCATATTACTTTGGTAACATATCTGGTAAGCATTTTTAATTTCAACAATTTTACATTAAAAGATACTAAGAATGCAGCTAGGACATTTTCTCACAAGAATTAAAAATGTGTGTGTGTATTAAAATAAATACCTACATTTGTTAAAATAAATTGAGTTTTAGTTTTCCAGAAGAGTAGATAATGTGAAAATTGACATGTACATAACCAAAGAAAAAGTCTTTACTCTGCAAAATTTACTACCTAAAAGGTGACATGTGGTGTCACTTGTTGAAGAAGAATTATGTGAGCTTTAATGTATAGATGGAAAATTCATTTACTTCTAAATATCATAGCAGTGCCATGTTCTCCACACAACCCCAAATACAATTTAATTGATGGGAAAGGTTTCTTCTGTTTATTCTTTTACAACTGTAATAGTTAATGCCCATCCCCAAAGACAGTCCTTCACCACAGAAAGCTTTCCAGATTTCATGAGATTTTCAGTGTCACCTACCTGCATCACCCCTTTCCCTCATTCCTACATGCAGTTTGGCTTGGGTTTTCACCTAATGTAAGAAGAGGTCACCACGCCACCTCCAGAGAGGTGATAACCACTGGACCTTGCAGCCTTCTGCTGAAAATCATGGAATGTCTTCCAGTAATTATCTAAGGCTATTTCAGGCCTTTCTAGGTTAGTTTGCTACATTTCACAAACCTAAACACCCCACAGACTGCAAGTAATAACTTCTAGCTAGCCACCTTGTGGAATATAAGGATCAAAAGCACTTTTTCCTGCCATCCTGTGCTTTGCCTTTGTGAGGTACTCGCAACTTTTCACAGTCCCTATCGCCACTATATGGTAACCACACAGCTCTTTTCATACAGAAATTTCATACAGAAATGACAGAAACAGGATGATGTAGAAACCCACCATTGCTTTATGGTGATTCAGCCTTCATTCAGTTCCCGTGTGTAAGTTTCTTTAAAACTCTTCCTGTACTGACAATATTGTCCTCAGTACAGGAAAGACATGGACCTGTTGGAGCAGGTCCAGAGGAGGGCCACAAAAATGATCAGAGGGATAGAACACCTCTCCTATGAGGACAGGCTGAGACGTGGGGTTTTTCAGCCTGGAGAAGAGAAGGCTCTGGGTAGACCTTAGTGTGGCCTTTCACAGGGCTTATAAGAAAGATGGAGAGAGACTTTTTAACCAAGGCCTGTAGTGACAGGACAAGGGGCAACAATTTTAAACTGAAAGAGGGTAGATTTTGATTGGACATAGGGAAGAAAATTTTTTATGATGAGGGTGGTGAGACACTGGAACGGGTTGCCCAGAGAAGCTGTGGATGTCTGTCCTGGTTTCAGCTGAGATATAGAATTCATTTTTCTTCCTAGTAGCTGGTATAGTGCTGCGCTTTGGATTTAGTATGAGAATAATGTTGATAACACACTGATGGTTTTAGTTGTTGCCAGGTAGCGGTAGTGTCTACACTAAGTCAGGGACTTTTCAGCTTCTCACGCTCTGCCAGGTGCACAAGAAGCTGGGAGAGCACAGCCAGGACAGCTGACCCAGACTGGCCAAAGGGATATTCCCTACCACATAATGTCATGCTCCCTATACATATAACTGGGGAGGCTAGCCGGGAGGCAGATTGACTTCTCGGAAACAGACTGGGTGTCGGATTGCTTTATTTTCCTTTCACATATGGTGAGCAACTGTGTTTCTGCATCACTTGTATTATTAGTAGTAGTAGTGTTGTTGTTATCTTCCTTTGTTATCCTATTAAACTGTCTTTATCTCAACCCACGAGTTTGGGGTTTTTTTCCCCATTCTCCTCCCCATCCCCTTGGGGGGGGGGAGGGGAGGAGTGAGCAAGTGGCTGCGTGGTGTTCAGCTGCTGGCTGGGGCAAAACCACAACAATGTCCCATCATGGGAAGTGTTCAAGGCCAGGTTGGACAGGGCTTTGACCAACCTGATCTAGTGAAAGATGTCCCTGCCCATGGCAGGCAAGGGGCTTGGACTAGATGACCTTTAAAGGTCCCTATGAACCCAAACTATTCTATGATTCTATGATATTGCATAACATTGAGACATGGCACAGATTTACCTTTTCCCGAGTCCTTTGTACAGTTCAATTTTAGGGAATTTCTGGTTGAATGACAAGGTCTGAAAGCAAGATCATTGTCGTGGTTTTACCCCAGCCGGCAGCTGAGCACCACACAGCCACTCGCTCACTCCCCCCCCCCATCAGGATGGGGGAGAGAATTGGAAGAGTGAAAGTGAGAAAACTCATGGGTTGAGATAAAGACAGTTTAATAGGTAAAGCAAAAGCCATGTGCACAAGCGAAGCAAAACAAGGAATTCGTTCACTACTTCCCATTGGCAGGCAGATGTTCAGCCATCTCCAGGAAAGCAGGGCTCCATCACGCGTAACGGTTACTTGGGAAGACAAACGCCATCACTCCAAATGCCGCCGCCCCCCCCTCTTTCTCTTCCCCAAGCTCCTTATAAACAATGATGTCATCAATGTATTGCAGGTGCTCTGGGGCTTCACCCTTTTCCAGTGCAGTCTGAAACAGTCCATGGCAAATGGTGGGGCTGTGTTTCCACCCCTGGGGCAGTCGATTCCAGGTGTACTGGACGCCCCTCCAAGTGAAGGCAAACTGTGGCCTGCACTCTGCTGCCAAAGGCATTGAGAAAAATGCATTTGCAATATCACTTGTGGCATACCACTTGGCTGCCTTTCACTCCAATTCGTATTGAAGTTCCAGCATGCCTGGCACGGCAGCACTCATGGGTGGCGTGACTTCGCTCAGGCCACGATAGTCTACCGTCAGCCTCCACTCTCCATTGGAGTTCCACGCTGGCCATGTGGGACTGTTAAAGGGTGAGTGGGTTCTGCTGATCACTCCCTGACCCTCCAGTTGATGAATTAGCTTATGGATGGGAACCAGGGAGTCTCGGATGGTGCGATATTGTCACCGGTGCACGGTTGTGGTAGTGATTGGCACCTGTTCTTTAACCTTCAGAAACCTCACAACAGAAGGGTCCTCCGAGAGACCGGACAAAGTAGACAGCTTTCCAATTTCCTCTGTCTCCAAGGCAGCTATACCAAAAGCCCACCAGTACCCTTTTGGGTCCTTGAAATACCCTCTCCAGAGGTAGTCTATGCCCAGGATGCACGGAGCCTCTGGCCCAGTCACAATGGGGTGCTTTTCCCACTCATTCCCAGTTAGACTGACTTCAGCCTCCAGCAGAGTCAACTGTTGGGATCCCCCTGTCACTCCAGAAATAGAGATGGGTTCCACCCCTTCATAGCTCGATGGCATTAGGGTACACTGTGCACCAGTGTCCACCAGGGCCTTGTACTCCTGTGGGTCCGATGTGCCAGGCCATCGGATCCACGCAGTCCAATAAAACCAGTTGTCCCTCTCCTCCACCTGGCTGGAGGCAGGGCCCCTCTAATCCTGCTCATTGTATTCGCTACTCACTTCTTGCAAAAATGACTTAGAGGTCCCTTCAAGAGGATCATAAGTGCGATCGGGCCTTTCACTTGGCCTGGGGGACTGCCCGGTGGAAACTGGAGCGTCATTTTTCCTTGAAGAATCTCTTTTTATGACTGTTTTGCCTTGCAACTCATGTACTCGTGCCTGTAGGGTCGAGGTAGGCTTCCCATCCCATTTCCTCTTGTCTTCTCCGTGGTCGTGCAGATAAAACCACAGGATAACTCATGGTGTGTACGCTCTATATCCCTTCTCCGGAGCAGAGGAACCCTTACTCCTAACAGCTGAAATACGGGTCTGTGCAGGTGGGGAGTAAGATATATTCTCTTTGAGTTGCCGGACCTCCTGGGACAGTTTCTCCACAGCCGAGACGAGGGAGGAAGAAAGGCTCTCTTCATATTGCGGAGTCGGCCAGCCACTTCATCCACTGTGGGTGCCTCTTCACTTTTCCAGTCAATTACTGCCAGTGAGTTGGCAACAACTGTTGTTGTTATTTCCCTCTCCCTTTGCTGTCCCAGTAAACTGTCCTTGTCCCAACCCACGAGGTTTACCTTTGTCTTCCCAGTCTCCTCCCCATCCCGCCAGGGGAAGGGGTGAGCGAGGGGCCGCGTGGTGCTCAGCTGTCGGCTGGGGCTAAACCACGATAAGGGGAAAAAACTGCTGTGCCACAGCAGCCGGAAGAGAGAGGAGTGAGAATATGTGAGAGAAGCAATTGTGCAGACACGAAGGTCAGTGCAGAAGGAGGGGGAGGAGGTGCTTCAGGCGCTGGAGCAGATATTCCCCGGCAGCCCGTGGTGAAGACCATGGTGGAAGACCAGGTTGTCCCCATGCAGCCCATGGAGGGCCATGGTGGACCAGATATCCACCTGCAGCCCGTGGAGGACCCCACACCAGAGTAGGTGGATGTGCCCGAAGGAGGCTGTGACCTCGTGGAGAGCCCACGCTGGAGCAGGCTCCTGGCAGGACCTGTGGACCCGTGCAGAGAGAGGAGCCCACGCTGGAGCAGGTTTGCTGGCAGGACCGGTGACCCCGTGGGGGACCCACGCTGGAGCAGTCTGTTCCTGAAGGTCTGCACCCCGTGGAAAGGACCCATGCTGGAGCAGTTTGTAAAGAACTGTAGCCCGTGGGAAGGACCCACGTTGGATAAGTTCATGAAGGACTGTCGCCTGTGGGAGGGATCCCACACTGGAGCAGGGGAAGAGTGTGAGGAGTCCTCCCCCTGAGGAGAAACGAGCACCAGAGACAATGTGTGATGAACTGACCGCAACCCCCCATTCCCTGTCCCCCTGTGCCGCTGGGGGGGAGGAGGTAGATAAGCCAGGAATGAAGTTGAGCCCAGAAAGAGGGTAGGGGTGGGGGGAAGGTATTTTAAATTTGTTGTTTGGTGTTTTTTTTTTCTCATTACCCTACTCTGATTTGATTTGTAATAAATTAAATTAATTTCCCCAATTCGAGTCTGTTTTGCCCATGATGGTAATTGCTGAGTGATCTCCCTGTCCTTATCTCGACCCACAAGCTTTTAATTATATTTTCTCTCCTCTGTCTAGTTGATGAGGTGGAGTGATAGAGCGGCTTGGTGGTCATCTGGCATCCAGCCAAGGTTACTCCACCACAGGGGGACACCTGATATATGCTGGGCACGCAATATGACTGTGTGCAAGCAAGTTAGGAGATTGCTGGAGGGCGTTAATGACAATTTCTTGACACGGGTGATTGATGAACTGAGTAGGGTAGATGCTGAGCTGGACCTGTTACTTGAAAACAAAGAAGAATTAGCTGACAATGTAAAGGTCAAAAGCCTTGGTTGCAGTGATCATGAGATGGTGGAGTTTAATATCCTGAGAAAAGAGAGCAAAATGAATAGTAGAATTAAAACCCTGGACTTTGGGCAAGCAGATTTTTCAGGGATCTGCATCGCAGGATCCCATGGGAGGCTGCCCTGAAGTACAAAGAGGCCCAGGAGAACTGGGCGATCTTCAAGGACTACCTCTTCAAAGCACAAGAACAACCCATTCCACTGTGCGTAAAATTGAGCAACCTTGAAAGAAGAAGCAGGGCTCCATCATGCATAACGGTTACTTGGGAAGACAAATGCCATCACTGCGAATGCTGCCGCCACCATGCCCCTCCCCCCCCATTCTTTCCTCTTCCCCCAGTCCCTTATATGCTGAGCATGACATCATATGGTATGGAATATCCCTTTGGTTAGTTTGGGTCAGCTGTCCTGGCTGTGTCCCCTCCCAACCTCTTGTGCACCCCCAGCCATCCTGCTGGCGGGGTGGTGTGAGAAGCAGAAAAGGCCTTGACTCTATGTAAGCACTGCTCAGCAATAACAAAACACGTCTATATAACAAAAACATCTCTGCATTATCAACACTGTTTCCATCACAAATCCAAAGCATAGCCCCATGCTAGCTACTATGCAGAAAATTAACTCTCTCTCAGCTGAAACCAGGACATTATCCACTCAGTCCGTACCATTTATGTCATACTCAGGTTCCACACAATCCAACAGATCTTCATTAACTACCACCACTCTTCTCATCTTTTGATATGATATAATATAATATAATATGCTGATATCATTCCCTTATTCTATGAACCACCCTATCAAAATGTCAATAAAATGTCCACAAATGTCCACAAAATGTCTGTTGCATTCACTCAGCCCATAAGCTTGGGCTCCATCCGCCATGGTGGTCACTCAGGATAGGAGAGGTGGTGTGATGCATGGAGTTACTAGGCACCAAAGCCAGCTCAGGTTAGGTTCACTGCTGCACTTGTGCTGCTTCTTGTAAGGCTTGTCCTCCTTTGGTTCAGGTGGTTCCTGCTACAGTAATTCTTATAACATGTAACTCAAATCATGGGTTACATCAATTTAAAGGTATTTTCATTACACTATCCACCTGTCGTGGTTTTACCCCAGCGGGCAGCTGAGCACCACGCAGCCGCTCGCTCACTCCCCCCCATCAGGATGGGGAAGAGAATTAGAAAAGTTAAAGTGAGAAAACTCGTGGGTTGAGATAAAGACAGTTTAATAGGTAAAGCAAAAGCCACGCGCACAAGCAAAGCAAAGCAAGGAATTCATTCACCACTTCCCATGGGTAGGCAGGTGTTCAGCCATCTCCAGGAAAGCAGGGCTCCGTCACGCGTAACGGTTACTTGGGAAGACAAACGCCATCACTCCGAATGCCGCCGCCCCCCCCCCCCCCCCCCCTTCCCCCAAGCTCCTTATAAACTGAGCATGACGTCATATAGTATGGAATATCCCTTTGGTCAGTTTGGGTCACCTGTCCTGTCTGTGTCTCCTCCCAACTTCTTGTCCACCCCCAGCCATCCCGCTGGCAGGGCAGTGCAAGAAGCAGAAAAGGCCTTGGCCCCGTGTAAACACTGCTCAACAACAAGTCCATAGAACAAAAACATCTCTATATTATCAGTGCTGTCTCCAGCACAAATCCAAAACATATCCCCACACTAGCTACTATGAAGAAAATCAATCCTCTCAGCTGAAACCGGGACACCACCCCTTGTCCCTTTGGACCAGACAATCGGGTTTACCATTGCAATGAACACCTCCCCTTGCCTCTGCTCCAGCTTGGACTTATCCACAGACTGCAGTCCCTTAGGGGTATACCTGCTCCAAGTGGAGCCTTATCTATGAGCCACAGTCTCTCCAGGGGTACACCTGCTGCAGCATAGACTTATCCACAGCCACAGTCACTTCGAGGTGCACCTGTTCCAGTGTGGCCTTCTCCATGGGCCACAATGCCTTCATAGATATACCTGATCCAGCATGGCCTTAGCAGCAGCTACAGTCACTTCAGTCCCTTCAGAAATAAACCTGCCCTGTCGTGGGCTCATCCATCGCCACACACTTTGAGGTGCTCCAGCATGACCCATGCACAGCCACCGATGCTTCAAGGTGTACCTGCTGCAGCATGGACTTATCCTTGGCTCACAATCCCTCCAGAGGTATACCTGCTGCAGCACAGACATAACCATGGCCACAGATGCTTTGAGATATTCCTGCTCTGGGGTGGACTTATGCACAGCCACAGATGCTTTGGAGTATCCTGCTCCCACATGGACTCATCCACAGGTCACAGTCCCTTCGACTCGAGTGCACACAGGAGTTCCAGCCTGTCCAGTACAGCAGCACAGAAACAGCAGCGATGCCCTGGCGATCTGCCAGCCCAGGCGCATCGCCATTGCTGTTATCAAAATGTTCCCAGGCACAGCACAGTAAAATGATGAGCAGTACAGCACTACAGCGAGCAGCAAAAGCAAAAAGCAGCCACTAACGAGCACTAGACTACTATACAGTAAGGCAAGCAAGCCCCATGGCAAGCACAGGAGCCTGACAATTAATAGCTAAACAGTTTTTAATATTTTTTAATAATTACTTGAACATGGTACCAGTTAATGATGCTCACATATATGCTACTGGAAATGGATGTATATGTATTGTTTCCCTGTATCCAGTTTGGTAGGGATTGTATCAGAAAACTGAAACCCTTGTGGAAAAATCTATGTGCAATTTTTCTGATGTGTATAGATAAGAGGTGAAACATCTGCAATGTGCACACATGTCATGCATCAACTATAGTATAATCAGAGTAATATAACATACAAAAACACTATACTGGGATTAAGTCTGGGATCACTTGTAGTGTTCCTAACCCAGAGACTACTGTACATCGTGATCTACATAACAGTTAACCCGAGTAAACCCAGGCCCAGGCCTAAATTGTGCTGCACTTAAACAGCTTAGTGTGCTGTACTGTAAGTGTGCACTTATAGCTTAGTGTAGCCTGTGTTGTGCTGTACATATTCCTTGGCCACAGGATAAACTCAGCCAGCTAATTGTAATGGAGGAGCTTGTAGGCAGCTCCCGCTTGGCACCAGAGATTACAGCACCTGCATGTCCTTGTCTTTATCTTAAAGTATAGCAGCATGTTCTCATGTGAACATGTTTTTGCTTGACAGTAGAAATGATTAATAGAGTTGTTTTCTTGTAAGAAAATCCTATAAGAGCTCTAAAGACCAAAATTTTGGGGAACCTGTCCATGGACGGGATCTATGCAACATGCCATGCCCTGATTGGAGATCCATCTTATGCTCCACAACTCAGCATTCCCACCAACTGAAGGGACATATTCTCCTTATTCTCTTTGTCCTTCTAATGTTAGCTCCAATAAATGATATTTAATCAATACCTTACTGTGTTGGGTTTGGGTGGCAAGGTTTTGGTAGCGGGGTCGGGGGGGGCTACAGGGGTGGCTTCTGTGAGAAGCTGCTAGAAGCTTCCCCTGTGTCTGATAGAGCCAAGGCCAGCCGGCTCCAAGACGGACCCGCCGCCGGCCAAGGCCAAGCCAATCAGCGCCTCTGTGATAACATATTTAAGAAGGGAAAAAAACGGAGAGCGCTTTTGCAGCCAGAGAGAGGAGTGAGAAGATGTAAGAAGCTCTGCACACACCAAGGTCAGCGCAGAAGGAGGGGGAGGAGGTGCTCCAGGCGCCGGAGCAGAGATCCCCCTGCAGCCCGTGGTGAAGACCATGGTGAAGCAGGCTGTCCCCCTGCAGCCCATGGAGGGAGGATGAGGGGGTGCACAGATTCCACCTGCAGACCATGGAGGACCCCACGCCGGAGCAGGTGGAGGCACCTGAAGGAGGCTGTGACCCCGTGGGAAGCCCGCGCGGGAGCAAGCTCCTGGCAGGACCTGTGGATCCATGGAGAGAGGAGCCCACGCCAGGGCAGGTTTTCTGGCAGGACTTGTGACCCTGTGGGGGACCCACACTGGAGCAGTTTGCTCCTGAAGGTCTGCACCCCATGGAGAAGACTCACGTTGGAGAAGGTCGTGAAGGACTGTCTCCCGTGAGAGGGACCCCATGCTGGAGCAGGGGAATGATGAGAGGAGTCCTCCCCCTGAGGATGAAGAAGCGGCAGAAACAACGCGTGATGAACTGACCGTACCCCCCATTCCCCGTCCCCCTGTGCCGCTGGGGGGGGGCGGAGGTTGGTTTTATTTCTCATTCCTCTACTCTGTTTTGCTTGGTAATAAATTAGATGAATTTCCTCTCTAGGTTCAGTCTGTTTTGCTCGTGATGATAATTAGTGAGTGATCTCTCCCTGTCCTTATCTCGACCCATAAGCTTTTTGTTATACTTTTTCTCCCCTGTCTAGTGAACGAGGGGAGTGATAGAGCAGCTCTGGTGGGCACCTTGGATTTGTGCTGGAAACAGTGTTGATAATAGAGAGATGTGTTTGTTATATAGAGCTGCAGTGCTTACACAGAGTCAAGGCCTTTTCTGCTTCTCACATTGCCCTGCCAGCAAGTAGGCTGGGGGTATACAGGAAGTTGGGAGGGGACACAGCTGGGACAGCTGACCCCGAATGACTAAAGGGATATTCCATACCATATGATGTCATGCTCACTTTATAAGGAGCTTGGGGAAGAGGAAGAAGGGCCAGCGGCGGCATTCGGAGTGATGGCATTTGTCTTCCCAAGTAACCATTACACATGATGGAGCCCTGCTTTCCTGGAGATGGCTGAACACCTGCCTGCCCATGGGAAGTGGTGAATGAATTCCTTGTTTTGCTTCACTTGTGCACGTGGCTTTTGCTTTACCTATTAAACTGTCTTTATCTCAACCCAGGAGTTTTCTCTCTTTCACTCTTCCAATTCTCTCCCTCATCCCAACCGGGAGGAGTGAGCGAGCGGCTGCGTGGTGCTCAGCTACTGGCTGGGGTAAAACCACAACACAATGCCAGTAATATTGTGATATACTCTACACTGCTTTGCATGCCTTCATGCTATGAATAATTTGATTGAAGATCATAGATTGATTAAGAAAAAAAACCAAAAACACATTGGGATGTCCAGATGACCAATATACTGAGATGAATCACAATGAATCCATATACTAATATCATTCATTTCAATGTAGACATTCTCTGAACCAAGAGGGGGCTGTAGTTATTTGAAACAAAAATGTGAACATTGGTAGGAATGAAATATGAATGCAAATGTGTGTGAGTGTGAGAAAACACTGCAAGAAGCAGCAGAACAAGGGTTGAAAGAATAGCCTGTATGGATAATGAAGAACATGGTTCCCAGGGCACTGTTCTCAGACGTGAAACTCAAGAATGTGTTTCTGTCGCAACCAGAAGGCCTGCGCTCTGCTCAGATCACAGCACAGATGACTTGTCAGCAGAAGACCCTGCACTCTAAAAACAAGAAGATGACAACAAGCTTGAAGCATATCACATATTCCATTTCTTTTCCTGTTAGCCCAACAACAGACAATGAGCAGGTACCTTGCCTAAGACTGATGGAGACTGAAGTCCACACAATTCTGAAGTGAAAGACCACCCCATAACAACTGTTGACTCCTATAGGCTATAAAAGATCTGTCCAAAAATAGTACATTGTCACCAATCAAGAGGAACCCAAGATATGTAGTGAGGGCTTGATAGCCAGCATCCCTTGTCCTCAGTGTAGCACACAAGTGATCCTGGCCAGACCACTCAGATGTACATTTTGGTGGCTGTATGTGGGTGTGAGAGAGTGAGTGGGTAAAATAAACTTAGAGATTTAGTAAATAAATATCACCTTCCCCTTCCATAAGATCCTGCACTGAATTTTGTTACAGAAATTTCCCTACATGTATACTGTCCCATTAGGTAGTTGTAGGCAGCAATAAGATCTCCCCATAGCTTTCTGTTCTTAAGGCAGAAAAAAACCCACAACAAAAACATATGTCAGGTGTTCCAGCCCCCTAACCATCTTGGTGGCCTCTGCTGGACTCATTCCAGTATGTCAATGTCTGTCTTATACTGGGGAGCCCCAAACTGTACACAATACTCCAGATGTGGTCTCACCAGTGTTCTTGATCTTTCGCCATTAGGGTGGGTGGTCTCGAGGGGTCTTTTGGGTGGTCGTGAGCCCCTTCCTTAAATGAACTCTGTATGACCTTTGGCCATATATGGTGATCAGAATATGGAGCTGCACATCCTCCGACACGCCCTCCGCGCCCTGTGCTAACCAACTTTTCCTTTGTGGTTTATTATCCCAATGCAGACCGTAACTGTTTCCCGCCACAATGTTTGAGACATTAACACACATTAACCCTTTCAGTCTCTCACATGCAGGACTTTGCATTTGCCTTAGTTAATGTTTATGAGGTTCCTGTCAGCTCATATAGTCAGCTTATCAAGATCCTGTGAATAGCAGCCATGTCCTCCAGCATATCAGCCACTCCTCCCAATTTGGTGTCATCCACAAACTTGCCAAGGATACATTCTGTCCCATCGTCCAGGTCCTTAATAAAGATATTAAATAGTATTGGCCTCAGTATCAACAATTGAGGAACATCAGTAACTGGCTACCAGTAGGACTTTGTACACTCAGTCACAAACCTTTGAGCCCAACAGTTCAGGCAACTGTCCATCCACCTTATAGCCCACCTATCTAAACTATCTCTCTCCAGCTTGGCTATATGGATACTATGGGAGACAGTGTCAAAGGCTTTCCTTAAGTCAAGGGAAACTACATTCACTCTTCTCCCCATGTCCACAGAGCCAGTCATCCCATCATAGAAAGCTATCGAGTTCATCAGACACCATTTGCCCTTGTTAAAGCCATGCTGGTTGTTCCAAATCACATTTTCTTGTTGTTTATGTGCCTGGACATGGCCCTGAGGTAGTGAAACACTGGAACAGGTTGCCCAGAGAGGTGGCAGATGCCCCATCCCTGGAAACATTCAAGGTCAGGTTGAACAGGGCTCTGAGCAACCTGAGCTAGTTGAAGATGTCCCTGCTCATTGCAGGGGGGTTTAGACTAGATGACCTTTAAAGGTCCCTTCCAACCCAAACTGTTCTATGATTCTGTGATTCTATGATTTTCTCCATAACCCTCCTAGCAAAAGAGGTAAGGCTGACTGGGTTGCAGTTCCCCAGATCCTCCTTTGTGCTATCCTTGAAGATGGGTGTGACATTCGCCTTTCTCCAGTCATCCGGAACCTCTCCCAATTGCCATGACCTTTCAAAGATGATAGAGAGCTGCCTCACAATGACATTGGCCAGCTCCTTCAGCACTGTTGGATGCATCCCATCTGGTCCCATGGACTTGTGCATGTCTAAGTGGGTTAAGTGATCCCTAACTTGATATTCCTCTACTGTAGGTAATGCTTCTCTCTCACAGACTCTGACACTAGGCTCGGGCACCCGAAAGGCCTGAGGGCAGAGCTTACCAGTGAAATCAGAGATGGAAAAGACATTGAGTACCTCAGCCTTTTCCTTGTCCTTGGTCACTAGGTCCCCTGACCCATTGAACTGTGGGCCCGCATTTTCCTTAGCTTCCTTTTTGCTGCCCACATACCTGAAGAAGCCGTTCTTGTTGCCCTTCACGTCCCTCACTAGTTCCTATTCCAGCTGAGCTTTGGCTTTTCAAATTCTGTCCCTGCACACTTGGGTAATGTCTTTATATTCTGACTAGGTACTCCATTCCCATTTCCACCTTCTGCATACTTCCCATTTTATGCTTGACCTCAGTCAGTTCCCTGCTCATCCATGCTGTCCTTCTTCTTTCAAGGTTGCTCAATTTTACGCACAGTGGAATGGGTTGTTCTTGTGCTTTGAAGAGGTAGTCCTTGAAGATCGCCCAGTTCTCCTGGGCCTCTTTGTACTTCAGGGCAGCCTCCCATGGGATCCTGCGATGCAGATCCCTGAAAAATCTGCTTGCCCAAAGTCCAGGGTTTTAATTCTACTATTCATTTTGCTCTCTTTTCTCAGGATATTAAACTCCACCATCTCATGATCACTGCAACCAAGGCTTTTGACCTTTACATTGTCAGCTAATTCTTCTTTGTTTTCAAGTAACAGGTCCAGCTCAGCATCTACCCTACTCAGTTCATCAATCACCCGTGTCAAGAAATTGTCATTAACGCCCTCCAGCAATCTCCTAACTTGCTTGCACACAGTCATATTGCGTGCCCAGCATATATCAGGTGTCCCCCTGTGGTGGAGTAACCTTGGCTGGATGCCAGATGACCACCAAGCCGCTCTATCACTCCACCTCATCAACTAGACAGAGGAGAGAAAATATAATTAAAAGCTTGTGGGTCGAGATAAGGACAGGGAGATCACTCAGCAATTACCATCATGGGCAAAACAGACTCGAATTGGGGAAATTAATTTAATTTATTACAAATCAAATCAGAGTAGGGTAATGAGAAAAAAAAAACACCAAACAACAAATTTAAAATACCTTCCCCCCACCCCTACCCTCTTTCTGGGCTCAACTTCATTCCTGGCTTATCTACCTCCTCCCCCCCAGCGGCACAGGGGGACAGGGAATGGGGGGTTGCGGTCAGTTCATCACACATTGTCTCTGGTGCTCGTTTCTCCTCAGGGGGAGGACTCCTCACACTCTTCCCCTGCTCCAGTGTGGGATCCCTCCCACAGGCGACAGTCCTTCATGAACTTATCCAACGTGGGTCCTTCCCACGGGCTACAGTTCTTTACAAACTGCTCCAGCATGGGTCCTTTCCACGGGGTGCAGACCTTCAGGAACAGACTGCTCCAGCGTGGGTCCCCCACGGGGTCACCGGTCCTGCCAGCAAACCTGCTCCAGCGTGGGCTCCTCTCTCTGCACGGGTCCACAGGTCCTGCCAGGAGCCTGCTCCAGCGTGGGCTCTCCACGAGGTCACAGCCTCCTTCGGGCACATCCACCTACTCTGGTGTGGGGTCCTCCACGGGCTGCAGGTGGATATCTGGTCCACCATGGCCCTCCATGGGCTGCATGGGGACAACCTGGTCTTCCACCATGGTCTTCACCACGGGCTGCCGGGGAATATCTGCTCCAGCGCCTGAAGCACCTCCTCCCCCTCCTTCTGCACTGACCTTCGTGTCTGCACAATTGCTTCTCTCACATATTCTCACTCCTCTCTCTTCCGGCTGCTGTGGCACAGCAGTTTTTTCCCCTTATCGTGGTTTAGCCCCAGCCGACAGCTGAGCACCACGCGGCCCCTCGCTCACCCCTTCCCCTGGCGGGATGGGGAGGAGACTGGGAAGACAAAGGTAAACCTCGTGGGTTGGGACAAGGACAGTTTACTGGGACAGCAAAGGGAGAGGGAAATAACAACAACAGTTGTTGCCAACTCACTGGCAGTAATTGACTGGAAAAGTGAAGAGGCACCCACAGTGGATGAAGTGGCTGGCCGACTCCGCAATATGAAGAGAGCCTTTCTTCCTCCCTCGTCTCGGCTGTGGAGAAACTGTCCCAGGAGGTCCGGCAACTCAAAGAGAATATATCTTACTCCCCACCTGCACAGACCCGTATTTCAGCTGTTAGGAGTAAGGGTTCCTCTGCTCCGGAGAAGGGATATAGAGCGTACACACCATGAGTTATCCTGTGGTTTTATCTGCACGACCACGGAGAAGACAAGAGGAAATGGGATGGGAAGCCTACCTCGACCCTACAGGCACGAGTACATGAGTTGCAAGGCAAAACAGTCATAAAAAGAGATTCTTCAAGGAAAAATGACGCTCCAGTTTCCACCGGGCAGTCCCCCAGGCCAAGTGAAAGGCCCGATCGCACTTATGATCCTCTTGAAGGGACCTCTAAGTCATTTTTGCAAGAAGTGAGTAGCGAATACAATGAGCAGGATTAGAGGGGCCCTGCCTCCAGCCAGGTGGAGGAGAGGGACAACTGGTTTTATTGGACTGCGTGGATCCGATGGCCTGGCACATCGGACCCACAGGAGTACAAGGCCCTGGTGGACACTGGTGCACAGTGTACCCTAATGCCATCGAGCTATGAAGGGGTGGAACCCATCTCTATTTCTGGAGTGACAGGGGGATCCCAACAGTTGACTCTGCTGGAGGCTGAAGTCAGTCTAACTGGGAATGAGTGGGAAAAGCACCCCATTGTGACTGGGCCAGAGGCTCCGTGCATCCTGGGCATAGACTACCTCTGGAGAGGGTATTTCAAGGACCCAAAAGGGTACTGGTGGGCTTTTGGTATAGCTGCCTTGGAGACAGAGGAAATTGGAAAGCTGTCTACTTTGTCCGGTCTCTCGGAGGACCCTTCTGTTGTGAGGTTTCTGAAGGTTAAAGAACAGGTGCCAATCACTACCACAACCGTGCACCGGTGACAATATCGCACCATCCGAGACTCCCTGGTTCCCATCCATAAGCTAATTCATCAACTGGAGGGTCAGGGAGTGATCAGCAGAACCCACTCACCCTTTAACAGTCCCACATGGCCAGCGTGGAACTCCAATGGAGAGTGGAGGCTGACGGTAGACTATCGTGGCCTGAGCGAAGTCACGCCACCCATGAGTGCTGCCGTGCCAGGCATGCTGGAACTTCAATACGAATTGGAGTGAAAGGCAGCCAAGTGGTATGCCACAAGTGATATTGCAAATGCATTTTTCTCAATGCCTTTGGCAGCAGAGTGCAGGCCACAGTTTGCCTTCACTTGGAGGGGCGTCCAGTACACCTGGAATCGACTGCCCCAGGGGTGGAAACACAGCCCCACCATTTGCCATGGACTGTTTCAGACTGCACTGGAAAAGGGTGAAGCCCCAGAGCACCTGCAATACATTGATGACATCATTGTTTATAAGGAGCTTGGGGAAGAGAAAGAGGGGGGGGGCGGCGGCATTTGGAGTGATGGCGTTTGTCTTCCCAAGTAACCGTTACGCGTGATGGAGCCCTGCTTTCCTGGAGATGGCTGAACATCTGCCTGCCAATGGGAAGTAGTGAACGAATTCCTTGTTTTGCTTCGCTTGTGCACATGGCTTTTGCTTTACCTATTAAACTGTCTTTATCTCAACCCATGAGTTTTCTCACTTTCACTCTTCCAATTCTCTCCCCCATCCTGATGGGGGGGGGGAGTGAGCGAGTGGCTGTGTGGTGCTCAGCTGCCGGCTGGGGTAAAACCACGACAATGATCTTGCTTTCAGACCTTGTCATTCAACCAGAAATTCCCTAAAATTGAACTGTACAAAGGACTCGGGAAAAGGTAAATCTGTGCCATGTCTCAATGTTATGCAATATCATAGAATCATAGAATAGTTTGGGTTCATAGGGACCTTTAAAGGTCATCTAGTCCAAGCCCCTTGCCTGCCATGGGCAGGGACATCTTTCACTAGATCAGGTTGGTCAAAGCCCTGTCCAACCTGGCCTTGAACACTTCCCATGATGGGACATTGTTGTGGTTTTGCCCCAGCCAGCAGCTGAACACCACGCAGCCACTTGCTCACTCCTCCCCTCCCCCCCCCCAAGGGGATGGGGAGGAGAATGGGGAAAAAAACCCCAAACTCGTGGGTTGAGATAAAGACAGTTTAATAGGATAACAAAGGAAGATAACAACAACACTACTACTACTAATAATACAAGTGATGCAGAAACACAGTTGCTCACCATATGTGAAAGGAAAATAAAGCAATCCGACACCCAGTCTGTTTCCGAGAAGTCAATCTGCCTCCCGGCTAGCCTCCCCAGTTATATGTATAGGGAGCATGACATTATGTGGTAGGGAATATCCCTTTGGCCAGTCTGGGTCAGCTGTCCTGGCTGTGCTCTCCCAGCTTCTTGTGCACCTGGCAGAGCGTGAGAAGCTGAAAAGTCCCTGACTTAGTGTAGACACTACCGCTACCTGGCAACAACTAAAACCATCAGTGTGTTATCAACATTATTCTCATACTAAATCCAAAGCGCAGCACTATACCAGCTACTAGGAAGAAAAATGAATTCTATATCTCAGCTGAAACCAGGACAGACATCCACAGCTTCTCTGGGCAACCCGTTCCAGTGTCTCACCACCCTCATCATAAAAAATTTTCTTCCCTATGTCCAATCAAAATCTACCCTCTTTCAGTTTAAAATTGTTGCCCCTTGTCCTGTCACTACAGGCCTTGGTTAAAAAGTCTCTCTCCATCTTTCTTATAAGCCCTGTGAAAGGCCACACTAAGGTCTACCCAGAGCCTTCTCTTCTCCAGGCTGAAAAACCCCACGTCTCAGCCTGTCCTCATAGGAGAGGTGTTCTATCCCTCTGATCATTTTTGTGGCCCTCCTCTGGACCTGCTCCAACAGGTCCATGTCTTTCCTGTACTGAGGACAATATTGTCAGTACAGGAAGAGTTTTAAAGAAACTTACACACGGGAACTGAATGAAGGCTGAATCACCATAAAGCAATGGTGGGTTTCTACATCATCCTGTTTCTGTCATTTCTGTATGAAATTTCTGTATGAAAAGAGCTGTGTGGTTACCATATAGTGGCGATAGGGACTGTGAAAAGTTGCGAGTACCTCACAAAGGCAAAGCACAGGATGGCAGGAAAAAGTGCTTTTGATCCTTATATTCCACAAGGTGGCTAGCTAGAAGTTATTACTTGCAGTCTGTGGGGTGTTTAGGTTTGTGAAATGTAGCAAACTAACCTAGAAAGGCCTGAAATAGCCTTAGATAATTACTGGAAGACATTCCATGATTTTCAGCAGAAGGCTGCAAGGTCCAGTGGTTATCACCTCTCTGGAGGTGGCGTGGTGACCTCTTCTTACATTAGGTGAAAACCCAAGCCAAACTGCATGTAGGAATGAGGGAAAGGGGTGATGCAGGTAGGTGACACTGAAAATCTCATGAAATCTGGAAAGCTTTCTGTGGTGAAGGACTGTCTTTGGGGATGGGCATTAACTATTACAGTTGTAAAAGAATAAACAGAAGAAACCTTTCCCATCAATTAAATTGTATTTGGGGTTGTGTGGAGAACATGGCACTGCTATGATATTTAGAAGTAAATGAATTTTCCATCTATACATTAAAGCTCACATAATTCTTCTTCAACAAGTGACACCACATGTCACCTTTTAGGTAGTAAATTTTGCAGAGTAAAGACTTTTTCTTTGGTTATGTACATGTCAATTTTCACATTATCTACTCTTCTGGAAAACTAAAACTCAATTTATTTTAACAAATGTAGGTATTTATTTTAATACACACACACATTTTTAATTCTTGTGAGAAAATGTCCTAGCTGCATTCTTAGTATCTTTTAATGTAAAATTGTTGAAATTAAAAATGCTTACCAGATATGTTACCAAAGTAATATGCTGTAGTCGTTGTGCCAAATTTAATCTTACTTCTATATCAAACTCTATATAAAATGGTAAGGTCAGTGCAATTTCTTGCACCAAGAAACTGCAAGCTACCAGTCTAGAAAATTTTACCCCTTCAAATACTAACCGAAGTATTTTTGAAGCAAATTGAAGTAACTGAAAAGTCTGTCACCCTGCCACATCTGTACATTTGTTGTTCCTAATTAAAATTAAATGTTTATCTTGCCAGACACCTCTTCTGATTGATCTTGACAGTAGAACTGGGCATCACTACACTAATCAAATATCTAGAATTTTTAAATGATAATTAATCTTCATGCAAGGGGCCATCATTGGTTGCATGTAATCCTGGGAGGCCGTGAAGGTCTCAGTGGATTCTCGAAGTATGAGAGCTTTCCCCTTTCTTTGAAGGGAAGTAATTTATCTGTCAGGCAATATGGACACAAATTACTAACCAATTATGCCCATAGCATCCCTGCTTCACAGTGTCAGGAGGGGAAATAAAGCCCAGGGAAAAGTTTCTAAAGGTGCCAGGCTGAGCAATGCACACATGTGCCTTGCACCATAGCCACCGTAATACCTACTTCCCAACCCCATGCCATCAATAAGACAGGGACTTTTCTGCACATTCCATGCAATGGGGAAGCTGACGATACAGACTTCAGCATTTGTTCCCTGTGATGGGCCTGTGAAATACAGGGAGACCTGGGGAAAAGGGGTGGAAGGAAAGTGAAGGGGGGATTGAGCACTGGGGAAAGAAATCTGTGCACACAAGGGGTGTACGAGAGCGAGGCTGGTGGAGCTGCAGGAGGTGAAAAAGCACATGCCTGACAAAAGATGATGTGGTGGGTTGACCTTGGCTGGCCACCAGCTGCCCACCAAGCCGCTCTATCACTCCTCCTCCATCAACAGGGCAGGGGGAGAAAATGCGATGAAAAGCTCGTGGGTTGAGATAAGGACAGGGAGATTACTTACCAATTACTGCCACGGGCAAAACAGACTTGACTTGGTGATATTAATTTAATTTATTGTCCATTAATTGTAACAGAGCAGGATAGTGAGAAATAAAGCAAAAATTAAACCACCTTCCCCCACCCCTCCCTTCTTCTCTAGACTCAACTTCACTCCCAACTCTTCTACCTCCTCCCACTGAGCGGTGCAGGGGGATGGGGAATGGGGGTTGCGAGCAGTTCATAATGCTTCATCTCTGCCATTCCTTCTTTTTCACACTCTTCCCCTGCTCCAGCATGGGGTCCCTCCCATGGGATACAGTCCTTCACGAACTTCTCCAACGTGGGTCCTTCCCATGGGCTGCAGTTCTTCACGAACTGCTCCAGCATGGGTCCTTTCCACGGAGTACAGTCCTTCAGGAATGGACTGCTCCAATGTGAGTCCCCCAAGTGCCACAGGTCCTGCCAGAAAACTGGCTCCTGCATGGACTCCTGTCCACGGGCTGCAGCTTCCTTCAAGGCATCTCCACCTGCTCTGACGTGGGGTCCTCCACGGGCTGCAGAGTGGATATCTGCTGCACTGTGGTCCTCCACAGGCTGCAGGGGGACAACCTGCGTCGTCACCATGGTTTTCACCATGGGCTGTAGGGATATCTCTGCTCCGGTGCCTGGAGCACCTCCTCTCCCTCCTTCTTCCCTGACCTTGGTGTCTGCATAATTGTTTCTCTCACATATTCTCGCTCCTCTCTCCCAGCTGCTGTTGCGCAGCATTTTTTATCCTTTCTTAAATGTGTTATCACAGAGTGTCGCGTGAAAGGGTACAAGTCTGATGTGTGGCTGAGGGAGGCCCTCCCGTTGAGTCACGAGGTTCAGAAAGGACCCCCTTGCTTTCTAAACTCCTTCTCAGAGAGGAGCCTAGGTGCGGCTAGGTCCAGTCTTAGTCCCAGACTTGGTCAATGGTTTATGTCTAAAGTAGTGTGTGTGTAGCCACTTATCAGAGTCAACGTTTGCCTGTCAGAGCCCCACTAAGGACTTTCACTGAAACAGTTTTGCAAAGTTGAAAAGAAAAATAGGTAATTTATTGGAGCGACAGATATAAAAGTTTGGAATTGCCGTTGATAAATGCACTAACTGCAACAATTTTGAGCTCAAGTTAATAGTTCAGCGCTTTTGTTAATGATAGTTTTCCCGGGGTAACATCCGACATAGTCGGAGGCGCAAGTCTTACCAAAGAGGCGTCCCTGCTTGGGGAGGAGAGAGGTCCAGGCCCGTCGACCCGTCCGGATAGTTGGAGTTCTCGTCCTCAGAAAAAGAGGATTCTAAATGCCAGATTTATACTTTTGGCGAGGTGGGACTAAGTCAGGTATTGTGTGTCGATTGGCCCTTAACAAGGCTTGTTGTGCAGTTGATCGGGGCTGGGGGGGGAAGTGGCAGAGAACAAAGGCGTTCAGTACAGAGGAGCGGTGGTCTGTTTAGTTTTACCAAAGTAACGTCAAGCTGTGAAGGCTCCCCCTCACCCCAGGCGTCACTTAGTTGATTAAGGAGCAGACCCGTCAGGCGCTGCATCTTGTGAAGATGAACAAATTGCTCATCTCCTGCCCCTGTTCAGGTCCAGTGCTTATCAGTGCAAGATAAGCAAGTTGCTCAATCCCTGCTCTCGCCCAAGCTGGACTCCCCCAGGGCCCCTTCTGCTGGGTCATAATGGCCCTGTATTCGGCACCAACAAGCCTGGACAAGTCCGGCATCTGACACAGAGACACTCCCAACATCGCTTATTGTCTCAGCTTTGGCCAGTGGTGTGTCCGTCTTGGAGTTGGCCGAAACTGGCTCTGTCCGACATGAGAGCAGCTTCTGGTGTCTTCTCACAGGAGCCACCTCTGCAGCACCGCCCCTCCCCCCCCCCGGCTACTAAAACCTTGCTACCGAAACCTTGCCATGAGCCCAAGCTACCTTTGGTTTTTGTAAATAATTGATTCCTGTCCCCGCCCCACCGTGCCCTGCTCTTTCCAACTGCTCAACTCTTCTCCCCAAACAGCAGCAAGCACTTGCATGTAATGGATGAGGAGCCGGGCCTGCAGTTGGCGCACAGCCCCGTGCAATAACCTGGCTGCCAAATCGAACCATTGCAGCAGTTCCCTCTTCTCCCACCCCCACCCCGCTCCTCGCCCCTCCCGGAAAACCATTTGGCTGAAAGGGAGAGAAATACATCGCTGCAAAGGCAGCCCTGTTACTGGAGACGCCTTTGCAATTACTGACATTCCCTGCAGCTCCCTGTTAACTCACTGCATGCGGGGAGGGGGGCGGGGGGGAAGATGTGGTGAGACACTTGTAGGTGCTTCTGAATTGGAGTGATGGGAGAAGCTAGTGGTAGCTGGAGCATAAAGGACATGCTTGAGTCAATGAAGCAGCGCAAAGGGGACAATGACGATTGCAGGTTCGGTGCATCTGGTCTGCTCAGGGCTTTCCAACATGATCGATTGCTGCATATTTATTGCAGGCAGAGACTCCTTGGATTTGGATCTCCCAGGAACCAGGCTCATTTAATTGAAAGTGCATGGATGGCAAGGAGCCAGGGCTGGAAAATTCTACCAAACCCTTTCAAGCCTTCCCTGTTGAGTTTATAGCCATGTGCGCACACACACATACACAGAATCACAGAATGGTTGAGGTTGGAAGGGACCTCTGGAGGTCTTCCGGTCCAACCCCCCTGCTCAAGGAGGGCCACCGAGAGCCAGTTGCCCAGGACTATGTCCAGATGGCTTTTGCATTATCTCCAAGGAGGGAGACCCCACAACCTCTCTGGGCAACCTGTCCTCACAGTAAAGAAGTGTTTCCTGATCAGTGCTGAGACATCTGTCACTGTCACTGCCACTGCTAGTGATACCTGTGAATATTGAAATATTAAGATCAATTCAAGCAATTAGAGCCATTGCTCAATCGATGTAATCAAACAAAAGGGAAACCATTGTAACTTAGAAAATAATGAGTTGTAAGATAAGAAGCTCTGGAACAATCTCATTTTAAACAGCTCGGTCTTGGAAGAACAGATGCGCAAAGATAAGAAAGTTACAAGGTGATCCCAAAACCAGCCTTGAGGGATAAGGTATAGGTGATACCAGGACTGAGTCTGAAGACCCCCGACAACCACCCGGAGGTGCCAACAAACATGCACGAAAGACATTAGCATATGCTAACGAGTTCCCGGAAAATCCATGAATGTGATAAGCACTACTCGGAAATATACTGAATGTGTCTATTAACATAGTAGAAATACTTGCTGGTTTTGTCTTTTGGGTGTGCACGTTAGGTGGAGTTATCCCCCGTGCACCCAGCGCTGCAATAAAGAATGCCTGCTTTCTAAAACTTCAAAATAAGTCTGAGAGAGTGAATTATTTTGCCGCTTTCCGGTAACACTAGGAGTGGGGGCAAGTAGAGTCTGGGGAAAGAAGGGAGCAAGGCCTGGGAGAGGGATGTGCCCTAGCATCTCAAGTGCTGTACGATGCAGAACAGCTTTCCTCTTCAAGCATGGCCAAGGAATACTCAAGGTGTTTGGGCTGAGACCTGCTGGTGCAGCTGAATGCTGGCAACGGGAGTGGGATGGAAGGAAAAGAAGTGGCGAAAGGAAGGAGAGGGGAGAAGAAAACAAGGAGAGAGAAGTTTGTGTGTCTGGTGGGGATGAGGCCCTCCCCTGGTTGTCATGCTCTGTCCTGTGTGGGAGCTGGTGTTCCAGAAAGGCACTGGCCTCCTCTGCTGCCTTGGGATCCGAGTGGACAGAGTTGGTATGGAAGTGGGAAGATGCAGGGCTGGCTGTGAGCTGAGCACTCTTCTTTCTCACCATGTATAATTTATGCTGGGCTGGTGAGGCTGATGGCAGAGGAGGAAGGAAGCAACTTTTTCCCTGAGAGCAGCCAGACCAGCGTTAGGGGATAGAGGACTTGCCCCTTCCCTACACAGGGAGAGGGGAAAGCACACACACACATAGTTGTGGTTTAACCCCAGCTGGCAACTAAGCACCACACAGCAGCTTGCTCACCACCCCTCCCCCCCCCGGTGGGATGGGGGAGAGAATTGGAAGAGTGAAAGTGAGAAAAATTGTGGGTTATGAACAAGGGAAACTAATTAGCGTAGAATAATTTTAAAACAATATATATAACTTGGCAACACTTGAGTCAGGCCCCACAAACTCAGGCTTCGCCTGTCTCATGCTCCAGTACGAAAGAAAACAATTAGTAAAATAGTTGCTAAAAAAGAAGCTATTATTTGCCGCACGCCATTGCCGAGAACGGCGAAAGAACTTAGGACCTTTTTAGATATGACAGGATGGTGCAGATTATGGATATACAATTATGGACTCTTAATAAAACCATTGTATCAATTACTAAAAGATAATCAGTTAAAGTTGACCTGGATGGGAGAAGCAAAAAGAGCCTTTGAACAACTGAAAACAGAACTGATGAGAGCACCGGCCCTAGGTCTTCCTGACGTGTCTAAACCCTTCTGGCTATTTTCTCATGAGAGGCAAGGAATAGCCTTAGGGGTGCTGGCCCAACAACTAGGCCCTTATAAAAGAGCAGTAGCTTACTTTTCCAAGCAATTGGATGAAGTAAGCAAAGAATGGCCTGGATATCTACGGGCAGTAGCTGCAGTTATCCTGAATGTACAGGAAGCATGCAAATTCACAATGGGCCAGAAAATTACACTAATGGTGTCTCATACAGTTTCAGCCGTGTTAGAACAAAAAGGAGGACACTGGCTTTCCCCCTCTAGATTTCTGAAATACCAAGCGATACTAGTGGAACAAGATGATATAACTATAGTCACCACTAACATTGTGAACCCAGCTTCTTTCCTCAGCGGGGAAATCTTGGAGCCGGTGGTCCACGACTGTTTAAAAACGGTGGAAGCAGTATATTCCAGCCGCCCCGATCTAAAAGAGGAGCCGCTCCACGATGCTGAGGACTCCTGGTATACAGACGGAAGCAGCTTTGTGAAACAAGGAGAACGTCAAGCGGGATATGCTGTGACCACTACCCAAAAGGTAATCGAAGCAAAATCATTACCTGCGGGGACACCAGCACAAAAGGCTGAAATCATTGCCCTAACCCGAGTGTTAGAGCTGGCAAGAGGGAAGAAGATTAATATCTGGACAGATTCAAAGTATGCCTTTGGGGTTGTACATGCCCATGGTGCTATCTGGAAGGAAAGAGGACTTCTCACTGCTCAAGGAAAATATATTAAACATGCAAAAGAAATTCTAAAGTTACTAGAAGCCGTAAATCTTCCAGAAAAAGTAACTATTATGCATTATAAAGGGCACCAAAAAGATAACACCGACCAAGAGATTGGCAATAAATTGGCAGACTCAGAAACTAGAAAAGCAGCAGAAAAAGGTAAAGTGATGGCAGCCTTAATTCCGGATGGTAAACTTCAAATTACAAATTCTGATTTAGAGCCAGATAAATATTAAGAATGATTGTTGGCTCTGCACCCAGATGCCTAAATATTCCGGCCACGGAATATCCTTGATAGGAGTTCTGCTTCCATCTAATGTCTCCTGGACAAATCCGGTTTATTAGGCCAACACCACCCTTAGAAAAGATTCCCAATCCAAATGGAACAAGGAATGGAAGGTAAATGTGATAGCAAATTATACCTCAAGTAAGAGTTGTTTGATAAGTTCAGGAAAGGGCACCTTTGTAGGAGAATATTCAAAATGTAACAAGTCCATTTCCTTAAATATGACGTCGATTGATCCTGTTTGTCAAAGATTGAACTATACTGGACTCCCGGTCCCATTAGGAACGGGATGGTATTGGCTATGTGGTACGCTGGCTTTGAAGATATTACCCCTAGGATGGAAAGGAGCTTGTACTCTTGGAGCTTTAGTTCCTACCATTACTATCGTTGACAAACTATACCCACAGGATGAAAGAACAACAACTTCCCTCAAAAGGATAAAGAGAACTCATAATGCTATAGCAGATAGGCTTACTAGGTTCCATAGTTTTGTGAGGTGGCTTCTCCCACGGCTAGGGGTAAGTGAACTAGAAAAAAACTATAGTGAACATTTCGGCGGTAATAGAAAACATTGAGAACAAAACCATTGATACAATACAGGCCTTGCAAATTGAAATAACTAGTCTGTCGAAAGAAGTAATTCAAAACCGAATGGCCCTTGATTTATTACTAGCTTCACAAGGTGGTGTTTGTGCAACCATAAATATAAGCTGTTGTATGTACATAAACCAAAGCGGTAGAATCTCCACAGATTTAGACGAAATCCGTAGACAACAAAGCAAAGTATTGCATAAAATAACTAAAGACGTTACCTCATGGGGTTTTGAAGAAATTTGGCACAAATTAACTTCCTGGCTACCTAATTTGACCTGGCTCTGGCAGCTATTTGTTTTTGTCCTGCTTATAGGACTGATGATAATCCTGACTTGTATATTAATACAACGTGCATTTTGGTGTAGCAGGTGAACTTCAGGAGAATATAAGAACTGGAAACGAAATAAGATAAGACATGCAGTAGAGTCAGGGAAATACTTTAAGAGAACACCGCAAAAAGAGAATGTATTATAGGCCTTCTTGCGAAAGAATTTGCAACTTTAATGAAAAGGGGGGGGGAATGAATAAAGGAAACTAATTAGCGTAGAACAATTTTAAAACCAGAATATATAACTTGGCCACACTTGAGTCAGGCCCCACAAACTCAGGCTTCGCCTGTCTCAGGCTCCAGTACGAAAGAAAACAATTAGTAAAGTAGTTGGAATGTAGAAACAGGGTAAGAGAAGCCGTAAATTAGGGAACAGTCCTTGGGTATGAACTAGAAAAAAGACACAAAGTTTGAGGCATCCTGATAAAGGGAGGCCCAATATGCCAACAAGCCTGGGACCATCTGGGCAGGACGGATAACAAGGTTGCTGAGCTTGCAAAACGGAGATCATGAAGAAGAGGTCGCCCAGCTGTGTACACTGAAGAAGAGGAGAAAGAGGAAGATTTGAGGAGGACGACCCCTGACGACCACCTGAGAAAGAAACTGCGCAGGCGTATCAGGACATTAGCATATATTCATGAGTTCCCGGAATAATAATGAATATGTATTAGATTTATCGCAAACCTAATGAATATGTAACTCTTTTGTAATATAAATCACGTACAATTTGTTTCTCGTGGAGACGCACGTTCGTGGAAATATCCCGGTGCGACTCCCAGCGCTGCAATAAAGGATACCCGCTTCATAGTCACATTGGCTATTGAGTGAATTTTTTGATTCAGTTAAGATAAAGACACTGTAATAGGTAAAGCAAAAGCCGCGTGCACAAGCAAAGCAAACCAAGGAATTCATTCACTACTTCCCATGGGCAGGCAGATGTTCAGCCATCTTCAGGAAAGCAGGGCTCCATCGCACGTAACGGTTACTTGGGAAGACAAATGCCATCACTCGGAACATCTCCCACTTCCTTCTTCTTCCCCCAGCTTTATATGCTGAGCATGACATCATACGGTATGGAATATCCCTTTGGTCAGTTGGGGTCAGCTGTCCCAGCTGTGTCCCCTCCCAACTTCTTGTGCACCCCCAGCCTACTCGCTGGTGGGGTGTTGTGAGAAGCAGAAAAGGCCTTGAGTCTATGTAAGCACTGCTCAGCAATAACGAAAACATCTCTGCATTATCAACACTGTTTCCAGCACAAATCCAAAACAGAGCCCAGCACACACACAAAGGCGGATCTAATACATGAACAGGCACCCGCGGGGAATCACCCCCCTCTTCCGGTCAGGGCTGGATTGAGATGTGGACCTTGCCGTCTTGTACGAGGGGGGCCAAGAAGGCAGAGGAAGTCCCCGAGACGGAAGGGCAGGGGGACGGACGGACGGACGGACGAACGGACGAACTTCACTGTTTCGGATACCCTTTTCTTTCGCTCCCCTGGCGCAGTGCTGTTATTGTTTCCAGGGCGGAGGCGGGGGAGGGAGAGGTATAATAGCCTTCTACGCAGCCTTTGTTTTCTCTCTTGCACTGAGCCCTAGCCCTTTGAGTCGTGAGGCACAGCCAATCGCCTCCCCTGCCGAGCTAGTAGGCTCAACCCCCGCCCAGTGCCCCTGAGCCCGTATCAGGGGACAACGAGTGGTGACAGCCCCCTTGCCCCACCGCTGCTACTTTGCAGGGGAGGGGAGACCGAAAGGAAGTTTGTTGCCGTGCCCACCACCCTTCGTGCGCTGTCTGGACAGTTGGGACCCCGTCTGTTGCCAACTGCTTAGGGGCGGGCGGGGGGAAGTGATGCCGATCGCCGCCAACTCGCAACCTTGCGCTGTGCAGCCCGACTCCCGCCTCTTTCCTTCCGCCTGCCTGCGGAACCACGACCGGGAGTCCGCAAAGTCCGGGGAGGACGGCGTTGCATATCGATCGGATCCCCTTCGCCAGGTGGGAGAAGCGGGTAGGGGAGTTGGGCTCTCCAGTAGATTGGTGGCTCCTTCCGCCGTCTCCCTTCCCCCTCCTCCTGCGCTGTCGCCCCCCGCCTTCGTCTTCGTCTCCTCCTCCTCCCCCCCCATCGCTGCCGCAGCCGTCACCTTCCCCCCAGCTCCCTTCCTCCTCTTGGAGCCCTTCCGAATCCACTCCAGCTTCCTCAGCTTCACCATGAACGGGGGCGCCGCTCATTTCCAGCAGCCGCCTCCCCCCACCCTCTGCCAGCAGCCGCCGCCACCCCTACACAGGCCGAGCCTCCCGGAGCAAGGAAGTCAAAGCCAGGGCAGAGGCAGACGCATCGCCGCCCTGGGCACCAGAGCCCCTGTGTCAGGTAAGCGGTGTGTGTGAGGCGGGGAAGTATTTTGGGGCGGGGAAGGCTATTCTCTTCCCCCCCCCCCCGACTACCCCTTTGTTCATCTTCTCCCCCAAAGGTCTCAGAAGTTGACACCCTCCGCAACACTTCAGTGGAGTTATGCCCGCCCCGCCGGGTATGTGTCCCCACGGGAGACACGACGGGGGTCTGGACGCCAGGCGGTAAAACATGCGGGGATGGGGGAGAGACCAGAGTCGTGGTATCGCCCTCCATCTCCTTTGGGGTGTCTCTGCCCTCAGAGCTTGTGAGCTTCTTGAGTGGTTGCCTCGCGGCCCGGAGGGTGCTGAGTTCCCGGGGGTGACATGAGAGCAGTAGCGCACACTGGGGAGATGTTGGGGCTCCCGGAAAAGGGACTGAGCAAAAACTCTGCTAGGGTTATATCAAAACAAATAAACTTGTTGGGGCTCTTGTTCAAGTTTTGTCCCTCCTGGCGAACAGCTGAAACTTTGGAGTGTATCGGGGGGAAAGAGAAACAGACTCTCCAAGACCGGGGGTTTGTGGAGTCTTCAGGACTGTGTTGAGAAGCCATTTCCTTCTCTGCGTATTTTCTTCTTGTATTTCTGGTGTTGGAATCGTTGAGTGGACTGGACTGCTGGAGAAAGTTTCTGCACTCTCTTGCTCCATGTGGCTCAAAGGGGTGCATGGGTCTTGCCACAGAGCCCGAGTTGGGTGTTAGGATAGAAGCATTTAAAGTTACTCCATCCTTTGAGACTTTTCATATATATATATATATATATATATATTTATTTTTTTTCTTAGCATCAGATGTGGCATTATAAATTATGCTGTTGGAGAAGAAATGCTGTAATTAAATGAGAGGGCACATTTGTTCTTAGTATAATCATTGTTAATACACTATCCGTGCTGTCTTCGTATTTCCTAGAGCCTGTTGGTATAATGTTTTTTTCTAATTTGAGATTGCTGGTTTTTTTACTGTGCCTTTAAATATGTCTGTACTATCATATAAACTTTTGTTGTATTCTGAATAATACCAGGGCTGTGTAACTTTGATTGTAGTTGCTCTGTTTAGCTGATCCTACAAAATATTACGTGAGATTCAGTGACTGTCTATGGTTAACTCTGATCTCTGGTAAAGAAACAGCCCCCTAATACAGCTAATCTGTTGATAAATGTAGTAGATAGCATAAGTGTATGGGTGATGTACTCTTACTTAATTTCCTTAATGAGTAGCTGGCTGCTTGCCTTCTTACTGTCCTTTGGCTTTATTGGTATTGGAAAGTGAACTGACACACTTTTGTAAGCATCAAGTGTTTGATTTTTAGAATATTTATTTTGTGGGGAAACTTGCAGTCCTTCAGGAGTGGCATTCAGTTCCAAAATTACATGCGCATATAAATCCAAAGCAGCCCCTAGCTGGTTGACTACTTTTTTCCTTTACCGTCAGCGTCTTTTGAAACTATTATTAAGACTGATATGGCTTCTTAAGTTCTTGTATATGTTGGTAACTCCAAAATGCTGGGAAAACATCATCTAATGTAAACCCTATCTTTCTTCCTAATAATCTCTGTATATTGACCATTTGACTCCTGACTTTTTAAGTGTCAGGTTCATTTCCTGTTAAAAATGGTTACATGACGATATCCCTCTGAGGAACAGCTTTTGACCACTCAATTCACTTTTATTTTGGAGCGATGATGTTTTCAAGACTGAGACCCTAACACTTAAGTTTATGTGTTTATCTTTAAACATGGGAGTTCTCTTCTAGACTGCATTGGGATTTCCCACATGATTAAATTTTAAACACAACCGTACTTTCAGGATTGGGGATTTAGATGTTTTTTTCACCATTGTTTGCACATGGCAATAAGCACTATTTTATATATATATTAAAAATCTCTATCTATAACTATATAACTACATATAATAACCATATCTATAACATAGGTTCTCCATATATGAAGTCAGTAATTATGCATTGGTGCAGGGAGCACAGCAAACAATGAGAGATCATTCTTTGGGATTGGAGCATGGAGAAATAGACTAATTAGTCCTTTCCTAGAATATATTTGTAACTGCGCTTATGTCTTGGGGAGTTACTTAGATGATTTATGGAAGTCTGTAGTATGGATGTTTACACCAATAGAAATCTTACTCTAAAATTAGATATATTTTATACACAACAGGGTTCACTACTTTCCCTTGGAATTTGTGGTTGGAAATGTTTTAAAGGAATACCATGTTAAAATTTTAGAAAGAATTTTAATTTTTACATTTGAATTGGTTTATATATTGCAGAAATATCTGTGTATGTGTATTGGAGATCACTTTTTATATAGCTATCGCTCCTCCCGAGTTATGTGGTTATGTGGGCCTTTCACAAAAGATGATATTTAACCGAGAAAAAAAATCTTCTCCAGATATAAGTGATCTCAGGAAGGGAAGTTTTACTTCACAAAAGTTCATTTCAATTCTGCTGTTTAGAAATTGGACGTTCTTGGTGTAGTTGAACAGCTCAGGTTGAAGTCTGATCCCAAATCCTCTCCTAGCTCTCCCACACTTCTGATAATCTCATAATAAAATTGACTCAGTGTATTACTGTGAAAGAAAAGGTTTTACATTGCCTGTGACTTGGAAACTCTTAGGTACAGTAAAGAAATAGAACCTTTATTGCTTGTTCAGTTCATCACAGTCCTGGTAACTGTGTACCAAGATATCTTGCCCATTGGATTAGAGGGAGTTCACTTTCTTTCTTGTCTTTTGTCTGAAAAGCAATGGAGCTTTGGGGGGTTGTTCAAAAGTTTTGGTCTTCATTAACGCAGATCCTGTGCTAAATATTCAGTTTTTGAGCAGTCTCTGTTAGAGATGATGTTGCAGTCAGAAAAGCTTGTTTGCAACTATGGCACTTGAAACAGTGAGGACCAGTTTGTTCAGAGTTTAGCTCCTTTGGGTACCAAAATGAAATGGTTAGGTTTTACAATGTGTTTGGATTCTCATAGCAGATGAACATTCATTGTTATAATTTCAAACTTATATAAAGTGTATGCGTATTATGATCTGCGATTAATCTTCTAGTGTTAAGAAAAGGTAGATATTTTACAGACCAAATCAGGTGGTGTGTAGATGGGGGAGAAGAAATGATTCCTATCCCACCCCCTACCCTGGGAAAAGACCTTTTTTGGATCCGTGAAAATCTATTTAGTGCATTTAAATATTTGCTACCAGAGAATGAGTTGTACACCTATTTGTGGAATCAGGAAGTTGAAATTTTTTGATGTTGCTGAAAATCCTGTTAGTCATATTCTTGAAAACAAGTTTTCCATTTTTGCCAAAAGGTAAAATATCAAGATCAAGACTATATTATTAAACCCTCTTCAAATTTTGGGAGTAACTAAACAGTAACAGCTAAACATATTTTACAAGCAGTGTCCACAGAGATAGACACAGAGACATACTTACACGCACAGACACATGCACACTCATAGAATCATAGAATAATGTAGGTTGAAAGGGACCTCCAGAGGTCATCTAGTCCAACCTCCTGCTCAGAACAAGTCTAAGTAGATCAGGTTGCTCAGGGCCTTGAACACCTCCAAGGATGGAGATACCTCTTTGGGCAACCTGTTCCAGTATTTGACCACCTTCATGGTAAAATTTTTTTTTCCTAATTGGAACTTCCCATGTTCCAACTTGTGTCCATTTCCTGTCTTCCTATTGCTGCGCACCTCCAAGAAGAGAATGACTCCATCTTCTCTGTATCCTCCAATCAGGTAGCTGTGGACACACACACAGACACTCGTGTACACACACACAGAGGACACTTGTGCACATGTACACACTGAGGGAAATGCTCGCGTGCTCACACAGGGAGACACTTGTGCACACAATCACAGGGAGAGTTGCTCACGCACACAGGAGATGTATGTGCATACAGGGAGATACACACAAACAGAATAACAACTTCGGACAACTTAAGCCTCAGGTCTGCAGGCCCTGGTTATTATGGGGGACTTCAACTACCCTGGTATTTGTTGGGAAAGCAACACAGTGGTGAACAAGCATTCTAAGAGATTTCTTGAATGCATTGAGGACAACTTCCTAATGCAATTGCTGGATGTGCCGACTAGGAGTGGTGCTCTTCTGGACCTACTGCTTACAAATAAGGAAGATTTGTTTGGAGATGTGACTGTCAATGGCAGCCTTGGCTGCAGTGACCATAACATCACAGAGTTTGAGATCCCAAGGGGCATGAGGAAGACAAGTAGCAGAATAAAGACCTTGGACTTCAGAAGAGCTGATTTCAACTTGTTTAGGGAACTGTTATGAGAGATCCCGTGGAAGTCTGCTTTGGAGGGCAAAGGAGCTCAGGAGTCCTGGGAGATTTTCAGAGACAGCCGCCTCAGAGCACAAGAGCAGTCCATCCTCCTAAGCAGGAAAAGGAGCAGACATAACAAGAAACCAGCCTTGTTAAACAGTGAGTTACTGAGAGAGCTCAAATGCAAAAAAGGAAGCATATGAGAGATGGAAAAGGGGACAAACTCCCAAAGGATATAGAAATATTGCTTGGGCATGCAGAGATGCAGTTAGGAAGACAAAAGCTCAGCTGGAGCTCAAACTGGCAAGAGATGTCAAGAATAACAAGAAAGGCTTCTATAGGTATGTTTGTAGCAAGCGAGCATGTATGCATGAATGTTTCTCTCTGCACACATATGTGCATGTGTGTCTCCCTCTCATAAAAAATGCTAGGTTGGAAAGGACCTCTGGAGATCATCTCGTCCAACCTTCTGTTAAAAGCAGGGTCTTAGATTAGGTTATCCAGGACCCCATCAAGCTGTCTTGACTATTTCCAGCTCAGCAGTTTAGCTGGTTTTCTACCCATCTTGTGGTCCATCTATCCAGTCCATATTTTACCAACTTGCCAACAAGGATGGGGTGGGAGACCATGTCAAACGCCTTGCTAAATTTGAGGTAGATGATATCCACTGCTCTTCCCGTATCCGCTGAGCAAATGCACGTGCAATAGGAGAGGAGGACACTCATGCACATACAAGGGGAGAAACATGCCCTCACACATGCAGAGGCACTTGTGCATGCACGCTCACAGAGGCTGACACAGGGAGACACCCGTGTACAGAGACACGCAAAGGGAGACACACATGTGACCGGGAGAAACTAGCATGCACCCACACAGAGGGACACACACGGACACATGCACAGACACAGATGCTCACACACACAGAGGGACAGATGTGTGCACACACAGAGAGACGCTTAGATTCATACAGACATAGAGGGAGACACACACACCCCCCCCCCCCCCATGCACACAGAGGACACAGACGTACATGGACACAAAGGGAGATGCACACACTCAGAGGGGGAGATGCGCACACACAGGGCATGCACACAGAGGGAGACACGGATGCACACATACGCAGGGAGATGCACACGCAGAAGGAGATGTACACAGACAGGGAGACAGGGAGATGTGTGCACACAGAGGGAGGCATGCACATAAACATACAGGGCGACAGTCATGAGTGTATGCACGTGGACATGGAGATACTTGTGCGTGCACACACATGCACATTGGTAGATGTGGTAGATTTTGCTGGAACGTGTCCAGAGAAGGGCAACAAAGCGGGTGAAGGGTCTGGAGAACAAGTCTTATGAGGAGCAGCTGAGGGAACTGGGATTGTTTAGTCTGGAGAAGAGGAGGCTGAGGGGAGACCTCCTCGCTCTCTACAACTACCTGAAAGGAGGTTGTAGTGAGGTGGGTGTTGGTCTCTTCTCCCAAGTAACTAGCGATAGGACAAGAGGAAATGGCCTCAAGTTGCATCAGGGGAGGTTTAGGCTGGATATCAGGAAGAATTTCTTCACCAAAAGAGTGGTCAAGCATTGGAACAGGCTGCCCAGAGAGGTGGTGGAGTCACCATCCCTGGAGGTGTTCAAAAAACATGTTGACATAGCGCTTCGGGACATGGTTTAGTAGGCATGGTGGTGTTGGGTTGACGGTTGGACTTGATGATCTTGGAGGTCTTTTCCAACCTTAATGATTCTATGATTCTATACCCAGATACTGATGCATGTTCACACACAGGGAGATATGCATGCGTACACCCCCACAGAAGGAGACACTCAGATGCATACATATACACAGATGCACAGAGGAAGACACTCACACATGTGCACACACAGAGCTGGAGATGCACACATATATACCATCGTCTCGTCCCATGTCCTGATTTTTCTGTTGGTATCAGTGTATAAACACTACTGAAAATGCCCTGGATTTGTCTGTATGCAGTTGAAAGGCAATTCAGGCCTAACATCTTGTAGTTTTTATGGTGAGGATAGGTCTGGTAATCCTGTCTCAGTTAAAATGACTGATAACAGACACGATAATGACAACTCGGTGTACAGTACAGCCTCAATTCAGTGAAATGCAATGACATGCAGCAAAATGTAGCTGTCCTGTGTCTAAAAGCAACAATGCAAACATAGTTAACTAAGTGACTTGAATTCAATATTAAAAACTCTTCAGTTGCTCTTTGTAGTTGAATAGATAGTTATATTTTTTTTAGCTCAGTCCATGTCCTAACACTTCCCTACTATGTCTACATTATTTTTCCATATTGGAAATGATGCTACAACACACATGTTTTCATGCCTATCTTAAAGTAGCATCACAGACACTCAAAAATATGTTGTTTGTGCTGTGGGCTATTTCATTCCAGGATAAAATTACTTAAAACATATTGCCTGCTTCTTTTCTTGTATTCTTCCTGCTTTATGTGGGGGTTGTGCTTTGGGACAGCTGGGGAGACCAAAATTTTATGTCAGAAGTTTTATTTATATGGTGTTAAAAAGAATGATTGCTTTGTCACTGAAAGGGAAGAATAATGCTTTATCAGGGTACTAATAAGCATGACTGAACATACAAACCCTTGGAAAATCTGAGCTATTTTTTAAAAAAAATCTTTTGCTCTTCTTTTCATGCTGCTTATACCCCCCTTTCTTCACCCTCAGCATTACCTTGGCAAAATGAAACCTGCATGCACACATAATCTTTTTAACCTATGTTCTCTGAGAAAAAGGTTTTAAGTCGTTTTGGTGTTTTTTTTTTCCCCCTCAAGATTCTTGCATTTGAAAACCACTCATCAGGTCTTCTTATATGGTATCTGCTTCATATCAGAAGTTCAGATAGAATGATGTCAGCTAAACATAGAGCTGAAAACCTGAATGAGATGCAAGATGTAGAGGGGAGCCACAGATCTGAGTCTGGACATCCTGCCCTATCCCTCAGCAAGGTGGTCATCTGGCAATAGTTACTGGGAGCAACTGCCCCAAACCACATGCTGGTCAGAAGCCTGACTGGGGAAGGATTAGGAATGTTTTCAGCGTGACTCTAAGGAGATGATTTGGAGTGTCTTACCTGGAAGAGAGGAGAGAAGGATGATGCTGCAAAACCATGGAAGGATGCTCTGACTACACTCCCTCCTCTTCAAACAAGAATGCAAAATGTCAGGGAGCGTCTTAAAAATTTTCTAGTGAATCTCCCTTCATGTGAACATGCTGATGTCGAGATGCTACTTTCCTCCCGCTTTTGTTTATCTATTGCTTTTTTCTTTTGATGGCTTTGGGTTGAACTCTCTTATGCTTGTTCTACAGTAGTGTTTGTTTCTTTTGGTTTGGTTTTTTTTTTTTTTTTTTTTTTCTTCTGTGTGAGTGTGTGCAAAGTGCAGTAAATATCTATTTAGTTGTTAGAGCACCCTGGCTGTGGAAAACATTTTCTCACTGTTGAGGGGAAAATTATTGGGTGGTGGTGGCGTGCTCTGGCAATCTAAGATATAGCTTTCTTTTAGAAGTTACTTTACTTGACATGTAATGTAGAAGGAAGAATGAGTACTTTGTTCTATTTAGGGAAAGAAGCGGGAAGTGGTTTTGAAATTTGGTATTTTAAGAAGGGTTTTGAGTATGTATAGTGTTCTTGTTTTCTCATCTTCTCAAATGCACGCACATGCCCCAAATGTTCATTCTTAAAACACTGTCTTCCCCAGGCCTTTCTCAGTTGAAGGGATTGATATCATACCTGTTACCACCTAGGTTGCTGTTCCCAGAATCACTGCCATCTTGTTTGGGTTGAGCCTCTGCCTCTCAGCTTTCATTCAAGCCCTTGCTAATCATGGTTTGTGTGAAAAGGGAACCTTTGTCATCAGTCTATAGGTGATAAAGCATTCCAAGACATTTCACTAATTTCTCTTGTAATGGCTAATCTTCTGCATTCACATAGATAACCTGTGTTCATTGCAGCACTGTCCAGCACCTGGTATGGTTTTGTTGGGGATCTTTCCTCTGTACATAGAGAGATGATATGATTTGGCTTTCATAGTTTGGAAATTTTTCTTAACAATCAGCCTTCAGTAAAGCACTGCAATATTTCAGACTTCAAAAATGAGCCAGTCCATCACTATGAACTTGCCTGGCCATCTGGACTGTTGTCTGACCCTGGTTACTGTCACCAGACCTGCTCCACTTTCCTCACCCAGGTAGGTACTGTGGATTTAAGGGCCCCTGAGAGCAGCCCCTCCTCCTGGAGGTTTGGCTGCCTGGGCTCAGGGCCAACTTAGATATAGCACAGCTGAGGGCAGTCCTCCCGCCCTTCCCTCTGGTGACTTTGGGGAGAGCACTCCCAGGTAGCTCTGCTGGGAGGCCTCAGCCAGACCCACTCCTACTTCCCTTGGAAGCTGCTTTTAAGCTGAGGCTCTAGCAGTTATCCCCCACCCAAGCTACAACTACACCACAGCCATGCCTGTACTTGGCCATAAACCCCACTGATGCAGGCCCTGATCTGGGGACAGACTTCCCAGCCTGGCCTCGGACCTACACAGACTTGCCTGGCAATTGGGACTCTTGGTGGAATCCAGCTACCATCCCCGAGCCTGCCCTGCTTGCGTCACTCGGGTACTATGGGACTGGGCCCTTGCTGGCAAGATCACTGCTTCTGCTGGCCTCGTTATCATGCTCAGCTCCTGGCTCCTCTTCCCTTAGGGAGCAGCCAGCCCTCACTGTACCCTGAGAGTGGGACTGCATGCTCTGTAAGTGAGGTCACTGCCCTGGCCTGCCTTGCTGTCACCCTTGTCTCCCAGCTTGCCCTCCCTCACAAAGCAGTCACTCTTACTGTTCCCTGAGAATTTCATAGCCTCTCTCAGTTAACAAATGAGAGGGACCAGAACTGGTCATGTATGTAAGCTAGTATGTGATGATGACATGAATGGGCATTCTTTATCATTGCTAAAGCCCTGCCTACTTTAAAACAATCATCTAGACTACCTTCTCGTCAAGTGGGGTCACTTTTTAACCTTTAAGAGACTGCCTTAGGTACTGAAACACCCATCAGGGAGCAGCAAGAGCAGGGCTGCCCCCTCAAGGAAGGCGAGCCAGAAGCTGAGGGCAGCTACAACACAGGCCTCACCAACAGGGCACAGTCCCATAGCACTAGAGGCATTGTGGTGACAGCAACAGGTCCTATCAGTAATCCAGGGAGTCAGAGCTGCAGGCTGTGGGACTAGGGGGGCTGCAGTGATGCAGAAATCCTGGGGTGGCCTTACATAATTTCTCATTCTTAGAGTAGTTAGTGACTATGTTTCCCATCCAATTTCTTCATTTCATCCAGGAGGATCATGGCTCAGGATCTCTCCATGCCGCCCCCCCTTCCTGCAAGTACCTTTCCATCAACTTCCCTACCCATTCCAAGCACCCATCTGCTTCCCCCAAACATAACCATACCCTCCTTCCCAGACATACTCATTTAGTCTGCTGACTTCAGATCAGGATCCTGCAGACTATGTCAGATGTTAGGCACTGATTAGCAAAATGCCATCATGACTAGAACGGGCACTGATATGGCGATACCAGGATGCTTGACCCATCCCTGTCAGAGTGTTTTCCTGCTAGCTAGGGAAAGCAGCCCCCATTCCCTCCCGTCCTCCTGACCACAGAAGGAGGTTTGATTTGCATGGCATGGTCAGAACAACAGGCTTTGTTTAACGTCTTGGTTTAAGCTGCAGTGATCCAGCACAGGGCTGTCCAGCAGGTCCCTCCAGACAGCCCTGATCTCATGATTTGCATAAATTACTCCTTTTCCCACGTCTTCACCCTCCTTTTCGCTGCCCTCATACTTCTGTTGCAGGAAAAAATCTGGTGAACCCATGTAGTTTAAATCAAATCAGGATCCAACTGGTTTATTGATTTATTAATGACATAATTAGCCAGCAATCAATGAGCTATACATTCAGGATCAATATCAGGACTTCGACAGATAAAGCACAATACTACACACTTACAAAATATTAATAAACACTTAAAAATTTTTAAACACCCTTCTATAACCCCAAGAAGTTCTAATCCCCTCCCCTACACACACACTTTCACACGGTTATATGCACACCCTCTCCTGGGAATGCTGGTACCTCTACTTGCATACACTTCCTGTGGGAGATGTGGGTGATCCAGCTTTATGTGAAGCCATGCTGCTCCCTACATTCCTGGTGAGAGAGCACCCCATGAGGTCACATACACACCCACCGAAGGTGTGGGTCCCTACCTGCTGCATGCACTCTGTACCATCAGTGCACTAGCTAGCAGGCTACTCATAGCATCCCACAGGGACGCTGCTCTGTCAGGACTAGGCAGAGGTCATGATGTCTGCAGGGTGACTTCTGGCAGTACCAAACCAGGTTTTGATTCCTGCTTTGTTCCCACTTCTTTCTCCCCACTGTTACAAATTTTCATGCTTCTTTTATACTTCTTTTTGAACGGACGCCTTTTTTTCCCCAAAAGTCTCTTGCTAATTCACTGGTTACTGCTTAATTGGCTCATGGTCATCTTAAGCAAACTTCCTCTTCAGCCTCATCAGCTTTTGGGCAAACACTCTCTCAAACAGTTTTGGGTATTATATTCATGCACACTATTTGCACTCACATTCCTCTCTTATCAGCTGTTGGTGTCCAAGCCATTTTGCCAAGAGATGGCCATGTGGATTCCCCCACTTAATGCCCCTCTCCTCCCATATAAACAACCACCCCAATCATGTTTTCCCCATTGGCCCCAGTTTTACTACATCTGTACCCAAATTTGGTATTTCTGATACCAGTTCCAAGGCATTCATGGCTATATATGTTATTACTGATACAGTTACCCAAGCACTGCTGTCCTTGCAAGATTCCACTCCCCAAAAGGCCCCCGATGCTCCCCATAGGTGTCTCCTCCTTAACCCCATATGAAATCCAGCCATCCCTCGTGGCACTGCCTGTAACTTCTCACACTATTATTGATGAGGAGAAGCAAGAGCAGAACTGCTCTATGAGGGGAAAAAAAGAGTTAAAAACAAAGGACAATTACAGAAAAGGCAGGGGCAATGACCTAACCAACCAGGATACATCCCCACAGTATATGAGGAGGGTGAGTGCAGCAGGAGTGGTGATAACAACAGGTTCTATCACAGGCTGGCAGTGGCAGGGGTCTGTGTGATGAGGCTTCAGGAGGGAGACATGAACAACTGGGTGAATCTTCCGGGATCATGGGAGCTCCAGGCAGTAGGTAACTGAGTTGATTTGGTCAGCCATGGTGAAAGGTCCCAAATAACGATGGTCCAGCTTGGCAGATGGTCAGGCAGTCTGGATGTGCTTGCTGGAAAGCCAAACCCAGTGACCAATGGAAAAGGCTGTGGCCAGGCAACACCATCTGCCTGCTTGCCTCTTGGAGGCACTTTTGGCTTTGTCCAGCTGGGTTATGAGGAGGATCTGAATTTGCTGGAATTGTACAAGCAGGTCACCAGTTGCAGGTGTGTGTGAAGCAGCTGCTGTGGTTGGATGACTCTGGGGGTGGAAATCAAGGTTAGCAAAGAATGGGGTCTGCTCTGCAGATGCAAAGAGGATGTTATTGTTGTAAGCAAACTCTACCAATGGGAGGAGGGTGACCCAGTCATCTTGGAGAAAATTATTGTAACGCCAGAGATATACTTCCAGGATCTGATTCACTCTCTCTGCCTGCTCATTGGTCTGGGGGTGGTGAGAGGGCGAGAGGCAAGTTTGTATGGGGAAGAGCTCCACAAGCTCCTTCCAAAATCTGGCTGTAAACTGCTGCTCCCCTCCCCTCCCCTGGCCAGTAATGATGCTGTCTGAGAAAGGCTATGGCATCAGAAAATGTGCTGTAGGAAGTCAGGCAGTCTGTGGGCAATTTCCTGAGGGGGACAATGTGAGCCATCTTAGGTCCACGGTTGCTAGGACAGCTGTGTTGCCCTGTGTCCTGGTTTCAGCTGAGAGAGAGTTGATTTTCTTCATAGTAGCTAGTACGGGGCTATGTTTTGGATTTGTGTTGGAAACAGTGTTGATAAGAGAGAGATGTTTTTTACTGAGGCCTTTTGGTATGAACACAGGTATGCTCTGCAAGGAGGGGGGGGTGGGTGGGCAGGTGTCGTGGTTTAGCCCCAGCCAGCAGCTGAGCACCACGTGGCCGCTCGCTCCCCCCCCCTCGCACGGGATGGGGAGGAGAATGGGAAGACAAAGGCAAACCTCGTGGGTTGGGATAAAGACAGTTTACTAGGACAGCAGAGGGAAATAACAGCAACAGTACTTAGAATATACACAACAGGTGACACACAATGCAGTTTCTCACCCAATGACCGTACAACTCAGACCGCACGCTCAGACCCATCCGAAGCCGGACCGTCCCAAGCCGTGAGTCCTGGAGCCGCACTGCTCCTCCCCGACTAGCTCCCTTTTATGCTGAGGATGACGTCATCTGGTATGGAGTACCCCTTTGGCTAGTTTGGGTCACCTGTCCTGGCTGTGTCCCATCCCAGCTTCTGGTGAAGATTAACTCTATCCTAGCTGAAACCAGGACATTATCCACCCCTTATTCTATACCGTCTACATCGTGCCCAGATCCTACACTTCCCAATTAATCACCAAAATTTTCCCTGTCTTTGAGATATACACATACACACACATAGAGATATCATTCCCTTAGTCTATAGGCCATCCCTCTAAAATGTCCCTTGACTTCATGTAGTCCATGACTTTGGGCTCCATCTGTCATAACAGTCCCTCAGGGCAGGAGAGATGGTGTGTGCTGCTGGATTGTTGCATGCTGCATCCGGAGCTCGCAGCTGGTGTATCTGGCGTAGACCATGCTTGCGGTCTGTGGGTTGAAGATGTTGATTTCAAGGAAGTTGCTGGGCGCCGGTTGCTGAAGTCAGTTCTATTTCCATCATCGCGGCACTTGGCTCAGTTTCATCAAAGTCCATCCTTCATTAATTTGGGTGATTCTTATGGTAATACCATAGATACAGCATATAGCAATTGTAGCAATGATGGCATACAATGGCAGGGTTATTTAGCAATTAACATCATACAGTTTAGTTTATTGGCTATTCTCACCCAAAATCAAATCCCCTCGAGGTACACATCAGACTTCCCCATCCTTCTGCATCACCCACCAAGTGCACCCTGGTCCCTGAGCAACAGCAATCCCACGGATGGGTTTGCCTTTTCCAGAGGAAGGAATAACCCAGACTGACTTCCCCGACATATTCTTCATGCGCACTACGGGGACTTTATCCCCTTCTACTGGGCGTGGAAGCTTTGATTGGGCAGGGCCAGCTCAATTGGTAGATGATTGGTAGAGTTAACTAACCAGGTGGCCTTTGCTAAATGTGTCCCCCAATGTTTGAGGGTCCCACCACCCATTGCTCTCAGGGTAGTCTTTAGCAGGTCCATTGTATCGTTCAATTTTCCCAGAGGCTGGTGCATGGTAGGGGATGTGATACGCCCACTGTGGTGGGTTGACCCTGGCTGAGGGCCAGGTGCCCACCAGAGCCGCTCTATCACTCCCCTCTTTCATTAGACAGGGGAGAAAAGGTACAATGAAAGAAAACTTACGGGTCGAGATAAGGACAGGGAGAGATCATTCTCTAATTATCATCACGAGCAAAACAGACCGAACTTAGAGAGGGAATTCATCTTATTTATTACTAAGCAAAACAGAGTAGAGGAATGAGAAATAAAACCAAATCTTTAAAACACCTCCTCCCACCCCTCCCATCTTCCCGGGCTCAACTTCACTCCCGGCTTCAACCTCCGCCCCCCTCAGCGGCACAGGGGGACGGGGAGTGGGGGTTACGGTCAGTTCCTCACGCGGTGTTTCTGCCGCTTCTTCATCCTCAGGGGGAGGACTCATCGTTCCCCCGCTCCAGCGTGGGGTCCCTCTCACGGGAGACAGTCCTTCACGACCTTCTCCAACGTGAGTCTCCTCCATGGGGTGCAGACCTTCAGGAGCAGACTGCTCCAGCGTGGGTCCCCCACGGGGTCACAAGTCCTGTCAGCAAACCTGCCCTGGCGTGGGCTCCTCTCTCCACGGATCCACAGGTCCTGCCAGGAGCTTGCTCCAGCGCGGGCTTCCCACGGGGCCACAGCCTCCTTCAGGTGCCTCCACCTGCTCCGGCGTGGGGTCCTCCACGGGCTGCAGGTGGAATCGCTACACCCCCTCATCCTTCCTCCATGGGCTGCAGGGGGACAGCCTGCTTCACCATGGTCTTCACCACGGGCTGCAGGGGAATCTTGCTCCGGTGCCTGGAGCACCTCCTCCCCCTCCTTCTTCACTGACCTTGGTGTCTGCAGATGTTCTTACATCTTCTCACTCCTCTCTCTGGCTGCAAAAGCGCTCTCTAACTGTTTTTCTCTTTCTTAAATATGTTATCACAGAGGCGCTGATTGGCTTGGCCTTGGCCGGCGGCGGGTCCGTCTTGGAGCCGGCTGGCCTTGGCTCTGTCAGACACAGGGGAAGCTTCTAGCAGCTTCTCACAGAAGCCACCCCTGTAGCCCCCCCGCTACCAAAACCTTGCCATGCAAAACCAACACCAACAACTCAATGCCATGCTCTTTGGCCCGGGTGTCTATGAGATTGTTCTGGAAATGAGTCCCGTTGCCTGACTCAATTCTCTCTGGGGTGCCATGTCGCCACAGGACTTACTTGCTTTTCAAGGCCCAGGATGGTGTTTTGGGTGGCGGCATGGGGCACGGGATATGTTTCCAGCCATCCGGGGGTTGCTTCCACCATTGCAAGTACATAGCGCTTGCCTTGGCGGGTTTGTGGGAGTGTGATATAATCAATCTGCCAGGCCTCCCCGTATTTATATTTCAGCCGTCGTCCTCCATACCACAGAGGCTTTAACTGCTTGGCTTGCTCGATTGCAATGTATGTTTCACATTCATGGATAACCTGCGAGATAGCATCCATGGTCAAGTCCACCCCTTGATCACGGGCCCATCTATATGTTGCTTCTCTTCCTTGATGGCCTGAGGTGTCATGGGCCCAGCAAGCTATAATGAATTCACCTTTACGCTGCCAGTCCAAACCCACCTGAGCCACTTCAATCTGAGCAGCCTGATCCACCTGCTGGTTGTTCTGATGTTCCTCAGTAGCCCGACTCTTGGGTACATGGGCATCTACGTGATGTCCAGAACATCACTTTTACAACCAGCTTTTCTCACCGGGCAGCAATATCTCGCCACAATGGGGCAGTCCAGCTGGGTTTGCCTCTGCACTGCCAGTTGCTCTGCTTCCATTGCTGTAACCACCCCCACAGGGCATTGGCCACCATCCATGAATCAGTACAGAGGTAGAGCATTGGCCACTTTTCTCTTTCAGAAACGTCTAGAGCTTGCTGGATGGCTTTCACCTCTGCAAACTGGCTCGATTCACCTTCTCCTTCAGAATCTTCTGCAACTCGCCGTGTAGGACTCCATACAGCGGCCTTCCACCTCCGATGCTTTCCCACGATGCGACAGGACCGATCAGTGAAGAGGGCACATGGTTTCTCATCTTCTGTTAGTTTATTATACGGTGGGGCTTCTTCAGCACGTGTCACCTCCTCCTCTGGCAACATTCTGAAATCTTTCCCTTCTGGCCAGTCTGTGATCACTTCCAGAATTCCTGGACGACTGGGGCTTCCTATTTGAGCCTGCTGTGTAATCAGTGCAACCCACTTACTCCACGTAGCATCGGTTGCATGGTGTGTAGAAGGGGCCCTCTCTTTGAGCATCCAGCCCAGCACCGGCAGTCGGGGTGCCAAGAGGAGCTGTGCTTCAGTACCAATCACTTCTGAAGCAGCTCGAACCCCTTCATAGGCTGCCAATATCTCTTTTTCAGTTGGAGTGTAGCGGGCCTCGGATCCTCTGTATCCCCGACTCCAAAACCCCAGGGGTCGACCTCGAGTCTCCCCTGGTGCTTTCTGCCAGAGACTCCAGGTAGGGCCATTCTCCCCGGCTGTGGTGTACAGCACATTTTTCACATCTGGTCCTGCCCGGACTGGCCCAAGAGCTATGGGATGAACTATTTCTTGTTTAATTTGTTCAAAAGCTTGTCGTTGCTCAGGGCCTCATTTGAAATCGTTCTTCTTCCTAGTCATGTGGTAGAGAGGGCTTACTATCAGAATGTAATTCGGAATGTGCATTCTCCAGAAACCCACAACACCTAATAAGGCCTGTGTCTCCTTTTTCTTGGTTGGTGGGGACATGGCTGCTATTTTGTTGATAATATCCATAGGGATCTGACGCCGCCCATCATGCCATCTTATTCCTAAAAACTGAATCTCCTGCACAGGCCTGTGGTGTATGACAGGCACGGACTCCGTAGGGTGCAAGTACAGAATCAACTTTATTACAGAATTTCCCGATTATATAGTATTTCTTGTTAAAAGGGGAGGCTCTTTTATTCCCCAATCATCACCCGATTCGTGTTCCCCACAAGATCTGCTATTTGTTTTTCTCTTCCACCTGGCAGGCGCCTGGCTGTGTCTTCTCAGCTCCTTATCTCCTGGATTCGGCCACTCACATGTTATTTACGAGCTACTGAAGAATGCAAGGCCTGCTCTGTGCATATCTTTTCTTTGAACCACTGTTTTTTGCTGCTTCAGCGCACGGGTTGAAATCGCACGTTTCCCATACCGTCTTTATTAGCTAATGCATTGTTCTCCACATCTCCCCCTTTTTTGTTTATGACAACCCTGTTGAGCAACAGTGTGTCCCTAACATGTACCTCTATCTTCTGCACTCGTCGGATAGCTGACCATAGAATCTGTAAAAACACCAAGAACAAGGAAAACAATGCAGTGACTATGCCAATAAAAACCCACATTCGAAGATTTAAACCACTAAACCAAGTTTTCGGATTTAGCTGTGATAGGTTATTTTTTAATGTGTCGAATACACTTTGACTCGTTAGTTCCTGTAATTTTTTAATTTGGTCCCTCAATTGATCATGTAAAGATTGAATATTATGTTGAAGAGAGAAATCAAATGTCCCCTGTAAATGTTGTTTCACAAAATTCCAATCATGCTGAGTGTCATTCCATAGAAGAGGCGTGACACGCAAGGCCTTATGTTTATGTTCCCAGTCACGCTGCAAATTCACTCGTTGTTCTAAGATTCTAGCAAATCAGTCCAAACCATCTTCACCTTCCCACATAACTCAGCATGCCGCCAAAGAGGGAAAAGATAAGACTTATTTTGTAAATCGCTAAAAGTTTTACAGCTCCTAAAGTCTGGTGAAGACAGGGTAATACAAAAAGATCCATTACAGGATAGAATAGTAACATTGGAGGTTAGAGCAAAAGATAAGGATGGGTTGTGCAGACCATGGTTTCTGCTTCAGACAAAAGCATTACATTAGCCTTAGTTGCCTTCTCCGTCATTAGTACTTGATATAATTGTTGCCTAAAAAAGGGAAGGCCCATCCGCCAAATATTTGAATGAGCTGGGGAAAAAGATAAATCTGATGTGTTAAAACTATCATTATAATACATCTGCAATTCTATAGGCCACCATATCTTAATTTTGAGGTTGATCAATCCCAGATGCAACATCATCGTCCTGTTCATCTTCAGTATGCGTTTTCACTTGCACTGGCTTTACATTCCTTGCAGGGATCCAATAGGGACCTGAGGGAAGAGAAACACAAGCATATCCCTGTCCCCAGGTAAGCAAGGGGGGACCGGTCCTTCCCATTGACCAGATTCCACATTTTTATAAAACACCTGAGGCTTCACAGTAGAGGATTCCTCAGTTCTAAAATGTCTATCTACTGTGGAACTATATTGCTTAGATCCAGATAGATTAAGAAAATTTAAAACATAAGTAGCTTTGTCTAATATTTCCTGCGGTGTTGTCCCTACTGGATTCCCCCTTTTTTGTTTATCAATAATAGATTTCAAAGAGCAGTGGGCACATTCTATTATTGCTTGACCAGTAGGGGAACGTGGAATTCCAGTAATATGTTCAACTCCCCAGTCCTGTAAGAATAACAGAAAACGTCAAGAAACATAAGCTGGGCCATTGTCTGTTTTAACTTTCTGTGGGACCCCCATGGTCGCAAAGCATCTTAAAAAATGCTTCACAACGTCTCTGGCATGTTCTCCAGAATGGGCAGTGGCTACCAGAAAACCAGAGAAGGTGTCAATAGAAACATGAACATACTTAAGGCGTCCAGAAGAAGAAATATGTGTGACGTCTGATTGCCACAAATCATTAGCGTTTAAACCTCTGGGATTAGTCCCTGGCAAAACCGGCAAAGGGGACAGGCGCTGACAATCCGAGCATGCTCGAATTATATCTTGAGCTTGTGTGGTAGTTAAAGAGAAGTGCTTTCGTAATGAGTGTGCGTTTTGGTGGAAAAATTCATGAGCTAATTTTGCCTGATCAAAACGTCGAGGAAAAACTGCAGCCATTGTAAAATGGTCTGCTATTGTATTACCTTTGGCAAGGGGTCCTGGTAAGTTAGTGTGAGAGCGAATATGGACAATGAAATAAGAATGCTGTCTGATTTTTAAAAGCTGGGCTAGCTTTAACAATAAATCAAACAACTGTTTGTTGTCTACCTCTCGTATGAAAGCGGATTCTAAGCGCTGAACAATACCTGTAACATATGCAGAATCTGCAACGATATTAAGAGGTTCCTTAGAAAATAACTCAAAGGCACGGACCGCTGCAGCTAACTCTACAATCTGTGTCGATCCAGATAAGTGAGAAACATCTGAGGCCCACTCCTCGCAGTTTGCGTGACGCCATACAACTGCAGCCTTACCTGTTTTGCCAGAACCATCGACAAATACAGTACGAGCATTCTGTAGAGGAACAGAACTCAACAAAGACCGTGGTTGGAGAGGTAAACAGTGCAGAGAACCTAATAAACGATGGCGTGGCAAAGAATACATAGAAACATTAGTATAATCAGCCAGTGCAGCCTGAAAAGTCAAACTATTACACAATACAACATGAAATTCTTCTTTGGTTAATGGTAGATGAAGGAAGGTAGGATCTTGTCCTGTCAATTGTTGACATTTCAAACAACCCTGCGAAAGAAGTCTAGCAATCATTTCTAGGGCAGTGGGCAATGTTTTTGCAAAAGAATGTGGCAAAAATAACCACTCCAAAATGCGTAAAGCATGCTCTTCCTTCCGCACCTTCTCGTCCCACTGACCTAGGAGAGCATATGGTTGAAAGGAATGATAAATGATAAACAATCGAACTGGCAATTGCAGAGAAATTCGATGAGCAAACGTAAAATTAATTTTATCTATCACTGTCTGCAGTGCCGAATGGGCTGCTTCTGTCAATTGTCTAGGAGAAGTTAGTTCAGGATTCCCCTTCAACAACGAAAACAAGGGTGACAGTTCGTGTGTCGTTATTCCCAACAGTGGTCGAAGCCAGTTAATTGTCCCCAACAACTTCTGTAAGTCATTTAGAGTACTCACTGTAGTAGCAAGTCCTATAGACTGTGGATATAGATGCGAATCAAGGAGTTTCCAGCCGAGATACTTCCATGGAGGGAGTGACTGTACCTTTTCTGTCGCAATTTGGAGACCATATCGCTGAAGCTCAGCTACTAAACTGTCGAAAACTCGGGATAGAGGTGATTCAGTTTCCACAGCCAACAAAATATCGTCCACGTAATGATATAACATGATTGCATCATATGTTTTGCGAATATTTGACAAGGCCTCACTAACAACAATTTGACATATAGTCGGGCTATTTTTCATTCCTTGCGGTAAAACCACTGTCCTGGTTCTGGCAAGGATAGAGTTAATTTCACAAGGAGCCAGGACAGGTGAGCCAAGCTGGCCGGGGGCTATTCCATACCATGTGACGTCATGCTCACCATAAAAGGGGGGTAGTGGGGCAGGGGCAGGCTCGGCGTGGCTCCGGGACGGGTCGAGCGTCCGGTTGGTCGGTCATGGGATTGGTAAATTGCTTTCTGTTATCACCCATTGTTACTATCTGTTACTAGTACTGTCGCTGATTGTTTTCCCTCTCCCTTGCTGTCCCAGTAAACTGCCCTTGTCCCAACCCTCGAGGCTTTGCCCTTGTTTTTCCGTTCTCCTCGCCATCCTGTCGGGGGAGGGGTGAGCGAGCGGCGCGTGGCACTTAGCTACCGGCTGGGGCTAAACCACGTCAACCACCCAATGAAACCGTTGCGTGGGTCCATCATTATTAATCACAGGAACCGAAAAGGCAAAATGAACGCAATCTTCAGGATGTAAATGAATGGTAAAATGCAATCTTTTAATTCAATAACCTTCAAATGCCAATTGTCTGGAATCATAGTGAGATTAGGAGTTCCTGGTTGCAAGGCCCCCATAGGTGCCATCACTGCATTAATAGCTCGGAGGTCCTGCAACAATCTCCATTTGCCAGATTTTTTAGGAATAACAAATATAGGAGTATTCCGAGGGCTCGTGGAGGGAACAATATGGCCTAATTGTAGCTGCTCTTGCACCAATTCATGAGCCCTTTCTAGCCGCTCACCTTTCAAAGGCCACTGATCTACCCATACTGGCTTATCTGTTAACCAAGTCAGTTTGAATCGCGGCTGAACGTCAGTGGCCCGTGTTAAAAATGTGTCATTATTGTCATGTTCCATTGTTGCAAGAGATCGCGACCTCATAAAGTACATGGCACAGTTAAAACATATGGTTTTAAAACCGCTTGTTTGTTTTCAGGACCTTCCACGGACAAGGAATGCATACTCTGCCAAGGTATTTGTGTCCCTCCAATTCCAGTAACAGCAGCAAATGCCTGTACTTCTTCTGTGTCCAAAAAATGCGAGGCAGACCTGTACTACCAAACCCAGAGGACCCCCTTTCACCAACATGGGTGGAACTTTTAGTTTGAATTTGAGTGTTGGGCAGCAAAAGCAATTGTGCAATTCGCTCTCCAATAGGTATAGTACAAGGTGGCGCAGGGGTCCAAACCATAATTCTTATTTCCCCAGTATAATCGGAATCTATGACCCCAGGCAAAAAAAATAAACCTGCTCTGGAAGTGAAGGAACGACCGAGCAATAAGGCACATAACCCCTTGGGCAAAGGTCCACACACTCCTGTCGGCACTAGATGTACTGACTGATCTCGAATTACCGTGGATTGACTGGTGGCCAGGTCCAATCCGGCGCTGCCTGCTGTGGCTGGTCTGAGAGACTCGACTGTAGTGAGTTGCCAGCGTTCATCTCGCTTATTTGTGCCGGCCATGTCAAGGACTGTGCTGGCAGGGGCGGGGGCTGGGTCCTGTTGTGTAGTCTCGGGGCACCAGAACTCGCGCCCCTCCTCCCGTTTCCCGAGGTATTCTCAGGGAGCTGATTGCCCTGTTTGTCAAACTTAGAATGACATTGATTAACCCAACGGTATCCCTTTTGACAACGAGGGCATAATCGAGCAAGTTGTCTTCCCTGCCCTCCTTGTCCTCGTCCTCCTCTTCTCGCTTTCGGACAATCTTTCTTCACATGCCCTTCCTGACCACAGGAGAAACATTTAGTAGCAGCTCGTGCAACTGCCAACTGTTGAGCTAAGGCAGTGGCTAGCATATCTGCCTTATGTTGCTCAGAGCCCACATTTTGGCATGCTCTAATGAGATCATTCAAAGTTTTTGCGTGATTACGAATAGGATCAATGGCTCGCCTGCAGTCTGTGTTTGCATTCTCAATAGCGAGCTGAAACAATAACAATTCTGCTGCTTCAGAAGAGTCTATCTGTCTCTGTAGAGCAGTTTGTAAACGATCCAAAAATTGTATGTACGGCTCCTGGGGTCCCTGACGAATGGAAGCAAATGACGACTCTCGCTTGCCGAAATCCGGCACCCGTCGGAGTGCCCTCAAGGCTAACCCTGTGGCTTGGGCAAGAACATTCCGCGATAGTCCAGCCTGTGCTATCCCGGTAGCATAATGCCCTTCTCCCATTAATTCGTCAAGACTAATAGCAGTTCCTGCCGTTAAATTGTTCATCACCTGAACTTGCACCAGCTCACGGTATTCCGAAAACCACACAGAGTACTGTGCTGCAGACAACACAAGACGTAGGATGGATTTCCAATCTAAGGGTGTCAGTACGTAAGATTCTCTATAACCTGTAACAAGTTCATTGTGAATGATGCCTGCAAACCATACTCCTTTATCGATTTGCGCACCTCCTTTATCACATCATATGGTAAATGAACGTATTCAGGGGGTCTATTCGGTTGATACAGCACAGGCATGGCTTGAAGAAGCGATATGTCCCCTCTTTTTAGTGCCTCTGTCCGGCACTTGTCAAGTAGTCCACCCGAGATTTTAGACTGAACAGTTCCTTGTAATGGGTAACTCGGGAGGGGGGCGGGGGTGCAGAAGGGGGCGGGCGCACGCCGAGTGGAGGGGGTGGGGGGTGGGCGTCAGGGATATCTGTGAGAGAGTCTTTTGTCTCTGTTGTTGCAAAATCTCTTCTGCCATGGGGGCAGAAGCAGCCATCGCTTTTACAGGAGTAAGCGGAGGATATAAATCCGGCTCTCGTTCGGGATCAACGGGACCTGGATCAAAAGGATCCCCAGGGTGTGCTCCGCCCTCCGACAGCGGAGGTTCAGTCACCACCTCAGCATAGTCTGACTCCAACTCAGGATCTATTAATTCAAATGAACGAGATTCTTTTTTCACATTTGTCTCAGCGGGTGGTAATACGGAGTCATTCACTTTCTGCAATACTGTTCAGCAGGTAGCAGAGTCCTGAGAGCAGCATAAACCACACGCCAAGTAATCAATATATCATCGGGGAGCTCCAACTGCAAAAGCTGCTTAGCTCCTCTCCAACCTTCTGCCATTGAGTGAGATCATATGAGCCTTTAACAGGGAACCACGGACAATAGTCCCGAATCCATACAAGCAACCTCACCAAATGCAGCGGAGCGACCTTAAAGCCTAGTTCTCGTAAAATACGTTGTAAATTCTCTGTATGCAACTTCTGTTCTTGAGTTGCTGACTGTCCCATAATAAAAAAAAAGAAAAAAGACAGTCTAAAAAACTTCCCCGCAGCTGCTCACCTGTTTCGTCCAGCGACCGGTGATGAATATGAGCGCTCGATGCAGTGCAATTTCCTCCGTCCAGCTACGCAGGGGTACACCACCGGTAATTTTCCGCACTGCTTTTCCTTCTTCTCTTTTCCAAGTCCTTCTTCTATTTTTCAAGTCCCAATTCGGGCGCCATTTGTGGTGTGTGATAGGCACGGACTCCGTAGGGTGCAAGTACAGAATCAACTTTATTACAGAATTTTCTGATTATATAGTATTTCTTGTTAAAAGGGGAGGCTCTTTTATTCCCCAATCATCACCCGATTCGTGTTCGCCGCAAGATCTGTTATTCTGTTTTTCTCTTGCACCTGGCGGGCGCCTGGCTGTCTGTTCTCAGCTCCTTATCTCCTGGATTCGGCCAGTCACATGTTATTTACGAGCTACTGAAGAATGCAAGGTCTGTTTTGTGCATATCTTTTCTTTGAACCGCTGTTTTTCGCTGCTTTAGCGCACAGGTGGAAATCGCACATTTCCCACGCCGTCTTTATTCGCTAAAGCGTTGTTCTCCACAAGCAACCTCACAACAGAAGGGTCCTCCGAGAGACGGGGCAGGCTAGACAATGGTTCAATTTCCTCCGCTTCCAAAACAGCTATTCCAAAAGCCCACCAGTACCCTTTTGGGTCCTGGAAACACCCTCTCCAGAGTTAGTCTATGCTCAGGATGCACGGAGCCTCTGGGCCAGTCACAATGGGGTGCTTTTCCCACTCATTCCCAGTTAGACTGACTTCAGCCTCCAGCAGAGTCAACTGTTGGGATCCCCCTGTCACTCCAGAAATACAGATGGGTTCCACCCCTTCATAGCTCGATGGCATTAGGGTACACTGTGCACCAGTGTCCACCAGGGCCTTGTACTCTTGTGGGTCCGATGTGCCAGGCCATCGGATCCACGCAGTCCAATAAACCCTATTGTCCCTCTCCTCCACCTGGCTGGAGGCAGGGCCCCTCTAATCCCGGTCATCATATTCGCTATTCACTTCTTGCAAAAATGACTTAGAGGTCCCTTCAAGAGGATCATAAGTGCGATTGGGCCTTTCACTTGGCCTGGGGGGCTGCCCGGTGGTAACTGGAGCGTCATTTTTCCTGGAAGAATCTCTTTTTACGACTGTCTTGTCTTGCAGCTCACGTACTCGTGCCCGTAGTGTTGAGGTAGGCTTCCTATCCCTTTTCCTCATGCCTTCCTGGACCTCCCAGGACAGTTTCTCCACAGCCGAGACAAGGGAGGAAGAAAGGCTCTCTTCATATTGCTGGAGTCGGCCAGCCACTTCATCCACTGTGGGTGCCTCTTCACTTTCCCAGTCCATTGCTGCTAATAAGTTGGCATACGATAATGGTGCGCTCTGTACAAATTTTCGCCACATGGGTCGGGTACATTGGACTTCATCGGGGTCTGTGGGCAACTGCGCATTGTCTGGATCAAAATAAACCATCTCCCGCACAGCTAATTCCTTCAGGTACTGGATACCTCGCTCCATGGTGGTCCACTTGCCTGGCCGACATGCGACATCTTCGCTGAAAGGATACCTCTCCCTCACACTTGACAGGAGTCGCCTCCAGAGGCTGAGGGCCTGCGCCTTTTTCCCGATCGCCTTGTCAATGCCCCCTTCCCTGGACAGGGATCCCAGCTGCTTGGCCTCCCTGCCCTCCAGTTCCAGGCTACTGGCCCTGTTATCCCAGCAGCAGAGCAGCCGGGTAATGATGTGCTCCCCTGGAAGGCAGCTGAAATCTTTCCGCATATCTCGCAGGTCACTCAGGGACAGGGATCAGGTGATCACTTCTGGTTCTGGCTCTTCTTCCTGTTCTCGTGATGGTCCCGGTTCACCATCATCTCTCACTAAATGAACCGATTTCCTTGTGTATTTCTTTTTGTGTATAGGGGTGACTGATACTGGTACGAGTTGATCTTTTGGCTCGACTACAGTGCCTGTTGCGGGGGCTTGGGTATCCGCAGTGCCTGGGGGTCTGTTCTCTCTCTCTCCTCCCTGATGGTGCTGTCTACTATCAAGCAGTGTTTGATAGAGCGTGGCCAGGGCCCAGCACAGTGCGGTAAGTTGTGTCTCCTTGGAATACCCACAGCGTTTTTCTTTCAAATATTCTACCACTTTATCAGGGTCTTGCAGTTGTTCGGGAGTGAAGCTCCAAACCATTGGGGGTGAGAAGGTCTCTAGATACCCACCCATACTCTCCCACATGCCATGCCAGCCCTGACCATTCAGCCTTGGGGAAGATCCCTGGGTGGTACTCTTAAAACAATTTTTGCTAACCCTGAACAGGACTTGGAAAACATTCAGGAGACCTAGCAATAGGAATCTACTGGCCTGAACATTCCAAGGGTATTCAAAATTCTCAAACCAACCAAAAGGGAAAAGGGGAGGTGAAAGAGTGGGAGAAGGTATCCCCCCCCCGTCTTCCCCATAGATTGGGTCCAATTATTAATCAATTCTGAGAGATGTTGACCAAGGTACGGGCATGACAGAAATGCTACATACACGTACCAGCTTAGACTCATGACCATCGATGATATCTTATCATAAGTAGTTATCACACAGTACAGCAATATGAGAGCAGGAACCCCTCTCCCAGAGGTGATAAAGAGCGCCACAGGGATTACATAGAGTAAACACGGGTTTACAAACCAGAGCCATGTGACCAAACAGAACATCATTATGACCAGCGACTGTTTCAATAACATTATAAATGCTTATAACAACTTTGTTTTAACACACTTGGGTCAGACTTGTCGTTATCACAACCCTTCGTGCCCCACGTTGGGCGCCAAAAAGGACTGACGTGGTTTAGCCCCAGCCGGCAGCTGAGCGCCACGCACTGCTCGCTCACCCCTCCCCCGGCGGGACGGGAAGGAGAATGGGAAAAACAAAGGCAAAGCCTCGTGGGTTGGGATAAGGACAGTTTACTGGGACAGCGAGGGAGAGGGAAACAACAACAACAGTACTGATAACAGACATTCACAATGGGTGACAACAGAAAGCAATTTACCAATCCCACCAACCAACCCAACGCTCAGACCATCCCAGAGCCACGCCGAGCCCGCCCCTCCCCGACTAGCCCCCTTTTATGGTGAGCATGACGTCACATGGTATGGAATAGCCTCCTGGGTAGCTTGGCTCACCTGTCCTGGCGCCTTGTGAAAATTAACTCTATCCTAGCCAGAACCACGACACTCACTTATCAGCTGTGTCAGGAAGTTATCTTCCACACACTCCAGGAACCGCCTAGACTGTTTCCTCTCTGCTGTGTTGTATTTCCAGCAGACATCTGGTAAGTTGAAGTCCCCCATGAGAACAAGGGCTAGTGATTGTGAGACTTCTGCCAGCCGCTTGCAGAATGCTTCATCTACCTCTTCATCCTCGTTGGGTGGTCTATAACAGACTCCCACCATGATATCTGCCTTGTTGGCCTTCCCCCTCATCCTTACCCATAAGCACTCGACCTTATGACAATCGTTAAGCTCTATACAATCAAAACACCCGCTGACATACAGAGCCACCCCACTGCCTCTCCTTCCTTGCCTATCCCTTCTGAAGAGCTTATAGCTGTCCATTGCAGCACTCCAGTAATGAGAGTTTCTATGTTGGTGACTATGTCATAGCTATCCTGCTGCACAATGGCTTCCAGTTCCTCCTGTTTGTTGCCCATGCTGCGCGCATTGGTGTAGTTTAAAGCCCTCTCAATGAGCCCCGTCAACTCATGAGCGAGAATCCTTTTCCCCCTTTGAGATAGCTGAACTCCATCAGTCGCCAGCAGGCCCGGTGCCGTGTAAACCTCCCCATGATTAAAAAACCCAAAATTCCACCAATGGCACCAGCCTCTGAGCCACATGTTAATCAGGTGAGTTTTCCTGTTCCTTTCAGTATTCTTCCCTGCCACTGATGGGATTGAGGAAAACACTACCTGTGCTCCTGATCCTTCAACCAATCACCCCAGTGCCCTGAAGTCCCTTTTGATCACTTTTGGACTTCTCTCCGCAACCTCATCACTGCCAACCTGCATAACCAATAGCGGGTAATAGTCCGAAGGCCGTACCAGACCAGGGAGTTGCCTGGTAACGTCTCTAACCCGGGTCTCAGGGAGGCAGCAGACTTCCCCATGGGATGGGTCTGGTTGGCATATTGGGCCCTCTGTTCCCCTCAGAAGGGAATTGCCTATGACAATTTTCCTCCTCTTTTTCATAGATGTGTTGCATCCACACATCGAGGTTTTCCAAATCCTGTGCAATGTTTTTCCACAAGTTAGCCATCCAAATAGACTTTCCCAGAAGATGTTGACTACTACTCAAGAATCAGTATACAGGTATAACTTCAGCCATTTCCTCTGTAATGCTACATCAATGGCTAGTCTTATGGCTTGGACTTACACAAATTGATTTGATTATCTTTCACCTTCATCTGGTTTTAATCACCTGTTAGATTTTCAAATGGCAGCTTTCTATCTTCTCCAATTACCAATACTCCGATAGGAACTGTCAGTGAACAGGGCATATTGTCAATCATCTTTGGATAGTTTGTCATGTTCCAGGGCTTCTTGAGCATATAGTAATACCTTGGGTGAGGCCTCCAAAAATCACAATTTTCAGGCCATTCCATCAACTCTTCTACCAGGCCTGGACATCCCTGTTTCCCCATTTGAGCCTGTTGGGTAATCAGAGCTGTCCATTTGCTCCAAGTACCCCTCGACTCATCACGTGAGAAGTGCATTTCTCCTTTCAGCATCCAGTGAAGTGCCAGGAGTTAGGGGTCAGCAGTTGTGATTCTGTTCCCACCACTTTAGATGCTTCCTGAATTCCCTCATAGGCAGCTAATATTTCCTTTTCTGTCAGGGTATAGTTCTCCTCAGATCCTCAGTAGCCTCAGCTCCAGAACCCAAGGGTTCTTCCTCTGGTCTCTCCTGGTGCTTTATGCCATAAACGTCTTTGGATTGATTGGTCCCCTGCTGATGCGTGTAGCATGTTTCAGACATTTGGACTAATTATGATGGGGCCCAGGGTAACTGCACATGCTACTTATTGTTTTACCTGGTCAAAGGCTTGTTGCTGCTCAGGTTCCCACTCATTTGAGTTCTTTTTCCTGTTAACTTGGTACAGGAGGTTCATGAGCTGACTGTATCTGGAAATGTGCATCTGCTAAAATCCCATCATTCCAAGAAAAACTTGTTTTTCCTTTTTATTGATCGGTGGTGCCATTGCCATGATCTTATCAGTCATCAGTAGGAACATGACAGTTCACATGATTCTATTTGACACTGAGAAACTGTGCAGATCCCTTCACCTTATTTCTCTTGGTTGCAAATCCAGCATTTAGTAAAAGTCTTATAATCTATTTGCTTTTCTTTTCCATCTCTTGAACAGTGTTTCCCCGTAAGTGATCTGTGGCATTGCCCTCCTCCAAAGCCCTTTGTAATCTCTTTGAGGTTTACCAAAGCCAGTTCTTCAAGGAGAGTGGCATAGTAGGAATTTTCTGCTGGTGGGGCTGATGGTGTTCCTCAGCCTACTGTGGCTTAAATGTCTGTCAGGGAGCAGCAGGGGCCAACTTCTCTGTAAGGGATGGGGAGCTGGGGGCCCAGCGTTATAACACAGCTGGCAGGGCAAGGGCCAGTTGGACTCGACGATCCTCATGGGTCCCTTCCAACTCAGGATATTCTATCATTCCATGTTCAGCTTAGGTGGGGGAGCCTGAATAATACCTTGCCCCGGACTAGTCCCGGGCCCATCACAGGAGAGCTATCAGCTCATCAGAGGCCTATCTCCACAAGCCCAGAGGAGTACAGAGGAACAATGGCAGGTGGGGAACCCAAATTACAGAATCAGAGGAAGTGACACCTTGTCTGAGTTCCTCCCAGGTCTGTCCCAGGACAGTGATCGGCCCCATTGTTCAGGCGTGAAACCCATCAAGCTGAGTCAACACTGGACCACCTTTTGGACTGAGGGGCGTTGCTGCCTAGGGGTATGGGACACATTATGGGATGGAGGGGAAGAGCATTTGGGGATTGCATGGGATTTACTATGGGATGTTTTGGGGAGAAACCAAAGGTGGGGAAAGGGAGGGATCGAAGTGGTTTGCAGAGGAACAAGTGTGGGAAAACAGAGGGAACAAAGGGATTAAAAAGGCCAGTCACACAAAAAGAGTTGCTGGTCAGTATACTTGTCTGGCCATGCCCCGTGCCTCATCAGCAGAGTCTGTCCAATCTTCTTACTTCATTTCATTTCTATCTATATTTCCCTAGGTAAGGGACTCTCTTCTGTGGCGTATGTGTGTATGGGGGCCTAAGTGTAAGCAACTGGAGTTAGACCATGGGTCACTGGGCCTCTATAGCTGATGCCATCAACTGGAGAGACTGCAGTGAATGGACTTAAGTGCCAGCAACTGGAGTGGGTTCCCTGTGACCATGGTGCCAGCAACTGGAGTGAGGGAGGATCTGAGTATCAGCAACTGGACTGGAACCGTGGGTCGGCAAGCCCATGTGTTCATGGTGGCAGCAATTGTAGGAAGTGCGAGAGAGTGTGTGATCACTAGCGAATATCAAGCCAGACTAGCCAGCAAGGAGGTGAAGTGGCCTGGGAGCCAGGTATGTATGTGCTTCTCTAAGGGTGAGACCACAGGAGGAGTTGGCTACTGGAGGGATGGGGGGGGGCAGGCAGGGCAGCCAGCTGCCAGAGGGACTATAGGGTCTGGGGGTCTCTGAGGGTGAGATCCGCTTATGTCCGTATGCCTCTAAGGGCAAGACTACAAGGCCTGGCTACCAGAGGGACACAGGAGATTGAGTGTCCACATTTTACATGGGTATATATTACTACTAATGGACCTTCATCCTGATCAGCCAGAGAGGGAAAAAGGATGAAGCCATTGGTGCTGCTTGCATTTGTGTGAGTTCTGAGCATGTTGATCTGTGTGGCCAACTGTGTGTGTGTGTGTGTGTATATATATATGTATATGTGGTGTATACATGTGCTCATGCATGTGCCTACTGGGAAGAAATGCTCAGCCTGGCTACTGCTTGGACATGGGAGTATGGAGCTGCAGCAGCTTCACCTCTGTCAGGCTACTGGATTCATCCTCCTCTAACATTCACCTCTGGGTGAACAGTATATAGTGAAGAGGTAGCTTTCCGGGATGCATCCATTCTCTTTCAAGTCACACACTGTCATGGCACGCTTGCTCTCAGAACCCTCTTAGATGGTGGTTTAAGCCAGCTCCATAAGTAATATCACATATAAGGGAGGCTCTGTATTCTGGATCTTCCAGAGGTTACAGTGAAGTTGATAAACAAGAGAAGAGTTAACCTCTAGTGAGTTGACCCTGACTGAGGGCCAGGTGCCCACCAGAGCCGCTCTATCACTCCCCTCTTTCATTAGACAGGGGAGAAAAGGTACAATGAAAGAAAACTTACGGGTCGAGATAAGGACAGGGAGAGATCGTTCTCTAATTATCATCACGAGCAAAACAGACCGAACTTAGAGAGGGAATTCATCTTATTTATTACTAAGCAAAACAGAGTAGAGGAATGAGAAATAAAACCAAATCTTAAAACACCTCCCCCCACCCCTCCTATCTTCCCGGGCTCAACTTCACTCCCGGCTTCAACCTCCGCGCCCCCCCCAGCGGCACAGGGGGACGGGGAGTGGGGGTTACGGTCAGTTCATCACATGTTGTTTCTGCCGCTTCTTCATCCTCAGGGGGAGGACTCCTCTCATCGTTCCCCTGCTCCAGCGTGGGGTCCCTCTCACGGGAGACAGTCCTTCACGACCTTCTCCAACGTGAGATTCCTCCACGGAGTGCAGACCTTCAGGAGCAAACTGCTCCAGCGTGGGTCCCCCACGGGGTCACAAGTCCTGTCAGCAAACCTGCTCCAGCGTGGGCTCCTCTCTCCACGGATCCACAGGTCCTGCCAGGAGCTTGCTCCAGCGCGGGCTTCCCACGGGGTCACAGCCTCCTTCAGGTGCCTCCACCTGCTCCGGCGTGGGGTCCTCCACGGGCTGCAGGTGGAATCGCTACACCCCCTCATCCTTCCTCCATGGGCTGCAGGGGGACAGCCTGCTTCACCATGGTCTTCACCACGGGCTGCAGGGGGATCTCTGCTCCGGCGCCTGGAGCACCTCCTCCCCCTCCTTCTGCACTGACCTTGGTGTCTGCAGATGTTCTTACATCTTCTCACTCCTCTCTCTGGCTGCAAAAGCGCTCTCTAACTGTTTTTTCTCTTTCTTAAATATGTTATCACAGAGGCGCTGATTGGCTTGGCCTTGGCCAGCGGCGGGTCCGTCTTGGAGCCGGCTGGCCTTGGCTCTGTCAGACACAGGGGAAGCTTCTAGCAGCTTCTCACAGAAGCCACCCCTGTAGCCCCCCCCGCTACCAAAACCTTGCCATGCAAAACCAACACAACAGGCAATAAGTACTGTGATGTGGACTTCATTTATGTCACAGATTAAGAAAATACATTCCTGGATCTCCAGTTCTTAGGTCTGGTTATTTCAGTATTTCAGTTTAATAGGTAAAGCAAAAGCTATGCACGCAAGCAAAGCAAAATAAGGAATTCATTCACTGCTTCCCATCAGCAGGCAGATGTTTAGCCATTTCCAGGAAAGCAGGGCTTCATCACACATAACCGTCACTTGGCAAGACAAATGCCATAACTCCAAATGTCTCCCCTCTCCCTCCTCCTTTCCCTTAGCTTTAATTGCCGAGCCTGACGTCATATGGTATAGAATATCCCTTTGGTCAGTTTGGGCCAGCTGTGCCCCCTCCCAACTTCCTGCACACCCCTAGACTACTCACTGTGGGGGCAGAGTGGGAAAAAGAAAAGGCCTTGATGCTGTGCAAAAACTTTTCAGCAATTGCTGTGTTATCAACAGTGTTTTGGTCACAAATCCAAAACATAGCACTATACTGGCTGCTATGAAGCATATTGACTGTGTCCAAGTCAGATCCAGTACAGAATGAAACACCTATTGAAGGAGTATGTAAGAGCTGTTTATTTTAGTCATATAAATCACCAGAGGTTTCTCTGGTGAGCATACTCGTTTTCACGTCAATAGCACCAGTCTGATCCATACATCTGGCATTTATTTCCAAAAGCCTGATTCTTAGGTCTGGTTATTTCAGTATCGTGGGTGCACTATTCCTAAGTTATCTCCTATGACCCCATAGGGGTAAGCTCTTTCCTTATCCCTAAATCTAGCTGGTTTTCTCCAGTAATGTCTTATCTTTGCTGAGCTGCAACCAGACAGCTTTAATTAATAATCTTCTAACAGAAGACAACAAAAAGCTCCCAACACTGGGGCATGACAACAGAAACAGACAGCCTTGGCAAAGCCTGATGGGGAGAGAGAAAGCCTCATGGGAGATGATAGTCAAGCCTCCTTACAGAGCAAAGGAAACAAGAATGGGCCTCTCCTTTTTGACCAGTAGCTACTGTAGCATCTGTTGGGGAATTTTATTGTACCTCTCAAGGTGAATTAAACACATGTTTGTGCTTAAATATAAAGAGATTTAACAGATAATGCATTGGACAGAGTCCTACCACCATAAGCAGTTCTACAAGGAGTCTGCAAATATGCAGCACAAGCCAATTCCTTATATACACTTACACCAGCACCAATCATAGGAGCATCGGCATCAGGAGCCTTAACTGGGCACTTGGTTCATCCTCCAGCACCAGTTCTGCTGACCAAAAGCATCCCCCTGAGCACTTGCTTTCCGTGATCCTTACAAGACAGCATTTCTTATCTTATCAGCAAGGGAATCTATGCTCCCTTGCAAAGAGTCCTTCTGTCTCTGGCATTCCCGTTTCTAGGCAATTTAACTAGTTCTGCAGTTAGGCCTTTTTACCCTCCACACCAGATCATTCCTCTGTCACAAATTACTGTTGCTGAGCAGTTACAATTTGAATTTCCCCTTCAGCTGAAATGGATCCTCTGGGCCCATGGGCAGAGGGTGTGGGTGGAGGCCCCAGGTGAGACTGGTCAGGGCTAGTAAGGCCTATTAGTGCACTCAGGGGTCTGACAAAGGCAGAAATGTCCTTCTTGTTCCTTGAGTTCATGTACTCAGGTGGCTAACTCCTTGGTGATTGCACTAGCTATGGCTCTGTCATTGGACAGAGACCCCAGCCACCGTGCCTCCTGGTCATCTAGCTCTAAGCTGCTGGTGCCCACACCCCAGCATCATAATAGGCTAGTAGGTTTTACTCTACTCATTTCAAATCAGTCTTTAGGTTGTGTGGTTTCGGTTTCTTAGATCATTAGGGGGTTTTTTTGTGACTGTTCTCAGCCCCTCTTCCGGGAAACGGCAGAAACCGTTGCAAGAAGCAACCTCTTCACATGGATGCCAGGAGAGGTCTTAAGATACGCTGCTCAGAGCACAGCTACACAACCTTGACTCCTGTTTCCTCCCGCTGCTCTTCAAGGAGTACACACTGTCTTGGCCCTTCTCCCTTCCAAGAAGTACAGTTTCATACCCAGGATGTTTTGGACAGTGCAGAAAGGATTTGCTGGACTATATACTGGGAGTTGCTGAGTGATTACAGAAGACACCAGGAAGGGGAAAGAGCTACATTTCATTTGTTACTGTTTTATGCTTAAACATGTTTCAAAATGTTAGTGCTATCTTATATACGCTATTAACATGCTATATAGAGTAGGAGGTAGTGGTATCTTATATACAGTATTGACACATTATATCAAGTAGAAGTTAGTGTTATCTTATATGTAAGGTAGTGTTATCCTATACGCACCATTAAAACACTACCTCGAGAAGGAGTACTAAGTGTGCTTCCCACCAGACTCCTACCCTGAGTGCCCATCCTCAGGTTCTGCAAAATTACACCTGGGCAAACTAATTCAGCAGCTGTAGGTCTCAGCCTTGTGGACATTCGTTGGACAGTACTACAGCTGTACAGTCCTCTTTTCACAGTCCAAAACCTCCTTCGGATCCCACTTATGACACCATTGATGTCGTGGTTTAGGTCAGCACAGACTAAATGTACATATTAATTACTATGCAATAATTCGATCTGTGTGACGGAGTTTAGATATTGCCTCTGTGAAAGAGTGATTAATAATGCAAAGAACACTACAAAGTTACAGAAAACTGGTTATCTCTACTTCCTTGTTCCTTGCTGACAGGAATGGCGGTTGTCAATAGTCAGGGTGCTGAGCATGATGGTTCCGGCCACACAAGCTTGGTCTCAGGCATCCCTGAAGGTTCTCCAGGGTCGGGCATCCCTAAAGGTATTGTGCCACTCCCCTTTGGGCTGAGGTGGATGAGTTTTATGAGGTGGAGAGACTCTTCCAGGTTGTTTTATTTTTACTGGTTGGTGGACCACTCTGAGCTGTTGCTTGTTGATTGATGTAGTGAGTTGCCAGGAAAACATTCTTCTATAAGTTTAGTTCTGCTATTTCTGCCAATTACACTTTTTTTTTTTTTCATAACACCTGTTTAATTCTGCTTTATTTAACAAAAGTTACATCCCTAACAACTACATAGCAACATAGTGAAGGTCAAACTGTGGGCCTCTGGCATCAGCCCAATTACTCCAGTGATATCAGCTCTCTAGGCCAGGACAGGCATACTTCACACCACCACCACTCCAGTTGCTGGTACAGACTGCTTCACTCACAGGTGCACATGCGCACAGACACAGAAACACAGAAGCGCATTTAGAATAGAATAGAAAATAGCCCTACCATGTTTGGGGTGGGGAGAGTTTAAGCCAGTGGGATGTTCCTGAATGGGTGGGGAACATGAATAAGTTTGAATACATCTGTGGGACTAGGGACCAAACCTGGGAGGCTAACCAAGAAGCCCGCACATAACCCCCACCCTATGCGGAGACCAGTCCTGTGAGTCCAACCAAGAGGCCCTCTGTGGTGGGTTGACCTCATTTGGCAGCTAAGCACCACACAGCTGCTTGCTCACTCCCCCCTGCAGTGGGATGGAGGAGAGAACAGGAAAAGCAAAAACAAGAAAACTCATGGAACAAAATAAAGATAGTTTAATAAGCAAAAGAAAGAGGAAGAAGAAAGTGAAATAAAAAAGAAGTGATGCAAAGGCAGTCACTCAACATCTCCCACAAGTAGGCCAATGACGAGGCAGCCTCTGAGCAATGGCTACCTATCCAAGATCCTCCTCTCCATTTTTATTGCTGAGCATGATGTTATATGGCATGGAATATCCCTTTGGTCAATTCGGGTCAGCTGTCCCATAGTGGTGGGGGAGCTAGCAGCTACCTGCAAGACCATTATCCTTAGGTCAATTATGGTTTTCTAGCATGTTTTCAAAATCTCCGTCTGATTGACTGAACAGGTTGCTAATTTGGGGAGATGTCGCATAAAGGGTGTGAGTCTGATGTGTGGCTGAGGGAGGTCCTCCCATTGAGTCACGAGGTTCAGAAAGGACCCCCTTGCTTTCTAAACTTCTTAGAGAGGAGCGTAGGTGCAGCCAGGTCCAGTCTTAGTCCCAGACTTGGTCAACGGTTCATGTCTAAAGGATTATGTATAGCCACATATCAGAGTCAACGTTTTCCTGTCAGAGCCCCCTAAAGGACTTCCACTGGGACAGTTTCGCAAAGTTGAAACACATGGAAAGTTTATTACAGCGACAGATATAAAGAGTTCAGAATTGCCATTGATAAATGCACTTACTGCAATAGCGCTAATATATGATTAGAATGCCAGCAAAATGCTATCCTGGGTATTCTTTCCCAAAAGGTGAAGTCGCAATGCTTACCAAGAAGGTGTCCCTATGTTGGGTGGAGGAGAAGGAGTACAGCCCATCGACTGCCTCTTTGGGGTATTCAATTTCTTCTCTACCCCCATGGGGGTAACTTCCTCAATATGCGTTATACCCTAACCTTAGCTGTCCCCTCCCTGGGGTGACATTTAACATGATTTGGGTGGAGAGTTGAGTACTATAGTCATATATGTTTAGCATCTACTCCTTTTAGCTCATGAGCATATTTAGGGGTGTCAACTGTAATATTCATTTCATGGATCCTCCATCCACAATGTTTGTATAAGAGATAAGTGGACACTGGTGTTTTTAACCTCTTATGTGCAATTCCCACATCATCCACCCCATGACTATAGTCACTCAATTCAAGATCAAAATCATGTTTGTATAAAGTCAATGTTGGGGGTATCCATTATGTTTCGGGGTATCTCTTACATTTAAAGTTTCTCCCTCTTTACTCAGGTGTAGCTCCAATTCAATCCAGCCAGACACCATGTGTACTTGACGAATTATTACCCTGGTTAGCATGGATTTGCTGCAAGCTAATAATACAGAAAACAAAACAATTACAATGATTATTCACAGATTCACAGATTGGTAGGAGTTGGAAGGGACCTCTAGAGATCATCTAGTCCAACCCCCTTGCTAAAGCAGGATCACCTAGAGCAGATTGCACAGGATTGCATCCAGATCGGTTTTGAATCTCTCCAGAGAAGGAGACTCTACAACCTCACTGGGAAACCTGTTCCAGTGCTCGGTCACCCTCCAAGTGAAGAAGTTTTTCTTCATATTCAGATGGAACTTTCTGTTTTCCAGTTTGTGCCCATTGTCCCTTGCCCTGTCGCTGGGCACCACAGAGAAGAGTCTGGCCACTTCCTCTAGACATCCACCCTTTAGATATTTATAAGCATTAATAAGAATCAGTCTTCTCTTCTCCAGGCTAAACAGACGCAGCTCTCAGCCTTTCCTCTTACAAGAGATGCTCCAGTTCCCTAATCATCTTTGTTGCCCTCTGCTGGACTCTCTCCAGTAGTTCCCTGTCTTTCTTGAACTGGGGAGCCCAGAACTGGACACAATATTCCAGATGTGGCCTCACTAGGGCAGAGTAGAGGGGGAGGATAACCTCCTTAGACCTGCTGGCCACATTCTTCTTAATGGATCCCAGGCTACCATTGGCCATCTTGGCCACGAGGGCGCATTGCTGGCTCATGGTTAACTTGTCGACTAGGACTCCCAGGTTCTTCTCCGCAGAGCTGCTTCCCAGCAGGTCAACCCCTAACCTGTACTGGTGCATGGGGTTGTTCTTCCCTAGGTGCAGGACCCTACACTTGCCCTTATTGAATTTCATATGGTTCCTCTTTCCCCAATTCTCTAGTCTGTCAAGATCTCGCTGAATGGCAGTGCAGCCTTCTGGTGTGTCAGCCACTCCTCCCAGCTTAGTATTGTCAGCAAATTTGCTGAGGGTACACTCTGTACCCTCATCCGGGTCACTGATGAATATGTTGAATAAGACAAGGCCAAGCACTGACCCTTGGGGCACACCACTAGATACAGGCCTCCAACTAGACTCTGTGCTGCTTATCACAGCCCTCTGGGCTCTGCCATTCAGTCAGCTCTCAACCCACCTGACTGTCCACTCATCCAACCCACACTTCCTAAGCTTGCTAATGAAGATGTTATGGGAGATGGTATCAAAAGCCTTGCTGAAGTCAAGGTAGACAACATCCACTGCTCTCCCTTCAGCCACCCAGCCAGTCATGCCATCATAGAAGGCTATCAGATTGGTCAGGCATGATTTCCCCTTGGTGACTCCATGTTGACTACTCCCAATAACCTCCTTCTCCTCCACGTGCTTATTGATAACCCCCAGAATTATTATCAGTATGAATTGAAATAAAAAAGCAAGTCATCCTGATAGTGAGAATCCTAAACCATGTAAAAGTTTGTTCAACCATCCTACTTCCATGCTGCCTCTAAGGTCCCTACTTGCTATTGCTACACGCTTTATGTGAACGCTGAGGGGGGAGTAGGTTGAAGCCGGGAGTGAAGTTGAGCCCGGGAAGATGGGAGGGGTGGGGGGAGGTGTTTTAAGATTTGATTTTATTTCTCATTGCTCTACTCTGTTTTGCTTGATAATAAATTAGATGAATTCCCTCTCTAAGTTCGGTCTGTTTTGCTCGTGACGATAATTAGAGAATGATCTCTCCCTGTCCTTATCTCGACCCATGAGCTTTTCGTTGTACTTTTTCTCCCCTGTCTAATGAATGAGGGGAGTGATAGAGTGGCTCTGGTGGGTACCTGGCCCCCAGCCAGGGTCAACCCACCACACCAAGGCAGCCACCTACCATCACATCTCCCACGAGTCCTTCTCTATTCACAAACAACAAGTCTAGGAGGGTATCTTTCCTAGTTGGCTCACTGAGTACTTGTGACAAGAAATTATCTATCTTCCACAAACTTCAGGAATTTCCCAGACTTGCTTGTCACAGCAGTATGATATTCCCAGTTGATGTCTGGGAAGTTGAAATCTCCCATAAGGACAAGGTCTACCCATCTAGAGATTTCTCCTAATTGCCTGTAGAAGAACTCATCAGTGCTATCATCCTGACTGGGCAATCGGTAGTAGACACCCACTGCAACATCTCCTTTGTTTTCCATCCCCCTAATCCTCACCCAGAGGCTCTCAACCACATCACTGCTAACTGTAAGGGCTGTACAATCAAATCTCTCCCTTACATACAGAGTGCGACACCTACACCTCGCCTGCTCTGCCTATCCCTCCTGAACAGCCTGTAGCCCTCCATCCCAGCACTCCAGTCATGGGACTCATTCCACCAAGTCTCACTAATACCAATGATATCATAGTTCCGGGAACTAACCAATGCTTCCAGTTCATCCTATTTGTTTCTCATATTGCGTGCGTTGGTGTAGAAGCATTTCAGAGCCCTCTGTGTTTTCACTAGCATTGCCACCCTCAGGCAATGCCATGCCAACCCTTGGTTTGCCTTCAGCTCTCCTGATGGTATCCCCTCCCCCCATTGAGTCTAGTTTAAAGCCCTCTCAATCAGTTCTGCCAGCTTACATCCAAAGACACGTTTTCCCCATTGGGACAGGGAGCATTTACTATGCTCTTGGGGAGGTGGGAAGCTTTGGAGGGTATAAAACCTCTTTTTGAAGCCACTAAAAGGTGAATTGCTGATCGGAACAAAAGCCAAGTAGTAACCTGGCTTGCAAACCAGGATGCTTACAGCTTATACAAGGTGCCAAGACAGCATTTTAAAAGACACAAGGTGATTGTGGCAGAGGTGGATGCACAATGGCAGGCAGATTTGGTGAATACGCAACAGTTTTCCAAGCACAAGGATGGTGTTAATTACATCTAATACTGATAGACATATTACCAAAATATACCTGGGCTTTTGGTCTAAAAGGTAAAACAGGTTATGAAATAGCTTGGGCTTTTAAAAGCACTTTTACCAGGGGGCACATGCTTTGTAAATTACAGACTGACTGGGGAAAAGGATTTTTAAACCAACCTTTAAACAAATCGCTAAAGCAGTATAACATTCACCACTTTGTTACTAATAATAAAGTAAAAGTTTCCATCATACAGTATTTTAACAGGATTGTTGAAACCAAAATGTGGAGATATTTTACAGCATGCAACAACTTTTGTAGCTTCAATGTGTTATTGCAGTTTATGAAGAGTAATAACTACAGCTTCCACAGAACTATCAGAGCCAGGCCTGTGCACATGAACACTTTAAACTCTGTGAAGGTTTGCAAAACCATATATGGGGATTGGTTTTTAGTTAAAGAATCTGTGCCTCTGCTCGAATCATCAGGGTGTACAGAACAAAAGAGAAAATTCAGAAAGGTTATGAACAGATGTTCATGGATGAAATTTTCATAGTACCCGAAGTTGTGGGAAGGGGACAGATACCCATGTACCACTTAATAGACCATGGTCATGAAGCAATCAAGGGGATATTTTATCCTGAAAATCTTCAAAAAGTGAATCCTGATGAGGACAGAATCTACAAAACTGAGATCATCACTGCAAGAGGGAAAGAAAGAAAGAAACAGCTGCTCATGAAGAGGCATGGCTTGCCCCAGAAATTTAACAGCTGGATAGAAGCCTCCCAAGTCCAGGATGTCTAGTGACTGGGATAGGAGTGAGGGGAAAAGAAGGATTGCAGACAATTGTTTTTACATCATACTGCCCAGCAATGTCAGTGCCAGAAATTTCCCACAAAACACCAACTCGAACTTTACCTCACAGCTGGTGAGACCCCCGGAGCTCTCAGGCAAGTGGGAGGTGGGGCTTGCAGAAATACAGTACCCACCCATCTGGAATAGCATTGACAAAGACACCATCTTTAAAATAGCACTGCAAGACGTGGCAGTATACTTTGCGGAAAGGCTATTATCCAGCCCTCTCCATGTTGATGGAGATCAGTCTTATTATGAACAATCTTATTAACCTCCACAACAAAGCTTCAGCCATTGACTCTCCAGCCATAGACCTGGTTGTTGTGGTTTAACCCTGGTAAGCAGCTAAGCACCACACAGCCACTCACTCACTCCCCCCACAGTGGGATGGGATAAGAATTGGAAGGGTAAAAGTGCAAAAACTTGTGAATTGAGATAAAGACCATTTAATAAGTAAAAAAAACCCAAAAAACCAAAATGAAATACAACAAAGAAAAACAAACCCAACAAAAACAAGTGATGCAAAAAAAACCCCAACAATTGCTCACCACCAGCCAACTGATGCCCAGCCAGTCCCCAAGCAATGGCAAACTTCCCCCCTCCCAGTTTTTATTGCTGAGCATGACGTCATATAGTATGGAATATCCCTTTGGTCAGTTTGGGTCAGCTGTCCTGGCTGTGTCCCCTCCCAACTTCTTGCACGCCACCAGCCTACTCGCTGGCAGGGCAGTATGTAAAGCAGAAAATTCCTTGATGCTGTGTAAGCATTGTTCAGCAATAGCTAAAACATGGGTGTGTTATCAACACTGTTTTCATCACAAATCCAAAACATAGCACCATATGAGCTACAATGAAAAAAAATAACTCCATCCCAGCCAGACCCAGGACACTGGTCTACCATCCTGTCATAAGGAAAACAAAGCTTAGAATGAATGAAAATCCTTGACATTTTCCTTCAACTGCAGGAGAGCAGGGCTACAAAGATGATTAGGGAACTGGAGCATCTCTCATATGAGGAAAGGCTCAGAGATCTGGGTCTGGAGAAGACTGAGAGGGGATCTTATCAACGCTTATAAATATCTAAAGGGTGGATGCCTAGAGGAAGGGGCTAGACTCTTCTCTGTAGTGCCCAGCGACAGGACAAGGGGCAATGGGCACAAAGTGGAACACAGGAAGATCCATCTGAACATGAGAAAAAACTTCTTTACTCTGAGGGTGACTGAGCACTGGAACAGATTGCCCAGAGAGGTTGTGGAGCCTCCTTCTCTGGAGATATTAAAAAACCCGCCTGGATGCAATCCTGTGCAACCTGCTCTAGGTGATCATGCAGGGGGGTTGGACTAGATGATCTCCAGAGGTCCCTTCCAACCCCTACCATTCTGTGATTCTGTGATTACTGACACTATCCAATGTGCCTGCTTCCTGGTGCCTGGCTGTGTCTTTGTAGAAAAGCCTCATGGAGAAATGCATGGACAATGTGTCATGTCTGTAATGGAGAAGCAAGACAATTAAGGCAGGATAGGGATAGCAGTTGTTGCTCTGGCTTATTATTTGGTCCTGTGGCATAATGTCCAGCTGGCTGAAAATAGAGGCCAATGGGTAATTTGCCAATCCCATGATCTCTCCTCACCAGCACCAAAGTTGGACCCAACATCTTTTAAGAATTTGCAGCAAAGTATAGCAGAGTATTGTTCATATCTGTGTTATCTTTTCCATTCCTAGCTATGAAAAAGTCCAGAGGTGTAGGCTCCATGATAGCTAGAAGCGGGGACACTTCAAACCGAATTCAGATCTGATACGTTCTTCTGAGGAGCTGTGAATGAAAGGTATCCCTGTCAAAATATAGCTCCTTTTCTAGTAGTAGAATGGGCCCCCATTCTTTGGGTTTTCCATTTCTTTTGCACCGTTCAGCCTGTCTTGTTCTTTTTCTTCTTCCTGTCTTAGTCAGACTGATTCCTGGCACCACTCATCCTTTTTCTTTTAAGGGGCTGGGGTCAGCCTTCCCTCTGGGGACATGAAGCAGCTCATCAAGCCTCAAGACCTCCTGCTTTGCCAGTGTTTCTGGCTTGTCCAGGAGGTTCTTGTAAATGCATCCAAACGCATTTGTTGCAAGGTCTTGAATGATGCTTTTAACATGTGGATTAACAATTTCCAAGCCCCTTTTCCAAAGCAGAATGGCCTTTCTAAACATGACACTTAAAACATGAGACTTGCAAAAAACCTTAGGTGAAGAGAGTAGCATAAGGACAGCAATACTTTAGGTAATTAGTTATTTAATTTTAGTCTCATTCTAAGTATGAGAAACTGCTGTTTTTTCTTTTATACTGTGGTATAAACATAACAAATCTTATAAGGAGCAGTTGAGGGAACTGGGGTTGTTTAGTCTGGAGAAAAGGAGGCTCAGGGGAGACCTTATTGCTCTCTACAACTACCTGAAAGGAGGTGCCAAATAGGCAGTGGTAAAGAACTATGAGGAACTGGCTTTGTACATGAATTAATATGGAGCCCAGGTCAACAATGATCTCCCTGGTTTTCAAGGTGTTCATCTGATGTATGAGGTGGACACTGGAGGTATATTCCATAGCTTGTTTAGAAAGGCCGTTCTGTTTTGGAAAAGGGGCTTGGAAATTGTTAATCTGTTCCCTAATCATCTTTGTAGCCCTCTGCTGGACTCTCTCCAGTAGTTCCCTGTCCTTCTTGAACTGGGGAGCCCAGAACTGGACACAATATTCCAGATGTGGTCTCACCAGGGCAGAGTAGAGGGGGAGGATAACCTCCCTCGACCTGCTGGCCACACTCTTCTTGATGCACCCCAGGATACCATTGGCCTTCTTGGCCACAAGGGCACACTGCTGGCTCATGGTTAACTTGCTGTCCACCAGGACTCCCAGGTCCTTCTCTGCAGAGCTGCTTCCCAGCAGGTCAACCCCTAACCTGTACTGGTGCATGGGGTTGCTCTTCCCTAGGTGAAGGACCCTACACTTGCCCTTATTGAATTTCATATGGTTCCTCTTTCCCCAATTCTCTAGTCTGTCAAGATCTCGCTGAATGGCAGTGCAGCCTTCTGGTGTGTCAGCCACTCCTCCCAGTTTTGTATCATCAGCAAATTTGTTGAGGGTACACTCTGTCCCCTCGTCCAGGTCATTGATGAATATGTTGAACAAGACTGGACCCAGTACTGACCCCTGGGGCACACTGCTAGCCACAGGCCTCCAACTAGACTCTGCACCACAAATCACAACCCTCTGGGCCCTGCCATTCAGCCAGTTCTCTACCCACCTCACAGTCCACACTCATCTAACCCACACTTCCTAAGCTTGCCTATGAGGATATTATGGGAGACAGTGTCAAAAGCCTTGCTGAAGTCAAGGTAGACAACATCCACTGCTCTCCCTTCAGCCACCCAGCCAGTCATGCCATCATAGAAGGCTATCAGATTGGTCAGGCATGATTTCCCCTTGGTGACTCCATGTTGACTACTCCCAATAACCTCCTTCTCCTCCACGTGCTTATTGATAACCCCCAGAATTATTATCAGTATGAATTGAAATAAAAAAGCAAGTCATCCTGATAGTGAGAATCCTAAACCATGTAAAAATTTGTTCAACCATCCTACTTCCATGCTGCCTCTAAGGTCCCTACTTGCTATTGCTACACGCTTTATGTGGTCTAATTGTTCATTAAGGTTTTGTGTTACATGTGGTATGTGGATACAGCAAATGTTGTTGGCTAAGTTCAAGTATTCACACACTCCATTTTCATGCAATAACAACCAATCTAACGTCAGTCTGTTCTGTAATGCCATTTTCGATGTAGCCTGTAGTTGCATATTCAATTCTTCCAACCTGACGCGAGTTACATTAGCCAATGCTTCAATCTGTCCCGTGAGGTTATATGACATCATTTGATTCTGGAATGCCGTTATTTGAGGTGTGAAAATTGATTCCAGAACCCATCCAACCACAGTTCCTGTTGTCATGTGTTTCCAGGGGTCTTCCAATTGTCTTTTGATTCATCTCCACAGAGCTGGTACAAGTGGTTGCTTCCTCCAGAGGGGACAAAGTGTTAACAGTCTCGACTACTGCAATTATAGCCTTTAGTACAATTCCAGTTATAGCGTTTTGGACTATCTAAGCGAGACATATTAAGGTTTGCATATTGGACACCAACATGTATGGGATTGTCTGGTAATCCAGTGGCCCCATTCCAATCAATGCACCAGTCAGTAGTCTGCATATAATCCCAATCACCATGTTGGGATGCTCCCCACACCCTGGGTATATGCATTCCCCATGGTGTGTTGGTGCACTGGTCCCCAGAAGGATGATAGATTATCCCAGTTGTTTCACCACTAGTCTCAAAATGTAGTGGTGGTTTAGTAATATTGCAATTATCTGTGGTTCCATTTCCCTTAGGGGTCCATTGTAGGACATATTTCCCTTCTTCAGTGTGCCATGTTAGACTGGTATGATTTTGTGTTTCCCACATAGTCTTCCAAGTGTGGGTCAGACCCATGGTCAGTGCTCCCCAGGTTACTGGTGAAGAGGCAGACTGAGGAAAGAGTAGGCATGCTGTGATTCGACTAACATTATGCATGTGTCCAAAAGCTTGAATTAGTTGCAATATGAGATTCGGTGTTTCTGGTTCTCCACGTGAAGCTCTTGTTAACATGATCACAAGAATCCATGTGGCTGTCCTCATGTTAGAATTTTGGTTTCCAAATTATTATCAATATCAATAACACAATAATTCCAACCATAAAGATTAATAATCCTTGAGGACAGTCCAGCTCAGTGTAGGATAGCCCATCATCCCATGTACAATTTCTTGGTGTCAGCATTCCTGTAAGATATGAAGGAGAGGAAAAATGCTTGGCCATAAATATGACTGACAGATGTTAAGTTAAAAGGTGGGTACTATCCATCTAGTACTGATTTGATGGAGTTTTCCAGAACTATCTTTTACTTCCCAAGCATAAAGATTCTTTGGGGTTTTTAGTACCATTGCCACTGTCCCAATCTGGAGCATTTTAACCAGTACGGGTTGGCCTGCATAAAAGCCCATAGGGTCTTTTCCCAGTTTTACATTTGCTTTTGACATCAAAGTTGCGTTAGGAGTACAAAAAGCTTTCATCTTTGGACAATCGTCTCCACTCAATCTATTGTTTAATTGATAGATGGCATGGGGTAGTCCCAGATGCCACCCAGATTCATGGGTTTTAGCAAATCGCTTGACCAATCAATCCATTTGTTCGCTCAACAATACCATTAGCTTGGGGGTAGTAAGGAGTATGGAATACCCACCGGATCCCTTCTTCCTTTGCCCAGTTTTGTACTACTGTAGCTGAAAAATGTGATCCATTATTGCTTTGAATCTCTTCAGGAAGGGGAAGTGTACTAAACCACTCCTTCAGACTATGAACTGTATTTTCCCCAGTGTCACCTGTGACGACTGTAGCCATGGTAACTCCTGAAACAACTTCCACTCCCACCAGTATGTATTTTTTACCCCCTGAGGGTTGTAGTGGGCCTATATAGTCGATCTGCCAGGTGTACCACAGTGTTTTCTTGTCCCGGATATGTAGGGGAGGTGCCTTACTTGGATGGTCTTTGTTAAGTTGCAAATTGTGAGCAGGCAGTTACCACTTGCTCACACAGCTTTACTGATATGGGCCATCCTTGGGCTATACCTTCCTGATACAAATCAGCTCACCTGGTGTGGTCTTTATGTGCAACCATTCAAGTAAGCGTTCCCATTCATGGTCACTATTTACAACATCAATTTTCTCTAGTCAGGTGAGGCTATCGACTTGTTGATTGAACTGGGCAGCAATAGAAGCTGATCGATCATGTCCTTTCACCCATCCAATATGCAACACACTTTGTTCTCTTATTTCTAGCAATTGTTTCCAGCTGTCAGTTTGCCAGACTGGGACTTTATTTACTTGCCGGTCGTTGGCTGCCCAGTGACTCACCCACTCTGTGGCTCCTTTAAAAACAGCATATGAGTCGGTATAGATATGGCTGGCACCATGTCGGGCGGCTAGTAGGACTGCCCTAAACTCCCCTACTTGTGCACTTCCTTTACCTGTTTCACTGAACTTTTCCCCCGTGGCCGCTTCCAGTGCCACAGCCTTACAATTCCACTCATTGTTTTGCCTGTAAGATGATGCATCAGTGAACCATACCCCTTTAAGGTCACTGCCTTCCTTCAGAGGAGGTGCCTCCTGAATTGGAGATTGTTTGCTTGATGGAGTTTGGAATAACAATGTGCTGTCTATATCTTTCTGCAATTTAGATACTTTAATGCTGCCTTCCGTAATAGGCATGATGTCATTGATACTTTCCAGGTAGGCGTACCATTTACGGACTGTAGGCTTCTGGGCAATGCCTGCAGGTGGTGCCATACCCTTCCGAACTATATCCAGAAGACGGAAAGGTCCCCGAATGATCACACTCTGTCCTTTTCTTATCTGTTCCACTTTTTTCACTGCTCGCACTAAGGATAGCAAGCCTTTTTCAAGGTCTGAATATCTCATTTCGGTGTCATTAAAAGAATGGGAGCTAAACTCTAGCGGTCTCTCTGGCCCTTCTGGTCCCTTTTGCCATAGGTTACAATGGGAACCATGTTCACTGAATCCCCACTCTACGTGGATAGGGTCAGTCGGGTGTAAGGGGCCTAGCTGTTGAAATAGCCTCAGTTCTCTTATTAACAATTCTGACGCAGTCTCGTGCTGTTTAGTCCATTCCCATGATTTACCTTTCCTGAGCAGATTGTATAAGGGATGGGCAATAATAGAAAAACCAGGGATATGTTTGCGCCAATAGCCTAAGGTTCCCAGAACTTGCTGTAACTCCTTTATGCTAGATGGATTCTGCCCATGCTCTATTTTTTCCAGGGTGGCAGGGGGAATAGAGGCGGCTCCTTTGATCCACCAAACTCCCAGGAACTTAACTTCCTGGGCAGGTCCCTGACACTTGGATGGGGGAATGTCTAGTCCCAAAGTCATCAATTTTTCTTGTATACCTTCCATGGTATGCCCGACTTCCTCTGAGTTTCCTCTTCCTATCAGTATGTCATCAATATATGGATATATCATGACAACCAGTGGGCTGGAAATTTCCATTAAAACCTTTGCTAAGGCATTATGAGCAATGATGGGGGAGTGTTTATATCCCTGTGGTAGTCTGTTAAAAGTGTACTGTATCCCTTTCCAAGTAAAAGCGAATTGGGCTTTATCATGTTCCTGGAGTGGGATCATAAAGAACATATCTTTGACATCTAAAGTTGCCATCCATGGGTGTGATGCACCCTGAATTTGAGTTACTAATTCTACAATGTTTGGTACAGCTGCCGTTAAAGGTGCAGTATTGGCATTCAATCGCCTATAATCAATTGTAAGCCGCCACCGTCCATTTGGCTTTTTTTACTGGCCAGACAGCAGAATTATAGGGGGAGTGTGTGCGAATAACAATATCTTTTTTTTTTCGAAATCTGTTACCACTCTGTCAATGCCCAAATGCGCGGCTGCTGGCAGGAGGTACTGCTTTACATTAGTAATTTTTGATGGGGGTGTTTTGGGTTTGCATGGCAAGGTTTTGGTAGTGGAGGGGGCTACAGGGTGGGCTTCTGTGAGAAGCTGCTAGAAGCTTCCCCTGTGTCTGACAGAGCCAATGCCAGCTGGCTCCAAGATGGACCCACCCCTGGCCAAGGCCAAGCCAATCAGCAACAGTGGTAGCACCTCCGTGATAACACATTTAAGAAGGGGGGGAAAAACCAAACCAGGAACAATTTTGCAGCTGGAGAGAGGAGTGAGAATATGTGAGATAAACAACTCTGCAGACACCAAGGTCAGTGAAGAAGGAGGGGGAGGAGGTGCTCCAGGTGCCAAAGCAAAGATTCCCCCTGCAGCCTATGGAGAAGACCATGGTGAGGCAGGCTGTCCCCCTGCAGCCCATGGAGGATGATGGTGGAGCAGATATCCACCTGCAGCCCGTGGAGGACCCCACGCCGGAGCAGGTGGATGAGCCCGAAGGAGGCTGTGACCCCATGGGAAGCCCACACTGGAGCAAGCTCCTGGCAGGACCTGTGGACCTGTGGAGAGAGGAGCCCACGCCAGAGCAGGTTTGCTGGCAGGACTTGTGACCCCGTGGGGGACCCACGCTGGAGCAGTCTGTTCCTGAAGGTCTGCACCCCGTGGAAGAGACCCACGCTGGAGCAGTTCGTGAAGGACTGTAGCTCGTGGGAAGGACTCATGTTGGAGAAGTTTGTGGAGAACTGTCTCCCATGAGAGGGACCCCATGCTGGAGCAGAGGAGGAGTGTGAGGAGTCCTCCCCCTGAGGAGGGAAGAGCGGCAGAGATGTGTGATGAACTGACTGCAACCCCCATTCCCCATCCCCCTGTGCCGCTCGGGGGCAGGAGGTAGAAAGTCGGGAGTGAAGTTAAGCCTGGGAAGAAGGGAGGGGTGGTGGGAAGGTTTTTTTTAAGATTTGGGTTTATTTCTCATTGCTCTACTCTGTTTTGCTTGATAATAAATTAGATGAATTTTTTCTAAGTGGAGTCTGTTTTGCCCGTGATGGTAATTGGTGAACAATTTCTCCCTGTCCTTATCTCGACTCATGAGCCTCTCGTTATATTTTCTCTCCCCTGTCCATTTGAGAAGGGGGAGTGATAGAGTGGCTTTGGTGGGCACCTGGCCTCCAGCCAGGGTCACCCCACCACAGGGGGTAAAGGTATAGACATTTCTAATAAATTTATAGCTTTAGGCTCATCCTGTTCAAGCCATGCTATTTCTCCATCACCTCGTCTGGCAAAACTCCAGACTGACCCATCGGGGAGTTTCCACACTCTGCCATACAACACATCAAATCCCAATATGTTAGTACTAGCAGCACTGACCAATACTTCAGTTCTGGTCAATTTCTTTTTGCCTGGGAGCCACAGGACAATTTTTGCTGTGGGGCATTCCTTTATGATCTCATCAATCCCTGTATATTTTACCTTATGGCGACTGGGGTTTATGTTTAGGCATTCCACAGTCTCCTTGGTGATTACTGACATTTGAGTACCCATATCAATGAGGAAATTTGTAAAAATTCTCCTTGGTCCTACTGGAATAGCAGTGACAGGTTCATGATGATTATTAGAGAGCCATTGCATAGCTAGCACTCGCCAGGCAGGGTGGCTCACTGCCCTCCCTGGGGATGCAAGTTTTTTGTCGGAGTGGCAGGGGTATCTGTTAAATCAATTAAGTCCTGCTGTGGGGCTGAGGGCACAGATCTAGCAGGAACAGATTTCTTTCCTGTGGTCTGGCTACTCCCTGCTGAATCAATTCTTTGGCTTAGTGATTATACCAGAGTTCGGAGGTTGGCGGTGGATGTGCCATATAGTACCTGTTGTGGCACTCCCATCACCAGGGCTCTATGCCACAGATCGTTACGTATCTTATCAAACTTAGGTTTGCACTCTGGTTTAAGCTTAGTGCTATGAACCTGACAAACTCACCAAGGGAGTGGTTCTGGAAGTTTCCCGGTGGTCAGTTTGATCCAACCCATGCAGCACCCATAATTCACTCTCTTGTACAAACTCGCTCCAGGTGAGAATCGGCTGATCCCTATAGTTGTGTCTCCCTGCTCAGGGTGCACGGTAAGGTCCAGCATTATTAGCCTCCTGAGCAGCTCCAATCCTGTCCTGGACACTGGCTACATATGTCTTTAGACTATCCAGGAGGCCACAGATAAATGGAGTTAATTGTGCCGGATCAATAGGGGCTAGCATTGGGGATCTCCTTAACACATCCCTCTCATACATTGCTTGTATGCAGGCTGCCTTTTGTACAGACACAGCCAAGTCAGAGAATCCTGATGTTTTGATAACAAAGCGTTCTCCTCTGTCTTGCAGGTCTATGCCGCCGGCCCAATTAGCAGCCCATGTTGTTAATGAATAATTATGATTGCCCAGTGTAGTGGTTAAAAACACTCCAAGACTCCAATAGCCTCCTGCTTCTTCCTCGCTCAGTAAGATTTGATCCCCCTCCATAAGGGACACTCACCACACATATTCTGTCTCAGACTCCTCTGGATGCCTGGAATACTTTTCCTGCAACTTGGCCAATTCAGCAGGAGATCAGGGAATGGTACATACGGTAGTATGAACATCATCATCCCCCTCGTCTGTAGTTTCGGTTTTAATTAATGGCCGTATAGGCATGGATTCTGGGGTAAGATCGGAATCTGCCACCAATTCATCATCGTCATTATCATTCCAGATGTCTCCATCCCACGTCTCGGGGTCTGCACAGTGTATTAATTTGCAAACTTGTTTAGCCAAGACTGAGGATGGCATTTGATTTAGTAACCTTTCCTGCAACTGTTTTTCTCACCTTTCAAATGATGCTACTAGCAATTTAAGTTCTCTAATTTCTCTGTTTAAGTTTTGGTTGTCTGACATGAGAGAATCTACTTGTGTTCCCAATTTCTCACTGTTTTCTTTTTCCAAAGACAGTGATGTTTTCAATTTCTCATTTTCTTCCCTTTCTAAAGACAGTGATGTTTTCAATACTTCATTTTCTGACTTTAAAGAGCCATATTCTACATCTGCAATTGGTTCAGGGGAAAGGAACATTTTGATCTCTTTTTGCATGCAAGATAAGCCCTCGACACCGTACAAACAATTCCTTTGCCTTTACCTTCTTTGATCTTTTGCTCAATTCTGCACAGTTCTATCCACTCTACCACTTTGTCCTCATCTTTCCAATATTTTTGGGCTCGTTCTATTCCCACTTGGGATGGGGCATACATTTTCGCAGCATTATATCCATGGCAATTCAGCTGATTACGCCAATTTTCTGTCATATAAAAGGTAAAGTCTGATGCGTGGCTGAGGGAGGCCCTCCCGTTGAGTCATGAGGTTCAGAAAGGACCCCCTTGCTTTCTAAACTCCTTCTCAGAGAGGAGCCTAGGTGCAGCTAGGTCCAGTCTTAGTCCCAGACTTGGTCAACGGTTCATGTCTAAAGGAATATATATATATAGCTACTTATCAGAGTCAACATTTGCCTGTCAGAGCCCCCTAAAGGACTTCCACTGGGACAGTTTCGCAAAGTTGAAACTAATAGAAAGTTTATTAAAGTGACAGATATAAAGAGTTCAGAATTGCCATTGATAAATGCACTTACTGCAATAGCGCTAATATATGACTACAATTATAATTATAATGCCGGCAAAATACTATCCCAGGTATTCTCACCAAAAGGTGAAATTGCAATTGCTTTCCAAGAAGGTGTCCCTATGTTGGGTGGAGGAGAAGGAGTACAGTCCATCGACTGCCTCTTTGGGGTCTTCAATTTCTTCTCTCCCCCCTGAGGGTAACTTCCTCAATATGCGTTATACCCTAACCTTAGCTTTCCCCTCCCTGGGGTGATGTTTAACATGATTTGGGTGGAGAGTCGAGTACTATAGTCATATATGTTTAGCATGTACTCCTTTTAGCTCATGAGCATATTTAGGGGTGTCAACTTTAATATTCATTTCATGGATAATGAAGCAAAAGGTCTCACTCCGGGCACCCAGGCCTTCAAGATACTGTGTAGAAACCGTCTATCTGTTTATTCCACATTCTCTAGCCAAAACAGGGCTGTCTTGCCGCCATAAGACTCCCTCCTTTGGCTGCTTCTCATACCAACCTTGCAGATCTCCATCCACAATGTTTGCATAAGAGATAAGTGGACACCAGTGTTTTTAACCTCTTATGTGTAATTCCCATACCTTATCCTTCACCTTAATGGACAGCAGCAGGCACTCTCAAGTTTCTCTGAGGGTTCTCAGGAGCTTCCAGATCCCAGACAAAGTACCCAGAAATTCAAGATCTCAAGAAGACCTCAGAGAAGCAGAGCCCAGAAACTGATGCACAAACTGCTGCATCTGTTGGCTGCCTCTTTCTGCTGTGATCCACTCTAATCTTTTTTGACAATAAGGATGTGTTGCACAAACACTCATGGAGGGTGTTCATTTAAAAAAAAAACCAGCTAATTTATTGGGTTATTTTGCATAGGAAAATGTTATTGACGAATTGTATTGGGTGTACGTGGCAGGGGTGGGGTGAGGTGGGGGGCTGCAGGGGTGGCCTCTGTGAGAAGAGGTCAAAGGGTACCCTGTGCGAGACACAGCCAATTCCAGCCAGCTCCACAATGGACCAACTGCAGGGCAAAGCTGAGACAATCAGCAAAGTTGGTGGCACCTCTGTGAAAACATATTTAAGAAAGGGCAATACCACCAGACAGGCAGAGGAGGAGAGAAAAAAGAGTGAGAAACAGCAGAGGGAACACCAAGGTCAGAGACAAAGGAGGAGGGGAGGTGTTCCAGGTGCTAGAGCAGATATTCCCCTGCAGGCCACGGAAGAGACCATGCTGGAGCAGATATTCACTGCAGTCCATGGAGTACCCCGCACCAGAGCAGCTGGATATTTCCTGAAGGAGCTGCAGCCTGTGGAAAAGCCCACACTGGAACAGATTCTCCTGATAGGAATTATGGCCTTTGGAGAACCCACACTGGAGCAATTTTTTTTCCTGAAGGACTGCAGCCCATGGAGAGGACCCACGCTGGAACAGGGGAAAAGTGTAAGGATGAAGGAGCAGCAGAGAGGAACTGTTATGTACTGACTGTAACCTCCCCACCTCCCCAGTGCTGTTTGGGGTGTGGGGGTGGGGTGGGTGGGTAGAAGAGCCTGGAATGAAGGAATGAAGTTGAGCCTGGGAAAAGAGAGGGGAGAGGTGCTATTTTATTTTTTGTCTTTGTTTCTCAGTGCCCAAATCTCTTTTAACTGGCAATAAACTAAATTAATTTTCCCCAAGTTGAGTCTTTTTTGCCCATGACAGTAACTGGTAAGCAATCTCCCTGTCTTTACCTTGACCCATGAGGTTTTTCATCCCCTGTCTTGTTGCAGAGGAGTGAGTAGCTGGATGGGAACCTGGCTGCTGGCCAAGGTTAACCCACCACATGAATTAAATCTCTCTAACAGGCTGATTGATTGCTGTCTGGAGGGCAACAGAATTCTCCATTGTAAGGCTCCTTGTAACGATGTCTTCAGCTGGATAAGTTGAGACTCCCTGAACTATTTTTCTAGTGAATTCTTATAATCCAGATGGCTCCTCCTATGTGACCACTCCAATGCATGCATGAGCTGTTGTTATTGATTATCTCCTCTTAACTATGTACAAAAGACTGTCCTACGTGACCATTTCTGCATCTGCAGGAGCAGTTTCTACTATTTTCAAGTATCTTATCTATGTACAGTTAGAATCATAGAATCACAGAATCATAGAATGGTTAGGGTTGGAAGGGACCTCAAAAGATCATCTAGTTCCAACCCCCCCTGCCATGGGCAGGGACACCCTCCACTAGACCACGTTGCCCAAAGCCTCATCCAACCTGGTCTTAAACACTTCCAGGGATAGGGCCTCCACAGCCTCTCTGGGCAACCTGTTCCAGTGCCTCACCATCCTCACAGGGAAGAATTTCTTTCTAACATCTAATCTAAATCGACCCTCCTTCAGCTTGAACCCATTACCCCTTGTCCTGTCACTACACTCCCTGATAAACAGTCCCTCTCCAGCTTTCCTGTAGGCCCCCTTCAGGTACTGCTAAGCCGCAATTAGATCTCCCCGGAGCCTTCTCCTCTCCAGGCTGAACAATCCCAACTCTCTCAGCCTGTCCTCAGAGGAGAGGTGCTCCAGCCCTCTGATCAGCTTTGTGGCCCTCCTCTGGACTCGCTCCAACAGCTCCTTGTCTCTCCTGTCCTGGGGCCCCCAGAGCTGGACACAGTACTCCAGGTGGGGTCTCACCAGAGCAGAGTAGAGGGGCAGGATCACCTCCCTCGACCTGCTGGTCATGCCTCTTTTGATGCAGCCCAGGACACGGTTGGCTTTCTGGGCTGCAAGTGCACACTGCCGGCTCATGTTGAGCTTCCCATCAATCAATACCCCCAAGTCCTATTCCTCAGGGCTGCTCTCAATCCATTCCTCTCCCAGCCTACAGTTGTGCTTGGGATTGTGCCGACCCACGTGCAGGACCTTACACTTGGCCTTGTTGAACTTCATGCGGTTTGCACGGGCCCACCTCTCCAGCCTGTCCAGGTCCCTCTGGACGGCATCCCTTCCCTCCAGCGTGTCGACCAGCGTGTTAGGTCAATTCTACAGCAGGAACTGCTTTGAAGAGTCACTTGGACTGCCAGATTTTCCACCAAGGATCTTAATCAACATATTGAAGCATATAAGTAGTGCCTATCAATTGACCTTTGCACAGCAGGGGCAGCCTGTGGGAATCTCCCACTGGGAGAGGTCCTGTAACAATTAGTCAAATGCTTTGCTGTGAAGGGGCCAGGAGTTGTCAATCGCCTTGTCTCAAATCAGTCCATTGTCTCATGTAGCAGAGACTAAATGGGGAGCTCCTGGACTACCCAGGGAAATGATGGCTAGGCCCACTGGGTATATACACAAGCACAGCCCTGATATCCAGCTACATCACAATTATAACTATAATTTCCTCCTTATATAACAATAATAAATTAAATTCCATAGAATTTACCATAGGTGGCAGTAGGTTGTTTTAGTGGATTTTGCAATGTGCATGCATCTCCTCTAAGAGTTAAATGGAGGCTACTGCTTTTATTTTGTACTGGCCACACATGAATGATAATTATTTGAGTGTCTGTCAACCTAGTCTTGACAGAAATTACTGTACCCGAAGGTGAAAACTCTTCTGCCATTTCTAGTACCCTGAGCACATGATCCCATGTAAATAATGCCAGAAAGAATATTATGATAAATAATGACTGATGTTTGACTTAACAGTGAAACTTTCAAGATTTAAACCCAGATTTACATTAAAAAATGTGTTGTCCTAAATAAAACTATTCTTATTTCATCCTTACCACATAGACCAAAATAACAGCAATAAAAAACTCTGTGAAATTGTTTTTGGTTTATGTGGCAAGGTTTTGATAGTGGAAGGGGGAGGGGCTTCAAGGGGGGCTTCTGTGAGAAAAAATCGGGAGCTGCCCCCATGTTGGACAGAGCCAGTTCCAGCCAGCTCCAAGATGGACCCGTCACTGGCCAAAGCTGAACCGATGAATGATACTGATGGTGCCTCTGTGATAACATATTTAAGAAAGGGTAAAAAAAATGTGGCGCAGTAGCAGCTGGGAGAGAGGAATGGGAAAAATCTGAGAGAAACAACTTTGCAGACACTAAGGTCAGTGAAGAAGGAGGGGGAGGAGATGCTCCAGGTGCCAGAGCAGATTCCCCTGCAGTCCATGGTGAAGACCATGGTGAGGCAGGTTGTCCCCCTGAAGCCCATAGAGGTCTATGGTGGGGCACATATATGCACCCTGCAGCCTGTGGAAGACCCCATGCTGCAGCAGGTGGGTATGTCCTGAAGGAAGGTGCAGCCCATGGAGAGCTCACACCAGAGCAGGTTTTCTGGCAGGACCTGTGTGGTGGGTTGACCCTGGATGCAGGCCAGGTGCCCACCAGAGCCTCTCTATCACTCCCCCTCCTTAACTAGACAAGGGAGAAAAAGTATAATGAAAGGCTTGTGGGTCGAGATAAGGACAGGGAGAGATCACTCACCAATTATTGTCACGGGCAAAACAGACTGAACTTAGAGAAAAATTCATCTAATTTATTATCAAGCCAAACAGACTAGAGCAATGAGAAATAAACCCAAATCTTAAAAACACCCCTCCCTTCTTCCCCTTATCTTCACTCCCAATTTCTAACTACTCCCATGTCCTGGTTTCAGCTGAGAGGATTGATTTTTCTTCGTAGTAGCTAGTGTGGGGCTATGTTTTGGATTTGTGCTGGAGACAGCACTGATAATATAGAGATGTTTTTGTTCTATGGACCTGTTGTTGAGCAGTGTTTACGCGGGGCCAAGGCCTTTTCTGCTCCTCGCACTGCCCTGCCAGCGGGACGGCTGGGGGTGCACAAGGAGTTGGGAGGGGACATAGACAGTACAGGTGACCCAAACTAGCCAAAGGGGGTATTCCATACTATGTGACATCATGCTCAGCATAAAAGGGGGCTAGCCGGGGAGGGGCAGCAGCAGCTTCAGGACGCGTGGCTCGGGGACAGTCCGGTTTCGGGGCAGATCTGAGCGTGCGGTCTGAGTTGTACGGTCCTCGGGTGAGAAACTGCATTCTGTATCACCAGTTTCGTATACTCTGTTAAGTACTGTTTTGTTTTGTTTTGTCTTGTCTTCCCCTCTCCCTTTGCAATCCTAGTAAACTGTCCTTATACCAACCCACCAGGTCTTGTCTTTTTCCTTCCCATTCTCCTCCCCATCCCACTGAGTGGGGGGGGGGGGAAGTGAACAAGCGGCTGCGTGGTGCTCAGCTGCCGGCTGGGGTAAAACCACGACATCCCCCTGAGCGGCACAGGGGGACGGGAATTGGGGGTTGCAGTCAGTTCATCACAGGTTGTTTCTTCCGCTCCTTCCTCCTCAGGGGGAGGACTCCTCACACTCTTCCCCTGCTCCAGTGTGGGGTCCCTCTCATGGGAGACAGTCCTCCATGAATTTCTCCAACTTGAGTCCTTCCCACAGGCTACAGTTCTTCACGAACTGCTCCAGCGTGGGTCTCTCCCATGGAGTGCAGACCTTCAGGAAGAGACTGCTCCAGCATAGGTCCCCCACGGGGTCACAAATCCTGCCAGCAAACCTGCTCCGGCATGGGCGCCTCTCTCCACGGGTCCACAGGTCCTGCCAGGAGCTCGCTCTAGCACAGACTTCCAACAGGGTCACAGCCTCCTTCGGGTGTCTCCACCTGCTCCAGCGTGGGGTCCTCCACAGGCTGCAGGTGGAATCTCTACTCCCCCTCATCCGTCCTCCATGGGCTGCAGGGGGACAGCCTGCCTCACCATGGTCTTCACCACGGGCTGCAGGGGAATCTCTGCTCTGGTGCCTGGAGCACCTCCTCCCCCTCCTTCTTCACTGACCTTGGTGTCTGCAAAGTTTCTCACATCTTCTCATTCCTCTTTCTGGCTGCAAAACCTCCTACTAGGTTGTTTTTTTTCCTTCTTAAATATGTTATCACAGAGGCGCTACCACTGTCACTGATTGGCTCAGCCTTGGCCAGCAGTGGGTCCATCTTGGAGCTGGCTGGCATTGGCTCTGTCAGACACAGGAGAAGCTTCTAGCAGCTTCTTGCAGAAGCCACGTCTGTATCCCCCTTGCTACCAAAACCTTGCCATGCAAACCCAATACAACCTGTGACCCCATGGGGGAACCCACACTGGAGCATTTCTTAAAGAACTGCAGTGTATGGGAAGGACTGACATTGGAGAAGGTTGTGAAGAACTATCTCCTGTGGGAGGGACCCCACAGTGGAGCACAGAATGTGTGAAGAGGAAGGAGTGGCAGAGATTAATTGTAATGAACTGATTGCAACCCCCATTCCCTGTCCTCCTATGCTACTCAGGGTGGGGAGAGTAGATAGAAGTGTCAGGAGTGAAGTTGAGGCTGGGAAGAAGGGGGGTGGGAGGAAGGTGCTTTTATGTTTGGGGTTTTTTTTCCACTATCCTACTCTATTTTTATTTGGCAATGAATTAAATTAATTTCCCCAAGCTGAGTCTATTTTGCCCATGACGGGAATTGGTGAGCAATCTCCCTGTTCTCATCTTGACTCACGAGCTTCCCCTGTCTTGCTGAGGAGATGGAGTGAGAGAGCTGCTTGGTGGGCACCTGGCAGGCAGCCAATGTTAAACCACAACAGAAATCTAGATTCACTTCAAAGCCTGCTTGTGAGAAAAAATGCTAACAGCGTTAAATAAGCTGTGACATCCGGATTTTTGTAGTTTGCAATTGGTATCAATTTTTTAGGTTCAAGCCAAAAATCTATCTAAGTTTAATGGTCATTTATTACATTTATGTACTACTTTAGTCTGTAACAATTTAACAATTTCAGTGTAGTGTAAACATCTGTGAGGGGTGTTCAGACTAACAGGGAGATTCTACCAATTTTTTTGACTATTTTTTTCTTTCCTAAAATACAATTATGGGATTACTTGAGGAGGGAGTGCATAACCAAAATACATGCTCTTAAGTATGGAGGGATTAAAACTTTTCTAAAAAATTAACTTTGAACATCATGTCCTTGAACAAAATAAGTTTACAGCAAAGTGAATGTACTCACCAATTAATTGAAGCTCACATATGATTCTTGACTTTATACTTTAAAAGCAAGAAAAAAATATTGAAAGTAATTTTAAAGTCTGATAAATTTTTGTTTAACTAAAGTAATGATGGCAATAAGCAATGACACATTACATTTTTTTTTTCTCCAAATAACTGTGTTGGGAGAGGTGTCTAAGGAGACCTTGCACTAGTAATGATTTCTGCCTGTGCCTGGTCTGTATTTTGTCAAGCATTCTTACAAGATCTTTGATCAGTCCTCTTATGGTCCAAAGCAATGTGGACCACAAAGATGTATAAAAATGCTGTATGTGAAATTACAAAATAAAACTATCCACATTTCGAAATTTAAAAAACAGTGAGAAATTGTTAGGGAAAAGCTTTAGGTACATCTTCCACAAGAAAACCATGTAATAATGCAGCTTTACAAATGAGATTGTTTTTTCTACTTTTTTTTTTTTTAAGTGTCTTTGCTCAGTGGGAAGAGGGATACTTTTTTCCCACAGCATATAGGCTCTGTACATGTATTCATTTGCATATTAGTCAAAAGCTGTTCACAGTTTCTAATTATTTTGATTTAGTACAGCTTACTCCTTACTTAAGTTTACGCATATGTATTTTACTGCATATGTTTGTTTTGGATTGATGAACCAGTGCTAATTTTGTTATCTTTAAGCATTTAAAAAAATAATCTGTGTGAAGTTATTGCTGGCACACTGAAAAATGTCTCTCTGCTGCTTATTGTCTTGAATATAAGAGCTGTCTGATACAGATATTTGGCAAGTAAATATCTCTGCCGTGTAAAAATAGTTTCTGGCTGGTACAATTGTCTATGTTTTTTAGTGTTCATAGGAACTGGGTTTTCATTTTAATGAATTTTTTTCCTTCCCCTCCCTCATTTCTCTTATAGGTAGCATTGGCACTTCGTTTCAATGCCAGTCAATCCATCAAGATCACATTTGCAGCAATGACAGTGACAAGGTGAGGTTTGGATAAATGTTCCATTTACAAGGTGCATTTTTTTTTTATGAATCACATTGATTTTACTGTACTAATAGTGTTTGTTTTCCAAGCCCACTAGCTAACTTTCAGTGTTACACTTTGAAATCTCTCTGGCTTTTTAAGAAGTATATGTACTTACTTCACTGAAGACAATCTTTTTAGTTGATTAAAGAGATATATGTCCTGTAGCATATTTTTCTTCTTGATTGCATTCCTCTGCTATTCTAAATATTTGTGTTACTGACTCTCACAGGTAATAAAGGATGGTAATGTCATAGAATCATAGAATCATAGAATAGTTTGGTTTGGAAGGGACCTTTAAAGTTCATCTAGTCCAACTCCCCCTGCAGTGAGCAAGGAATGTCATTGTTAATACATTAGGCACAGTAACGCGTCTTTCTGCTATCACTTGTGTCTTCTGAGGTTTGAGCTAGTTAACAATGCTGAGAGGTTTTTTTTGCAATGGCTTGCTTTTCTATATTTGGAGATGGCAGCTCTAGGTTTTACAGACAGGAACCTATTGTTCATTACTGTAGCTTTAAAATATCATCCTATCTAGCACCATCCAAGTGTTTTCCTAATCTTTTAGCAAGGGATCATTCTTGCACACTGGATTCCTTTCAGTCTGTAGAGATATGCATTGGAATTTTGTTCAGTGACATATCAGTAATGTATATGTGGGCTATATGATATATCAGTAATATATGTGTGGAATACAGGAGGGAAGTTTTCAGGTTGAATTACTGTCAAGACCTGCTTTCATGTTTCTGTCCTTGTTTGTGGTTTTTTTTTTTTCCTTAACAGTTCCTCTCTTTAATAACACAAATTAATTAACATTAGTCCAATATGTAACGTGTTACATTATTTTCAAGTTTGACACTGTATAATAAGCTTTCTTGCTGCCTTGAGAAGCCTGGGAAAGGGCATGTATTAGTCAAATTTAATTAATTTTTCTCGGAAGTTGCAATGCTAGCTGCCTGTCCGTGCTCTGATAACCACACAAATCCTTGTGTTTTGAATTGGTGGAATAACTTAAGACTCAGTTTGTTTATAGCATTTTCAGCTCATTCCAAAACCAAGTTTCTTTTCAGAATGACTGCATTTTTTCATAATTTGGAAGTATGTCCAGATTTGGAGTCTGGTTATCTTTCAAATATTGGACAAACATGCTAGTTAAAACTTGGTAAAAAAGAATATTTAAAGTTTCCAGTTGATTTGGTGGTCATTGTCAGGGAGCAGCAAGAGTGGCTGCTCCACAAGAGCAGCAGAGCTGGGAGCTGAGGGTGACAGCAAGGCAGACAGAGACAATGGCCTCAACAACAAAGGGTGCAGTCTCGTAGCACCTGAACAAGGAGAGCAGAGCAGGTCTGATGTCAGTGACCATGGTCAGTTATGGTCCAGTGATAAGCAAGGCCATAGTGATAAGGCAGGTCCAAGGTCAAGCCAGGAAATCAAGTCAGCAAGGCAAGGACAGGATCAACAAGGTACATGGCCAGGTACAAGTGTACATAGCATACCTACAGTGTAGCTCAGTCAAGGACCAAGGTCCAATGGCCTGAACTTAAATGCAGCTCCTGAGTGAAAGGGAGCATTTATGCAGCTCCTGCATTGAGGCTTTTCCCAGCTCTTTCTCAGCAGTCTGATCCCAGGTTATACAACTGTGCTATGTCAGAGCTGGCCTTGAGTGCAGGCAGACAAACCCTTGGTGGGGAGGGGGAGAAGAAATTGCAGAGTCTGTTGGTGCACTCTGGACCCTGGCAGTCATACACTGTGGTAAAGACAGTTACTTTACCTTATGGTGTTTCCAAGGTCTGAAAAGCTTCTTTCTAACTATAAATGGAGGGGAAAAAAAAGTCCAATTACTTTAAACTATTTTCTTTTTCTATGATGTTGAATCTATTTTCAAGGAAAGTTAGGGATTATGTTGTAGCTTTGCCTTATGTAATGAACTTCTTCAATAGGAAACCTTTGCTGTTCATCTTGGAAACTTGACGGGGTTGAAGGTCACTTCTAGGTGATATATCAGAAGTGTGGAACAGATGGTGGAAATGTGGAAGAGAGAAAAGTATTAGAGCTGAAGATTCTGTGGTCAGGATTCAGTTGTACAGTCACTCTGTGCTGTTGCATATTCACACACTGAGTGTTATTTAAAGAAACTGATTTATTGCAGTCTTCTGCATAGGGTAATGCTCATTTGGGGAATCACTCAAACAGGATGGCCAGTTGTTGTCTGGATGTTGACAAGTATCTCAATTGCAAGAGTCCTTGTAATGTCATCTTCAGATGGATCAGATGAGATCCCTAAACCGTTGTTCTGTAAATTCTCATAATCTAGCTGGCTCCCGGTCCTACAATACCACTCTAGCATATGCATGATCAGTTTCTATTGAGTGGTTAAACTATCTTAACTATGTACATATTAATGATTGTCCTATCCAATAATATACATATCTAAACATACAAATAGCATCTATCAATTGGTCAGTTACTTTATCTGTGCAAAGCAGGAATTGCCTCTGGAGTTCTTGTCAATCTATTGATTATTTTATCAACATGAAGACAGGACTGCCTGGGAAGGGAGGTCCTTTATCAATTGGTCAATTATCTCATCTAGTGTCTGGGGGTTTCCTGTGAGTGTTCTATTGATGACTTATTGGGTAGAGTATGAACATAGCACAGGCTTTATACCCAGCTGCATTAATTACAATTGTAGTGTAAGTTTAAATTCCACAGGTTTTGCCACATCGCCAACACATCTGTTGGTAGTAAAGTTTGTAGAAAGCAGCAAAATGAAGATTCTTTAGATCCTTTTACATGTTGCATATTCATAAATTTCTTTTGTTCCTTGTGAGCTCTATTCCACTTGGATTCTTGGGGGAGAGGAGCAAGCAGTGGTAAATTCCTTTCAGAGCTACACTAATGTATCAACTTCCATATTGGAACTTCCTTCCTTTTTAACACTCCTCTCTTTCTGCCATTATGGTGAAGATCATCTTTTTATTAGTGGTTGGGTTAAGAAAAAATTCAGGGAAGATAATAATGTATGTTCAATTAAAAAAAACCTGTTTTAATTTCAGTTGAGAACTCCATTTTTGGCATGTCACAAAATTCTGGGATGGTGGGGGAAAACACAGCAGGTTTAAATTTCAGAAGACTACATAACTTTTTTTGAGTTGCATGGCATATAATCTGTTTCCATATTGATGGAACAAAGGGACTAAAACTTTTTTGGTTTTCATGTTTGTTGGAAGACAGGAGGGGGGAATCCACCTTTCTTATCGGTATTGATTCTGTATCAAATTAGAACACCAACTTGTAAAAGATGATAAAAGTAAAACTAGTCCAAAACACAGGAAGAATGCATCTTGGAAGCATTGCAGAGATATATGTGCTTTTGTCCCCAAATGTCAGTTTTATCTTTGATTTTTCTATGAGAAAATGTGAAACTGTCTTGCACTTTATAGGAGAATCTGATGATTCCCCAGTAAAATGACTGTTTCCTCTCAAGAATGTTCACAGTTCTACCAAACTTGAGCTATAATACTGTTTTCTAAAAGCAGTAGGTTGCAATAGTAGGGTATAATAGCAATCTTCTACCCTTCTCCCAATACTTCATGTGTGTCTATGCGAGTAAATTCTAGGGCCTTGGTTCACAGGCTAGCAAAACTGAAAACACTGTTACAAGAAATGAAGAATACTAATTAGGAAAACTAAATGAATTTTGCATCACTTCAAATGTCTTGTTGGCAAGGGGTTTACAGGGACCTCAAGGACCATAAAATGTAAACTGTTTTCCTGAACCTGATGGACCAGTGAATGTGTCCTACTAGGGCAGAAGATGAGGCCCTGGAAGTGACTTCCTGGTTACTGCAGCCCCCTGCAAAGCAAGAGGCTATGCCCCCACAAGTTCACAATGAGGACTGACTGGAGAGACCACCAGCAACACTCCCAAGCCCCTCAGGGGGCATCTGAAAGCCCAGCTTTACCCCTGCCCTCAAATGTAGCAGAGGAGGTGGAGGCAGTCCAACTTGTGGCTTCCATAGAGCATGTGAGGCAGTGGAAATGGCTGATCTAGAGGTTTGGGGCTAGGTGATGTGTAGAAAAATACAGTATTGTTAATTTATATCAGGTATCACTACATGAAGCTTATGAAACATTTGTTCAGGGGATAGAGCAAATTTTTGCTCCAGCTGTTTGAAACTGGCAATTATGCTCAGCTCTGTCTTGAAGCTGTCAGAGTGCACAACTTTATATTCTCCCTCTATTAATTTAAGAAATATGAATGCACACATTTTTTCAGATTCAGTCTGCACTCTCATACAAAGTAAGAGCGCTGTGTTTTGGTCAGACTGTCTGCCTGGCTATGATTATTGTAAAAGATGTTGGGGATGTGATGCACAGAACCCTACAGTCTATCCCCCATTCTAAAATAGATAAAAAGCGCTGCTATTTAATTGATCTAAATAACAACAACAATAATTTCTTTTTTGCTGGGAGTCTTGCAGTGCTTACAGCAGTGAGGGATCTAACAGATGCAGAACTGTTAATAGGTGCAAAATAGCTATAGGATAAACTGAGTATAAGAGTATGTGGAAGGAGAGTCCATCTGCTTCATTAAGGTTATCTGATCAAGGGCCTTTTCGATGCAAAAGTAGATAATAAGTAAAGGGGGAAGTGATTAACAAGAACACACAGAGACACAAAACTGGTAGACAAGGGATAACAGAGACAAGGCCAAGGACCAAAAGTCTCTGGTCACTAATTGATGGGCCATCAAGAAACTACAGGCATAGCTTTGGAGACGGCCACCTGGACATTGTAACTGATAAGAAGAGGGAAACAAGATGCATATGAGGAGTTGGGAAATTCAAGGGGCTCCTGTTCCAAAAATCTATCAGGGAATCATAGAATCATAGAATCATAGAATCACAGAATGGTTTGGGTTGGAAGGGACCTCAAAGATCATCTAGATCCAACACCCCTGCTGTGGGCAGGGACACCCTCCACTAGACCAGGTTGCCCAAAGCCTCATCCAACCTGGCCTTGAACACTTCCAGGGATGGGGCCTCCACAACCTCTCTGGGCAACCTGTTCCAGTGCCTCACCACCCTCACAGGGAAGAATTTCTTCCTAACATCTAATCTAAATCGACCCTCCTTCAGCTTAAACCCATTACCCCTTGTCCTGTCACTACACTCCCTGATAAACAGTCCCTCTCCAGCTTTCCTGTAGGCCCCCTTCAGGTACTGCTAAGCCGCAATTAGATCTCCCCGGAGCCTTCTCCTCTCCAGGCTGAACAATCCCAACTCTCTCAGCCTGTCCTCAGAGGAGAGGTGCTCCAGCCCTCTGATCAGCTTTGTGGCCCTCCTCTGGACTCCCTCCAACAGCTCCATGTCTCTCTTGTACTGGGTCCCCCAGAGCTGGACACAGTACTCCAGGTGGGGTCTCACCAGAGCAGAGTAGAGGGGCAGGATCACCTCCCTCGACCTGCTGGTCACGCCTCTTTTGATGCAGCCCAGGACACGGTTGGCATTCTGGGCTGCAAGCGCACACTGCTGGCTCATGTTGAGCTTCCCATCAATCAACACCCTCAAGTCTTTGCCTTTGGCCTTGTTGAACTTCATGCAGTTCATACGAGCCCACCTCTCCAGCCTGTCAAGGCCCCTCTGGATGGCATCCCTTCCCTCCAGCGTGTCGACCCCACCACACAGCTTGGTGTCGTCGGCAAACTTGCTGAGGGTGCACTCGATCCCGCTGTCCATGTCTCCGACAAAGATGTTGATGTCCCAGTACCGACCCCTGAGGAACGCCACTCGTCACCGTTCTCCACTTGGACATTGAGCCGTTGACCACAACTCTTTGAGTGTGACCCTCCAGCCAATTCCTTCTCCACCAAGTGGTCCATCCATCAAATCCATGTCTCTCCAACTTAGAGACAAGGATGTCATGCGGGACAGTGTCAAATGCCTTGCACAAGGCCAGGTAGATGATGTCAGTTGCCCTTCCCTCATCCACCAATGCTGTAACCCCATCATAGAAGGCCACCAAATGTCAGGCACAATTTGCCCCTAGTGAAGCCGTGTTGGCTGTCACCAATCACCTCCTTGTTTTCCATGTGCCTGAGCATAGTCTCCAGGAGGGTCTGCTCCATAATCTTGCTAGGCACGGAGGTGAGACTGCCATCAAGAGGGTAAGTTCACCTTGCAGCTTGAATACAGATGATAGTGAGTGGAAGAATTTTTTTTGGGCATTAAAAGAGGTGCGTTAGCGATGGGAGGAGGACTCAATATAGTGAAGGGATTGACCTTAGAAGAAAAGGATTGGCTGAAAACAGATGGAACTCATGGCCTCTTGAGAAAAAGGGCAGTACAATTATACCAATTAAACTGGCCTGAGATGACTGCTGTTGGAAATATAGACCAGCAGTGGCCCAAGATGGGCAGTCTGGATGGGGATAGACAGCAGTTTTTGCTTTACAATTAGAGGACCAATTCCCAGGACAGATGGATTATTGATGTATTTGGAATAATTACGCCTGGCGAAAATAATGCCCCTCTACACTCAACTGTCAAGGTCATGAGAATGGGGAGTTTTTACAAACTAAACCCCCTTGATTTTCCCTCAGCCCTAAGGACCCTGAATGTCCTAGTGCACCAGAGATTCAGGCTCCTCTAAAACATGTTGTAGTAGGGCCCAGATAGGTTCCCGGACATCTGATTTTAGGTACTGTTGACATTCCTTTCAGCCCTAATGATTTAGTCTTATGGCAACAACAGATGCCCAGGTTCAGAGACGACCCAAAAAAGGTAGTCCAGATCATTAGGGGTATCCTCAGAGCATATGATCCAACTTGGGCAGACAACCAACAATTATTTGAATCAATGTTTACCCCAGGTGAATGCATACAAATCCGGGAGCATAATCAGATATAGGCTGAAAAAGCCACTGGGAGGACACCATGGCCGATGGCTGACCCAGGGTGGGATCATAATACAGAAGCAGGGAGGACCACCTTAAGACAATGTAGAGACGGACTTTTAGAATCCCTGGAACGAGCAGGATGAAAAAAAACCAAACTGGAGTAAAGTGAGGGAGTGTTAGCAAAGGTCAACAGAGCACCCATCCCATTTCTATGCTCAGTTAGCTAAAAAAAAATGAGACTGTATGGAAGGATCAACACTGAAAATCCTGAAGATCGATCACTACTCGTTTCCCTTTTTGTTGACCAATCCACTTCTGACATCCGCAAATATTTTTCCAGACATGCTCCAGGATGGCAAGGGAAATGAATAGATGAAATTGTTAGTATAGCAACTTTTGTCTTTAATGGCAGGGAAGATAAACAGGAGAAATTGAGAGAAAAAAAACAACAAGAGGAAAAAATTTCCTTGCTCACCACAATCCTTAGGAGTCCAGGACCCTTTTTCCCTAGAGGGAGGGGCCAAGGACTGGGACATGGTAAACCACGAAGACTTTTTCCCCCTGAAATTGCCCGAGACAATTGCTGCAACTCTTGTGGGGGATTAGGACACTGGAAAAAAGATTGCCCCTATAAACCCCATTTTTCTCTGACACCACAAGCTATGTCCAGTTTAACCATGACTTCTAAATTCAATTCCCTTGCCCCCACACAAGAACATAATTGTAACCAAGATTGACAATTACTGGGAACCTATTATGCAGCAGCCATGAGTAATGCCCACATGATTTTAAATACTGTAAACCCACAACAAGAATTCAAACTGATCCTTAAATTGTCTGGGGGAAGGAGGGGAGAGGGGACTACTTGTGCCTAGTAAATACAGGCGCTATGCATTCGACTCTAAACAATTGACCACATTAACACAGTGGGACAAAAATATATCATGGGAATTGAAGGAAGCCGCCATGCAACACATACCCTTATTAGAAAAGACACCCCTCCAGGTAGGGGCTTTATCCATTCTTTTATACTACTTGAAAACAGCCCAACAAATTTATTAGGGAGAGATTTACTCTGCAAATTGCAGGCAAATTTAAACTGCTCCCCCCAGGGCATGCGGCTCCAGACACCTATCAAGAATTTATCTAAATTAGTTGCTGCATTACAGGAAAAGCCCTAGAGACTTCACCCTACCAAAAGAACTGCAAAACCTCCCGCCCCATATCTGGGAGTGAGATCACACTGAAGTAGGGTCCCTAAAATCCACAAAACCTGTTATCCAATGAAATAAGAAGGGTCCTCCACCTTCACTCAAACAATACGCATTGCCTCATGAAGCCAGTGAAGGGGTATTACCCCTAATCCAAAGCTTTTTATGCCAAGGAATATTAAAAGAATGCCAATCACCATGTAACACCCCCATTCTACCCATTAAATAACCTAAACTAGGCCCAGAGGGGAAACCTCTCTACCAATTCGTACAGGATTAAAGAACCAGCAACAAGTGCGTAAAAATACGCCACCCAATAGTGCCCCATCCATCAACTATTATCACCTTAATCCCCTCAAATTCTAAATTTTATACTGGAATTGATTTATGCGCAGCATTTTCTAGCAACCCCATTCACCCGGATTCCCAAGATATTTTTGCCTTTACATGGATGTCGGGGAAACTTCCTTGGACCCGATTACCTCAAGGATTCGCAGGATTGCTGACTATTTTTTCTCGGATATTGGTCAAAGATTTACAGGATGTAAAACTTCCAGGGCAATCTGTACTGATACAATATGTTGATGATTTACTAGTCCTGACTCCCACACAGGCAAAATTGATACTCTAGTGCTATTGACTGCATTGGCTGATAAAGGTCACAAAGTTTCTCCTTATAAACTCCAATTCTGTAAAGCAAAAGTGGAATATTTGGGATATATCTTAGAAGGAACTCAACTTTTATCTCTGGATGGCATCCAAGCAATCCAAACTGTACCCTGGCCACAAACTAAAAAAAACCCAGATGCAAGCCTTTTTAGGAACTGTAGGATTTTGTAGACCATGGATTGCTGCTTTTGGAGAATTAGCAAAGCCACTCCTCAACAGTATGCATCAAGATCAAGGTGAACCCTTGCAATGGAATGTGGACCAGATGATTGCCTTTTTTGAAAAACTTAAATGAGCCTTGTTTACGGCCCCCCCCACTTGGCCTTCCAAATGATGATAAACCTTTTACCTTATACGTACATGAAAGAGAAGGAACCGCCTCTGGGGTACTGACACAAGAATGGGGCAGGGGGTGTGTGCGTGCGCAACCAAGGCCTGTAGCATATTACTTTATGCAATCAGATCCAGTCATACAAGGATCTATCCCTTGCATGCGTGCCATGGCTGCCACCGCTACTTTAATAGACAAAGTGAAAAATATAGTCCTAGGACACCCCCTAGAAGTTCAAGTATGCCATGAAGTTGAAACAATCTTGACAAATCATGTGACTCAAGCCTTGTCCCCTCAACGCCTTCACAAATATGAAGCAACACCCTTAACAGTTGACAACATTACACTGAAGTGTTGCAACACTTTAAATCCAGCTTCCTTAATTCCACTACCCTATGAAGGACTTCCACATCATGACTGTACAGAAGTCATACATGAATCTGGAAAAATAAGAGAAGACCTCCAAGATACCCCTCTTTCAAATCCAGCTTTGATCCTATATGTTGATGGCTCTTCATGTTACCTAAATGGACATCGCATCACAGGCTTTGCAGTTACTACGGAAACCAAAGTGTTAAGAGGCGAGCCACTTTTAGCCCCAGACTAAGTGCACAAGCAGCTGAATTAATTGCCCTAACCTAAGCCTGTAAACTAAACAGAGATAAAACAGTTAACATCAACACAGACTCGCAATATGCCTTTGGAGTGTGCCACGCCACAGGAAAAATTTGGAAACAAAGTTGGTTTATAACCTCAGCGAGAACACATATTTCCAACAAAGATCAAATAAACGGACTCTTCAAGCCTATTATCTGGGGATGAAGAAGTAACACAATATATCCTAAATAGTCAACAAACTATAAACCAAAATCAGAATCAGGCCCAATTGGCACAGCCAGTACCGCTAGAGGAATCATTACATGCCTTTTCCCCAGAGGATAAATTATGGATAAAGGTACATAAACAGAAAAATGGATTGTCTCCAAAATGGGAAGAAACCTGTCTTGTATTACTGATCTCTTTTTCTGTTGTAAAGGTGGAGGGTAAAGGTTCCTGGATTCATCACTCCCATGTAAAAAGGGAACAGATGGCAAAAACTGATCCTACAACAGGAACATCCAGTTCGTAAAAATATACCTTCACAAATAGTTATTCAGAACCAATTGGCCTTAAATTACATTTTAGCAGCACAAGGCAGAGTATGTGCCCTAATTAATACTAGCTGCTGCTTTCCTGTCAATCAAAAATCAATGAATAAAGACAGATATTGAACAAATTAGAACTCATTTGCAAGTCCTACATGAAGTAGGATAAGAACAAACTTTTGATGCTTTGAATCGGCTAATGACATGGTTTCCTAACATTGCTCAAAGGGCACAAAAGCTTACAATGTTTTTAATAATAATATTCTTTGCTTTTTGTTGTCTTTTATGTGAGTATTAAATGTTGTCTTTCTCTTTGTAATACTATAACTCCCAAGTATTATATTAAGTAAATAGGTCCTGACGGACAAAAGAAGAGGAGGGACTGTGAAAGGCAAGGTGCTAACTGCAATACGACTTGCTTAGAAGAATGAACACGACGACGTGAGGCTATGAGCTTTTACCTCAGGGTTGACGTGACATGAAGACTCAACCTAAGCCAGCTCTAATTGGCTGAGAATGCCCCATACCAACGATAAAACAATAGATTTGCCTTTCAAAAAACCCAGGCATATAACCGCATCCAGAACAGCAATCAACTAGAATCCAGTATAACACTCCCACCCCCCACCCCCCCCCACACATATAAAGCCCGTTTTGCTCTGTATCGGGGTCCTCCATGCATTAGGCTGGGGCACCGCTATGCACAAAGAGCTAAAATAAGGGAATAAATTCCTTTGGTAATTCTATGATAAACGTCCTTGCCTGTCTCCTTGGCCTGTGAAGAACTTTTACATCCGCCAGGGCAGATCATTCCTTGGTCACAAATTACCATTGCTGAGAAGTTACAATTTGAATTTCCCCTTCAGTGTGTGTATATATACACACACACACACACACACACACACACTTATATATATATATGTAGAGTATGTGTGCTTTGTGTGTGTACCTGCCTGGTGGGAATACATCTTCAGCCTCGCTACTGGTTGGACCTGGGGACATGGAGCGGAAGCTCCGTAATATGTTTTCCTCTAACATATTGGCTACTATGTTCCAGAATAAATTAATGCCATTGCTAGTTCTTTTCAATATTGTCACCCGACGCTACCTAATGCTACAGGGACAGGCAGGTTCTTTTAAGGATCCTTGGTAGAATGAGAACTGGCCACAGGGTTGTAGTTATACTTAAGATTTATTATATAAAGATTCTAGCAATCAGCATAGCTTATTGTTACACAGAATTTCTAGCAATTAGCATAGCTTTCCTGTTAGCTAAAATTTCAGTTACCTAGACTTTTCAGTCACCTAGACCACTGCCAATCAGGTCAATTTCTTAATAATCAGTGCACTATACAGTAATCATAATTTAGATTCTGACTTTAAAAAGTAAAAGAGTCACTTGGTCAATCCTCAGAGGAAGATGAACAATGGAGGCAGTGTCATAGTACTCTAGCACACGGTGAGGATGCTCTCCCTTTCCCCTTCATCATGGTGCAGGCATCCCCTGTATCACATGGGAAGCATGAAGGCCTCCATCAGTTAGTGATCCACATAACAGTTAACCTCAGTAGGGCCAGGCCTGTGCTGTACTGTGCTGCACATACAGCTTGGCCATCAGGCCTGTCTTGTGTCGCACAAATCCCTTGGCCGTAGGACGAGCTCAGTCAGCTCATTGTACCAGAGGAGCCTGCAGGCAGCTCCCACTTGGTACCGGCAATTATGCCACCTGTGTGTACTTGTCTTTAACTAAAAGTGCAGCAGGAAGTTCTCATGTGACCATCTTTAGAAATAGGGTTGTCATCTTGCAAGAAACTTACATAATAGTTCAAATGACCAAAAAGGAGGAGCTTCCCTCCACAAACAGGATCTGTGCAGCATGCCATGGGAGAAAAATGTATCCAGGGTCCATCTGATGCTGCACAAACACGAGGTTCCCAGCATCTGAAGGGATTTACTCTCTATCTATATTCCTCTCTTTAGTCTGTCTTATTAAAACAGCTATTTTAAGCCATTTCTTGTTGGGCCTTTCTTATTCAGATCCAGAAAGAACCCTGCACCATTACTCTCTCTCACCTCACCCCCTGCTCCCCACTCTGGTGCAGTACAATTGGCATCATGGACAGGATCTCGATAAGAAATGCCATTTTGGAAGAGGGATAGCAGAGAGCAAGAAAAACCTGAATGGGTGCGTACAGTCATGGGGGCCAGTCATGCAGTGACACACACATAGATACACACCTTCATGGGCCATCAGTTTAGAACAATGAAGATTAACACACCACCGACCATACGTCCACACCACCTGCACAGAACAAGCCTGTACTGATCCTGCATGGTACAACTACATACCGATTATGTGAGCAATAGTAACTGAGTAGCCCACTCCTCAACGTGAGTAATCTGATTGGTATACACAACTGTATTGTAACATATATAAACCCTGCCTTCCTCAGTATCAGGGTCCTCCATGCATTAGGCTGGGGCATCGGTTTGTGCATTGTTAATATGAGAGACTAAATTCCCTTAGTAATTCTATGCTAAATGTTCTTGTCTCCCTCCTTGGCTGGCAAAGAACTGACTTTTACACACTGTACTCTTCCTGCCCATTAGCCTCCTAAGCTCTGGACTAGACTCAACACACAATGCATGGTGGTGACTCCTTAGGTTCAATCCACCTGGCTCAGAGATGCCTTTAGCCCATCCCCACCTCCCACAGAAGTGCTGTGGTGGTGTTACAGTCATTAATGGAATTCAGGGGTCCTCATCATCTCCTCAAAGGAACACCCACATCCACACAATATCCCTGTCAGATAAAAGAGAACTGTATCTAGAGATGCCAATACTCTGTTACGTAGGTTTCTATGCAGTTATCTCTTAGCATATGCCCAACTTTCCTTTGCATCTGAACCAACAAATCAGCATGTTCACTGTTCCTCTAAGACCTTTGATATAGAATATTTATGGTATATCCACATCCTGAAAGAAATTGAGGTTGAAAACAGTTGATTAATTTGCACTCCGGTTCTAAGGGGATGAGGGGATCCCTTATGAAAGGACATAATGAATTTTAATTCTTCAGACAGAAAATGGTTTAGATGAAAATCTTCCCCTCTTGTCATTGCCCCGTTTCCTTTTCTTCAAAACAAAATAAAAGTCTGATATATGTCATCTGTAAGTATGGGGAATGCAAGAATGTCTGTGATCTACTTAACTTTGATCTTAGGAAGCAAACTTGACCCCTGTCCCTCACAGGAAGCAACCAGCACTTAAATAAGGAATATATCTGAAACCGAAATATATTTTATAGCTTAACATTTGCTTTGATGCGTACATTAGTGCTGAAAAATGCCAGAATTCCTATAGATAGTATGCTATCACAGTAATGATAATAAATATGCAGACATACCCAGCATTTTGGAGTCCCACAGGAAGGTTAGGCATTAAATCAACCCACCATTCAGAAATGACCTTCCCACCATATATGTGCTGTTAGTAACTACCCGCCACATTACTAATGTGTTGACTGTCCCTTCTGAAGGTCTAAGTGATACAAAAGTGAGCTAGAGATACTGAATATGTTACATTTTTGTAAAATGGCAGGTATTTTCCTAGGTAGGAGTGCTTTTTCAGGAGTGTAACCAGACAGATGTAGCTCAAAAATAAAGTAATTTTTGCAGTTGGCATTCTCACAGTGCCAGGCAATGCATATGGATCAATTAAGCCTCCTTGTGCTCAGAATGCTGAGAGCAGCATGAAGTTGGGAAAATTATCTCATTTTTTAATGTGAGAGGAAGAGAGGCTTAATCTATGAAGATTCAGTGTATTTCACCTTCTCTCAACATCCATTCACTACTTACTTCTCAGCCTTCATCTTAGCAACTTATCAGTCCGAACAAACTCCGGCTTCTGCCAAATCAACTGAAACCTGCAAAAGGTCCTAATCAGCCCCACGGCCATTTATTACCAGGACATGGTTTGAAAGAAACAGTAGATGAAAATAAGAGAGTAGTAATGATGTTGAAAGACCTCAATTTCCCCAGTCTTGAATGAAGGAGTTGGACATGGTATGTTCCTTGTTTCATGTTTCTGTGCCTTACAAAACCTGCTTTATTTTCAGCAGTCTTCCAGGTAAAAAACATTCACCAAAGAGTGTAGAATTGTGACTGGGTAAAAATGGGAAGGGCAGATGTGCAGGTATTGCCTGGTTCTTTTTCTGTCACAATGTTTTTAAAAAAGGAAAAACTGGAAAACATTAACCATGTCTCTCAGTTGATCCTCCTGTGGCAGAAGGCTGAGGCAGGCTGTGCATGGAAAAAACTGTGCATATTAACAACTTAACTAAGAACAACTAAATAGTAATGAGGCTCAGACCATCTGAATCTTTGCTTAAGGGTATGCATGTCTTCTGCTGCTGAAGTTAAAGCTCTGCTCCACTTAGAGAAGGAACCCCCATCATGGGGCAGAGGGAACTTGCTGCTGTGATTGATGAAGGGGAAATTCAAATTGTAACTGCTCAGCAGTGGTAATTTGTGACTGAGGAACGATCTGGCATGGAGGGCAAGAAGGACCAACTGCAGAAAAGGTTAAACTGACTGGAAGCAGGAATGCCAGAGACAGAATGACTCCTTGCAAGGGAGTGAAGTTTCCCTTGGTGATGAGATAAGAAATAGCTGCAACAGTGTCTTGCAGCCATCCTGGAATACATGCGCTCAGGGGCTAACTTTGGGCAGCAGAGCTGGGCTGGGGGATGGACTCAAGGCCAGCTGAAGGGCCCCATGCAACCGCTCATGGGATTGGTGCTGGTGCAAGTGTATATAGGGAAATTGCTCATGACGCGTATTTGTAGACTCCTTGTAGAACTGTTTATGGCGGTAGGACTCTGCTTAATGCATTGTTCATTTTAATTTTTTTTCAATATTTAAGTACAAATTTGTGTTTAATTCACCTCAAGGGGTACAATAAAAATTCCCCAACACAGTGTACCAATATATTAGTCTTTTTTCCCCTCATATAATACAGACAAAACTGAAACAAACTGCATATAAATTTAGCTAATATTGAAACTAGCAACAGTATTTGACTGTTTCAAGACAACATTTACTGGATTTGTATCACAAAGCTTAAATCTATTTGTAAAATATTATACATGAAAGTGTTTATAAGATTAAGTTCTTTAGCTGGTCATCTGGATATTTTTCTGTCATTACTATTCAACATAAAGGTTATATATGTTTATTATGTATTAAGAATATGTCACCTGTGCATGGCAAACAAAGTAGAAAAGTTTGTCTAGTACTTTTTTTCTTGTTCTTTGGTCTGGATTTTTCCTTTTAAGTAAGAAATGTAGGATATACTTTACAATCTGTTCCTTCTGCCTTTTCAAGACAGTGGAATACTCTTATTTTCTGTTTTTACAGCTAAATTTAATGGTAACAGGTGTTGAAAACTTCTCCTTTGTCTCCTGTATTTAACAATTCCAAAACAAAGGTGTACTTTGGAAACCCTCCACTGTATTTAAGCAGTTACTTTCCTCTTAAAGAAACAGAGTTGATAAGACTTAGTAAAAAGATGAGAAAAGTAGATGCATTCACTCACCACTACTTTTTTTGCTTATTTAAAAATACATCAGGGAAAAGGGTAAATTATTTCATTATAATCCATAAGACTGTGCAAAAATGATTTCTTAAATATTTTATATTTGAAGTTTAGTAATCACATAGATAATACTAGGTACATTAATATGATGGATTATATTCTTTACTGAGTTCTTAAAATAAATTTAATTTTGGCCTTTGGTCATTGGAAATTCCTCTGGAAAACTGTTTCAATCAATACTATTAAAATAGTTGATTTTAAAAGGCAGTTAAAAAAATGAAAAAATAAAAAAAAATGTAGTTCAAAATAATTCTGGGCTATCACTGTGAAGTATCAGAGATATAGCTAAAATTTTAGCTAGTGATTTCGTAGAATGTATTTTGAGTTTACCTTTTTATTAGTATAAAACTAACTTTTGTCAAAACAAACTATTTAGAAAATATAATTGTTATGACTAGAAATGTAGTTTTAAAAAAAATCAATTTGAATTTTTGTGGTGCTTTTCAGAGAATGTTTTGAAATAAAAAATGTATACATTAAAAAAATTCAAGTTGAATCACATCCTAGCTGCTGTTTAACAACTTAATTTTCTATTTTGCACTTAAATGCAAATAATCCAGGTTTCTAACATGAAGGTGATACTTTACACTTGCTCAATGTTTTCATGTGAAGGTTAATTTTTACTCTCAGTTTAATTATCAGATTGAAATTTTGAAAATGGAAATGTATTAGATAGATATACTTGATATTTAAATTTTACTTCAGAAAGCTCTTTATTATGCAAATTACTTAAATATGTCAGGCCCAACTTTTATTTTTCTATTTAACTGTTCTCTTTTATATCTGAAACAGAATAGAAGTAAATATCATTCATTAAAGCAATCAAAACTTCTACTTTAGGTTAGTGTATTTTTTTATATATATATTCATATATACATGAAAAGTGGCGATACTTTACTCTCAGATCAATATAGTACTATTTAATTATGGTTAGTAGTGTTTAAAATTTCTTTAGTTCAAAATAAATATTTCTGTACAAACAGGGTAACGCTCGATAGTACAAGTGGAAAAAATACTCTTATGCCTATTTTTGTCGTATATGCCGTCGCGTAAAAGGGTACAAGTCTGATGTGTGGCTGAGGGAGGCCCTCCCGTTGAGTCACGAGGTTCAGAAAGGACCCCCTTGCTTTCTAAACTCCTTCTCAGAGAGGAGCCTAGGTGCGGCTAGGTCCAGCCTTAGTCCCAGACTTGGTCAACGGTTCATGTCTAAAGGATTATGTGTGTAGCCACTTATCAGAGTCAACGTTTGCCTGTCAGAGCCCCACCAAGGACTTTCACTGAAACAGTTTCGCAAAGTTGAAAAGAAAAATAGGTAATTTATTGAGGTGACATATAAAAAGTTCGGAATTGCCGTTGATAAATGCACTAACTAACTGCAACAATTTTGAGCTCAAGTTAATAGTTCAGCGCTTTTGTTAATGATAGTTTTTCACGGGGTAACATCCGACATAATCGGAGGCGCAAGTCTTACCAGAGAGGCATCCCTGCTTGGGGAGGAGGGGGAGAGAGAGGTCCAGGCTCGTCGACCCGTCTGGATAGTTGGAGTTCTCATCCTCAAAAAAGAGGATTCTAAATGCCAGATTTATCCTTTTGGTGAGGTGGGACTAAGTCAGGTCTTGTGTGTCGATTGGCCCTTAACAAGGCTTGTTGTGCAGTTGATCGGGGCTGGGGGGGAGAAGCGGTGGAGAACAAAGGCGTTCAGTACAGAGGAGCGGTGGTCTGTTTAGTTTTACCGAAGTAACGTCAAGCTGTGAAGGCTCCCCTTACCCCAGCCATCACTTAGTTGATTGAGGAGCTAGCAAGGTGTTGATAACGCACCAGTGTTTTGGCTACTACTGAGCAGTGCTTGCACAGCATCAAGGCTGTCTCTCCAACACTTTCCCCTCCATCACCAGTAGGCTGGGGGTGGGCAAGATCTTGGGAGGGGACATAGCCAAGGACAGCTGACCCAAACTGACCAAAGGTATATTCCATACCATATGACAAGGTATTAATTAAATAATTAAACTCCATCTTAAATTAAACTCTATGTCAGCCAGACCGAATACATTTTACTATTGAAGGCAAAGGAAGTCATTAATACTGGGTGTTTCAGTCCTTGTCCAGGATCCCTCTGTGCTAGACACCATCAAGCATAGATCTCAGAGATGGTCACTTCCTGAAGTGTTTACTGTAAAGTGTATGTGGGAGGAGAGAGCATCTGCTTCTTTAAGGTTATCCAGTCAAGGACTTTTTAAATTGTCCTCGTTTCAGCTGGGATAGAGTTTAATATTCTTTCTAGTAGCTGGTATAGTGATGGATTTTGCATTTAGAATGAGAATAATGTTGATAACACACTGATGGTTTTAGTTGTTGCCAAGCAGTCAAGGACTTTTCAGCTTCTCATACTGGCCTGCCAATGAGAAGGGGGGGGACACCCAAGAAGCTGGGAGGGGACACAGCCAGTGTTGTCCCAAAATGTGGGTTCTTCACTTGATGTGCAAAGAGCCAATCAACGCACAAAGTCAAGATATTTGTTTTCATTTCTAGTCTGCAGAGTAAGGTGCCGGGCATCTAACACCAGCTGGCACACCGAGTGCATCAAACATTCCTTTTTTATAGTAATAAAATGTAGCTGATTGGTGTTCTTAAACTTTTCGACCTTATCCACTTATCCACCTTTCACCCGCCTTCATCATACATACGCATTTTACTTAATGTTTCAAACATTTGAGGAGGTCTCCTAATTAGCATGCTCATTATTCACAAAGGGATGTACATTTTAGTATTAAAATCAATGCAGGTTAGCTGAGGCTACACTATTTCTCGACACTATTCCAAGGCTAGATATATTTTATATACACTTACAATAGGGAAAGAATACTTTGAAGGGTCCAATTATTCTGAATCCTTGGTCCATGGAGAACTCCTATCTTGGTTACTATAGTTTCAGAACATAGTGTCAAGGATACTTGAGGTGGCATATACTTTGTTCAGTCTTAACCCTTATTTTTCCTACATCAAATCCCCCCTTTGAGACTTATGAACATATTTTACATGCCCCATATATCTCACCCTGTACTTTCCAAAAAGTTTGTTCTCCAATTCGTTTTGTTCAATTTGCTTGGAGAATGGGTTGTCTTCCAATTTTTTCAGAATAATTTCTGACATGGGGTTTTATAGGTCTTAGTATAGTCTTATCTAAATCCGTACATATTGACAGGCATTGGATCATACAACTTAGCAGTAATGTGATCAGTCTGAGCATAGTGTGGTGGGTTGACCCTTGCTGGAGGCCAGGTGCCCACCAGAGCCGCTCTATCACTCCCCCTCCTCAACTAGACAGGGGAGAGAAATTATAATGAAAGGCTCATGGGTCGAGATAAGGACTGGGAGAGATCACTCACCAATTACCATCACGGGCAAAACAGACTCAACTTAGAAAAAAAATCATCTAATTTATTACCAAACAAAACAGAGTAATGAGAAATAAAACCAAATCTTAAAATACCTTCCCCAACCCTCCCTTCTTCCCGGGCTTAACTTCACTCCTGGCTTCAACCTCCGCGCCCCCCCAGCAGCACAGGGGGATAGGGAATGGGGGTTACGATCAGTTCATCACACGGTGTTTCTGCCGCTTCTTCCTCCTCAGGGGGAGGACTCCTCTCATCATTCCCCTGCTCCAGCATGGAGTCCCTCTCACGGGAGACAGTCCTTCACGACCTTCTCCAACGTGAGTCCTTCCCACAGGCTACAGTCCTTCATGAACTGCTCCTGTGTGGGTCTCTCCCACGGGGTGCAGACCTTCAGGAGCAAACTGCTCCAGCGTGGGTCCCCCACGGGGTCACAGGTCCTGCCAGCAAACCTGCTCCAACGTGGGCTCCTCTTTCCATGGGACCACAGGTCCTGCCAGGAGCTTGCTCCAGCACGGGCTTCCCACAGGGCCACAGCCTCCTTCAGGTGCCTCCACCTGCTCCAGCATGGGGTCCTCCATGGGCTGCAGGTGGATATCTGCTCCCCCATCATCCTCCATGGGCTGCAGGGGGACAGCTTGCCTCACCATGGTCTTCACCACGGGCTGCAGGGGAATCTCTGCTCTGGTGCCTGGAGCATCTCCTCCCCCTCCTTCTGCACTGACGTTGGAGTCTGCAGAGTTGTTTCACATCTTCTCACTCCTGTCTCCAGCTGCAAAAACTGCTCCTAGGGTTTTGTTTGTTTTTTTTTTTTTCCTTCTGAAATATGTTATCACAGAGGTGCTACCACCATCGCTGATTGACTTAGCCTTGGCCAGCAGTGGGTCCATCTTGGAGCCAGCTGGCATTGGCTCTGTTGGACATAGAGGAAGTTTCTAGCAGCTTCTTGCAGAAACCAGCTCTGTAGTCCCCCCTGCTAC